>NW_019154088.1:9724303-10030826 GCF_002288905.1 Enhydra lutris kenyoni | reverse complement strand
TTCTTCTTCTTCTTCTTCTTCTTCTTCTTCTTCTTCTTCTTCTTCTTCTTTTGGTTGGTGATAAAAAGATACATGTATGTGCTATTTAAAAGCCTCTAAAATGTTTTGCTTGTTCCATTTAACTAAGGTATGCATGGTAGTATTGCCCCATTCTATAGACAAAGAAGTCAAACCTACAGTGCCTGAAGTTTTACAGCTTTGTTTCCCATGTACAAAATAGAAGTGATGCTTGGAATAGTCCTTTTCTCATAATTGATCTAAAAAGATGCACAAAACTGAATTACTCTCATATTTTTCTTTTTCTTGTCCCTTCCAAGTGTGGGGAAAGGGAAAAGAACCTCATTCCCCTAAAATATTTTTTAAATCCTAGATCTCTTTTATTTTCAAGTGTTTGGATACTTAAAGAAGATATTTGAAGACTGCTTTTGGAATCGAATAGCATGGATCCCAGCAGTGACTATCATTTCCTCAATCAGATTTTGTGGAGAAGGGTGAAACTCACTTTGGTTTCTGGCGTATTTGAGGGAGTTCTCCAGCATGTGGATCCTAACAAGATTGTTGTCCTGAAGAAAGGTCTCATTTTATTTCTCATTATTTTCTTCCTTTAAGAAATTAATAGTTAAATTTGGGTGAGGACTCTAGGGGCTTCATTAGCAACTGAGAGGGAGGCATTTCTATTCTAGGGAAGAGTTAAGAGAAAGATTAGAATGCTGTTTTCTCTAACGGTAAACATAGCTGCATCTGCGGGTTTGTCCCACTTTTTTTTTTTTTAAGATTATTTATTTGAAAAAAAAAGAAAAAAAAAGATTATTTATTTGACAGAGAGACAGCAAGAGAGGGAATGCAAGCAGGGGGAATGGGAAAAGAGAAGCAGGCTTCCCTCTGCAGGACTTGATTCCAGGGCCCCCAGATCATGACCAGAGCCAAAGGCAGATGCTTAACGACTGAGCCACCCAGGCACCCCTTGTCCCCATTTTTATACTTTTGACATAGTGGAAATTTTTATTGTATAGATTGTTTTTCATTGGGTGCTTCTTTTAAATTTCTTACTATATGCATATTGGGGAGTTAAAAATAACTGCTCTACTGATAGAATTACTTTTGGCTTCAACAGACAAATTCACAAAGACAGCTAGGTGTTATTTTTGTCATGCAAAAGGAAGTCCAGAAGTAGGCTGCTAGGGCAGTGGCTCAAAGATGCCAGGAGGGACCAGGTGTCTTGTGGTTTTTGCCACTTCAGGAATAATGTATTATTCTCACGGTCTCAAGGTAGCCTCTGTACCTCCCAGCTTCAGTTCTGTTCATTATAAGGGCCACAACTCAGGAACAGCCATGTGGAAGAGATGCCTAAGTCAAGGTCTGTGGGAAGGAGCTCAGAATTTCCATGCTTTCTTGGGTGTACCACCTTCCTAGTTCCTACATGTGTTCACCTTTGAGATCCAATATATATTGGATTCAGCTAGAATATTGACTTGCTAGGGTAGTTGTTTACCTGGCATAAATTTCAGGTTCATAATTGAAACATATAAATGACATTTAAGAGATTAGTGTTATTGTTAAGCCATGTTATAAGTTAAAATAGACCTTTGTGGACCAGGGTGGGACTATATCAGACTTTTGAAATAGTAATTCATTCAGTAATCATTTATTGGTAGTTTTGTATCACAGGCACTGTGATAGGTACCAGGGATACAGGTAAGAATAACATGGTCCCTGTCCTTAAAAAAAAAAACCTTAGTCTGGTAAAGAGACAGATAAACAAGTAGAAAGGTATAATGCAGTGTGATATCCTCTCTGATAGAGAGATGCATGAGATGCTATGAAAATACAAAGTATCAGTTAATTTAGATCTGGGAGTGGTAGGGTTAGGATAGTGGGGATGGCATCCCAAAGGTAAGATTTAACTGGATGGGAAAAGAGTGGAAAGTGTTTTAAGCCAGTGGTTCTCAAACTTTATCTGTGTATCAGAATTACCTGGGCACTTGTAAAAACACAGATTGCTGGGCCACCTTCCAAGAGTTTCTGATTCTAAAGGTCTGGGGTGGGGCCTAAGAATTTACATTTTTTTGTTTGTTTGTTTAAAGATTTTATTTATTTATTTGACAGAGAGGGACACAGTGATAGAGGGAACACAAGCAGGGGAGCAGCAGAGGGAGAGGGAGAAGCAGGCTTCCTGCTGAGCAGGGACCCTGAGGTGGGGCTCAATCCCAGGACCCTGGGATCATGACCCAAGCAGAAGGCAGACAGACGCTTAATGACTGAGCCACCCAGGCGCCCCAAGACAGTTTGAGAGAACCATAGTTTTATGTAGAAGTAGCACCATATACAAAAAATGTAGAGACATGAAAACTTGGTTCATTCAGAAAACCTAAGTAAATTTCCTTATGGAGGTGTGGTGAGACTTAAGGCTGGAGAAGTAGGTATGGAACTGATCAGAAGGCCTTAATATATTGTAGCATTTGGACACTTCTGAGAACAATGAGGAGGAATTTGAAATATTTTTTTTTAAGTAGGCTCTAGGCCTAGTAGAGACCTTGACCATGAGATCAAGAGTTGCTTGGTTTACTGACTGAGCCACCAAGACACCCCACGATTTGAAAGATTTTTAAATGGGAGGCATCTAAATTTTCAGACTTGTTGCCTGAAATTTTTAATGCTGTGTTAGTTAGGAACAATGCTTAGCTGCTGGAAACAGATTCATGGCCAATGGCTTAAACAAAGTAGGAGTTTATTCTCATATAAAAGAAGGAAGGCCTCCCAGGGTTGCTGTGAATTGCCCCAGAGCTGGCAGAGATCCAGGATTATCCATCTTTCTGCTCTACCATCTTCATGGCTTCAAACTTCAAGATTATGTGACAGCTGGTAGAAGTTACAGATAGGAGGAAGAGGAAAGAGGGGTAGGAGGGTACTCCCCCCAGCTGAGTCAATCCCCTTAAAGAGATGCCGTGGCAGTCCAAGGAACCACCACGGTGCTAGCCTGAATAAATGGCATTGAGTTGAAAACAATCAAGATATGACACATGCTTGTTCAACAAGGCATTCAGTCTAAATGCAATATTTTGGTATATTTCTCTCTGATCTTTAATTACATAGATTTTATATAGTTGACATAATAAGTTAGGTATATCTTTTTTTTTTTTTGCTTAATATGATAAAAAGCGTTTTCTCATGTTACTTGAAATGCCATTTAATGTCTAAACTTTTTATGTTTTTAATTTTTTTTTCTTTTTTTTTAGGGAGAGAAAGTGCATGTGAGTGGGGTGAGAGGGTGGGGGAGGGGCAGAGGGAAAGAGAATCTTAAGCAGGCTCCATGCTCACTGCAGAGCTGAGGTGGAGCTCTATCCCAGGACCCTGAGATCATGACCTGAGCTGAGGGCAGACATTTAACTGATTGAGCCATCCAGATGCCCCTAACATTGTTGTTGTTGTTGTTGTTGTTGTTGTTTTTTTAAGATTTTATTTTTTTATTTATTTGACAGAGAGATCACAAGCAGGGAGAGAGGCAGGCAGAGAGAGAGGAGGAAGCAGGCTCCCTGCCGAGCAGAGAGCCCGATGCGGGGCTCGATCCCAGGACTCTGAGACCATGACCTGAGCCGAAGGCAGCGGCTTAA
The DNA here is from genome assembly GCF_002288905.1 of Enhydra lutris kenyoni. Taxonomy (NCBI): domain Eukaryota; kingdom Metazoa; phylum Chordata; class Mammalia; order Carnivora; family Mustelidae; genus Enhydra; species Enhydra lutris. The sequence goes on along the minus strand of NW_019154088.1, from coordinate 10,027,215 downwards.
CCCACTGAGCCACCCAGGCGCCCTGTTGTTGTTGTTTTTAATGCTGATGTGTATCTTTCCTAAAATTTTGCTAGTTTTATAGATAAAAAATGATATTTCATCTTGGTGTGCTTAAAAAATATTCCTAAAGAAGTTGAACATACTTTCTTTACACTTGTTTACTAATTTTATGTACTATTTGAACAAAGCAGGGAGCATTTTGACTATGACAGCAATGTGAAGGAAGGACTGAAGTAGGGAGAACCTAGAGGCAAAGAGCATAGATAGAACTATTTTGACAATCAGGGAAACTAAGGTCAGAACTAAGGCTCAGCAAGGAATGGAAAAAGAGAAGACAGACTTTAGAAATACATAAGAGGTAAGATAAGTAACCTAGTAATCAATTAGATAATTAAAGAGCAACAGAAGTGTGCCTGGGTGGCTCAGTCAGTTAAGCATCCAACTTTTAATTTTGGCTCTAGTCAATCATAAGATTGAGCCCTGAGTTGGGTTCTACACTGAGCATGGAGCCTGCTTAATATTCTTTTTCTCTCCCTCTGCCTCTCCCCAGCCCCACACACATGCTCTTAAATAAATACATAGCAATGAAAAATCATTACTACATTTATGACTCAGAAGATTATGACTCAGAAGAAGATAGGTATATAGTACTGTTATTAATTGATAGAAATGGGAAGAGGAAGTTCATTGGTTACTGGGAGAAGATAATGATTTCAGTTTGAGGATCTGACAGTAAGTCTGGTATTAGTCATTTGGAAATATGGGTGGAGCTAAGAGAAATAATCTGGATGTTGGGGGTCCTGATTGGCTCAGTCCAAAGAACATGTGACTCTTGATCTCAGGGTCATGAGTTTGAGCCCCATATTGGGTGTTGGTATTACTTATATTAAAAAAGAAAGAAAAGAAATAGGGGAGGTCAGGATGTCAGAGGTGGTGGAGACAGTTGAAGAGTTGGGAAGGAGCAAATGAGGGAGACAGTATAGCATTGTTCAGAGTTGCCTATTAAATACCCAAGGCCTGGGTTTGAATCTTGACTCTGTCTTTAATTAGCAGTGTGACCCTGACCAAGTTATTCAACCTTTCTGAGGTGCTCAGTGCTCAGTTTGGTAGCTCTAGGAAGTTAGTAGGAAAAGAACTAAACTTGAAGTATCCTATGAGCCAAAGAAGAAAAGAAAGAACAGTACTGTCAAAGATACATGGGAGCCAAGGGTGATAAGACTATAACTTATAATAGGCAGTTGGGGGGTGGTTGCTGGGTAGCTTAGTTGGTTAAGCATCTACCTTCAGCTCAGGTCATGATCCCAGGGTCCTGGGATCGAATCCCACATTGGGTTCCCTCCTCAGTGTGGAGCCTATTTCTCCCTCTGCCTGCTGCTCCCCTTGCTTGTACGCATGCTCTCTCGCTCTCCCTCTGTCAAATAAATAAAATCATTAAAAAGAAAAAAAGAAAAAAATAGGCAGTTGTGATTTTTTATTAAAGATTTTATTTATTTATTTGTCAGAGAGAGAGAGAGAGCAAGCACAGGCAGAAAGAATGTCAGGCAGAGGCAGAGGGAGAAGCAGGCTCCCTGCCAAGCAAGGAGCCTGATGTGGGACTCGATCCCAGGATGCTGGGATCATGACCTAAGCCGAAGGCAGCCGCTTAACCAGCTGAGTCACCGAGGTATCCCTGAGTTTTGACCTTAGTAAGAATATATTCAGTGGAACAGTGAGGGTGAAAATTATTTTGGATCGCTGAGCAATATGGAAATATGCAGCCGCTGGGAACATTTATACCTAGAGCAATGACATTATATTGTAGATACGACATCTAAACTTCTCCTAACTCTCTTATCTACTCACAGAAGAGCCCTATATTGGGGCCAGGATTTGAATTATTGTCCTTCACAGTATTTTTGAGCATGTATCATGGCATAAAACAGGGTGTGGAATCTAGAAGTAGTCAGCTGCCTTAAAATTTTATCTGGAATTAGGTGGGATAAAAATCAATAGAAATATAATAAATAAACAGTCCTGAGCCTCAGGGCCTTAGAATAGTCTTGGGAGAAGTTTAAGTTCACCATACTGCTCCTGCCCTTTTAATTCCTCTTGGACCATTCTCGGGTTCCCTCTGTTCTTTATCCTACTTGTTTCAAGGCTATAGCTTTGTAATTTATTATTAACTCCTCATTTCTCGGGGAAAATAATTTGAGAATTTTTATAAAACTCAGATATGGCACTTATTAAAAAAAGATTTCTTTATTTTAGAGAGAGAGAGTCAGTGAGTGGAGCAAGAGCCAGAGGAGAGAGAAAGAGAGAGAATCATCAAGCAGACTCTGTACTGAGTGCAGAGCCCAACACACGGCTTGATCCCAGGACCCTAGAATCATGACCTGAGCAGAAACCAAGAGTCGGACACTTAACCGACTGAGTCCCCCCAACACCCCCAGATATGGCACTTTTGAGATGCATATTTTCTTATAATTTGGGGGAAATACTATTTTTTATTAACTGAATGAATCATTTTCTATAACAGTGAAGAATGTGGAGACTGGTCGAAGTGTTCCAGGAGTGAAGATGTTTTTTGGGCATGAGATTCTGAACGGTGAGAGCTGCATGTTCCCTGAATGTGCGTATTGGGATTTGTAGTAGTAGTAAACTCACTCCTCTGCCTCATTCCAGTATTTGCAAAAATATGTTGTATTGCCTTTAATATTGCTCTTAGGAACTCTTAGACTGGATATTTGAGAAATGACCTTTATCTTACTTTTTTGATGGGTACTATGAGCAGAATGGTGGTAGGGAATTTTAATCATCTTGGTTTTACTGTGTGAGGACTGCTGGTGCTCACTACTAAAGAGTCAGCCAGTGGGCAGTTAGGAATCTAAACAGCAAGGAGTGGTCTTGCTTAGCAACTGATTTTAACACTATGGAGTCACAGTACATTCAGTACATTCGCAGTCCCTTATCTGAACCCTGGGGGCCAAATGTCAGAATTCAGAAATCCAGATTTTTAGGAAATGTAACACAGTATCTACTCTTTATATTATAGAACATCTCAAACAGGTCTGGGAAACACTGTAATAAAACACATTTCTATAGGGAAATGTGAGGATAATCACTCTAAATGAAATAAAATAAGACTATAAATAGATGTCAGTTGGGTTTTGTTGCCAAAAGAGGTCCAGACGATTTTTAGTTCTCAGAGATTTTTGGATTTTGGAATTGCAAGATGCAGCTCTGTTCTTCATTTTGGCCAGCAAAAGCCACTTAGCAGAAGTAGGTCCAACTGTTTGCCAGAAAGGGTAGATATGGAAGCTCTTCTGGTCAGTGTGCTTCAGACAAGCCAAATAGGATAAAAGAAAAGGGCAGCAAGAACTGTTCTTACTTTCAAGAACTCAAAGGCAGAAAGCCCTCCAAGGAGGAGTAAAGGTCAGTGTTGCGGGGAGGAGTGGGGAGAGCGGGAGATCTGGGACCATATACAGCTGTTCATTTCTTAACCAATAGGGCAGATATGAGGAAAGGAAAGGACCCTTGTAGACCAGAAACCACTGCTACTTGAAAGATTATTTTGTGAGAGAAGTAAAATTGATAGAGTAATGAAACTCTCACCAAACTAATGACTGCCAATCCAGACTTATTTCAAGGCAGACAGTTCCAGACAGCTATCTAAGGGTTCTTTCTCACAGAGCATGCTACTGTAAACACTCTTTGTCCCTTGAACACCTTTTCTTTTTCTTTTTCTTTTTTTTTAAGATTTTATTTATTTATTTGAGAGAGAAAGCATGAGGGGGGAAGGTCAGAGGGAGAAGCGCAGACTCCTTGCTGAGCAGGGAGCCCCATGGGGTGGGTAGTGCTGGAGCCGGATGTGGGACTCCAGGATCATGACCTGAGCTGAAGGCAGCCATTCAACCAACTGAGCCATCCAGGCACCCCTTTGAACACCTTTTCATAGTAGCTGTGAGGGGTGGTGGTAGTAGTAGGACTCTTACTTTTTTTTTTTTTTTTTTTTTTTTAAGATTTGTAAGCACCTGGGTGGCTCAGTTGTTGAGTGTCTGCCTTCGGCTCTGGTCATGATCCCAGGGTCCTGGGATCTAGCCCTGCATTGGGCTCCCTGCTCAGTGGGAAGCCTTCTTCTTCCTCCCACTTCCCCTGCTTGTGTTCCCTCTCTGGCTGTCTCTTTCTGTCAAATAAAGAAATAAAATCTTAAAAAAATAATAAAGCAAACAAAACCTTTAAAAAAAAAAAAAGTAATCTCCATGTCTGACCTGGGACTTGAACCCACAGCCCCAAGATCCAGAGTCCCATGCTGTACCAACTAAGCCAACCTGGCACTCCCATAGTGGAATTCTTATTGCTTTTTAAAATTAGCCTTTGCACTGGATCAGAGCTAGGCTGTGGTTGGGTTTGTAAAGAGAAGCAAAGGAATCACTGCTACCATCTCCCTAACTTCAGAGAAGGCTAACTGTTTAACTAGCTCGGTGAACTGTAGACATGGATTTCATTTCTTTCTAAATTCTCAAGACTTGGCCTTTGTTCATAATTTTTAGTTCAAAGGACAACCTTCTCCTTCTTTGCCCTGTGGTTCAGTTAGCCATGGATTGAGAATTTTTTCACTCTCCCTGAAAAACACTTTGAATAAGAATTATTAAAATGAGGGCGCCTGGGTGGCTCAGTGGGTTAAGCCACTGCCTTCGGCTCGGGTCATGATCTCAGGGTCCTGGGATCGAGTCCCGCATCGGGCTCTCTGCTCAGCAGGGAGCCTGCTTCCCTCTCTCTCTCTCTGCCTGCCTCTCTGCCTACTTGTGATCTCTGTCTGTCAAATAAATAAATAAAAAATCTTAAAAAAAAAAGAATTATTAAAATGAAGAATAATATTAACTGGAATTTAAATAAAATCTTGAAACAATAATAAATTAAAAAATAAAATGAAGAATAATAATTGACTAAAAATTGAATATTTTTAGTGACTTTTACTTTCTCTGCCCCAGACCCAACACCCTGATAGTGCAGGGGAAAGAGATGTTTTGAAACATAACGGCCCCCGAGTAGATCTTCTCTGAGTACTACCTAAGTATTCTTAATTCAGTCTAAAATGCCATTAATTATAAAATACACTATTACTTTTCACATCGCAAGAAAGGAAAAGTAACTGGCAAGTAAACTGTCATGTGCATTTATTGTAAATCATGTCTGATTACAGAGCTGTTTAAAATGTACATCTTAGAATTAATGATAAACAATATTGTCCTCCATTCCCGGCCCTGTTAGGCTTCAGAATCTGTGGAATGTTTCATATTTAGGGGGGGATTTCTAGTCTAACTTTTATTGCCTTTCATGTCGCTGAACTGTTTCAATTCGCAATAATGGCGCCTCAGATAAATGTCATTGGCCACCGTGCTGCCACTGTGCAAAACTCATGTCACAGAACTGTTAACGCACCAGCCTGTGAGAGTGAAAGAGACCCATCTGGGAAGGATCTGAGAGGAAACCCCCAAACAGTACATGGTGTAAGGGAAATGCAGTATGGTGGGAATGAATAGGAAAGAAAATCTCTCTCTAGAATGAATCTGCTTGACTGCAAGGTACTTTGGAACATGTAGAGATCTTTCTAATCCTGCTGAAAGACCCGAGAAGCTGTGTGGGAACATAGTATTAGGCATCTTCAGTACTTTGGATAGGCTCTTCTGCTCTATTTATTGTTGGCCAGTGAAGGGCTCTATGGACTAACATTTTCATTTCAAGTTAGTGTGTGTAGTACCTAGTCAGACTGTGGTAGAGGGAGAGAGGAGAGTGGTTAACTACATTCAGCTTGGAAACTCTTGTTGGAAGGCATTTGGTTATTTTGCAGTGGAACTGCTGGATGAAGTGGAACAAGGTGCGATGAGAGAAAAGGCATCTTCTGTCAGGTATGGTGGAGTAATTTGAATAATTTTCTTAATTATGATTTTACTCAAATGCATACATTAGGGTAGAAAGGCTTACCTCTAATTCATTAGCTATGCAATTTCTCAAATGGTCTGAGGTAATAGAAGGGAGAAGAAATAGATGGATATTTTCTTCCATCTTTAGATGATATCTTCAAATCAGTGTAAAAGCAGTGGATGAGTGGGTCCTCTATGAAATGGAGGTCTAGCTTCTTTACCATTGATATGTGGCAAAATCTGTATGAGCATCAGCAACAAAGAACAATTTTCATCTTAGTGTTGCTTTTTGTAAGCATAGTCTAAATACAGAAAGAACCAGGATGGATAAAGGTGAAGACCTGAACATATGTGAGTCTCTTTCTCCTGCCTCTGAGCCGCCAACCACCTCTCTGCTGAGTGACCTCAAGTTCAGCCTATCAGGTGAGCACTGGGGCTCTGACTTGTCTAGGGTCTCTATTGTAGTCCACAACTCTTTGGAGTTGGCATAACTCTGAGTTAAGGTTCTATATGTGCAGTCTCTGCCCTCACTGAGCTCCAGTGCAAGAAACAGACACTAAATAAGATAAAGGAGTATCACATACAGCATGCTAGCACCAAATGCTAAGGGGAAAAAAATGGAAGAGAAGTGTGTGAAGAGGGTGGTTTTACAATGTTAGGGTGTTCAGGACAGGCCTCACAAAAATGGTGACATTTGAGCCAAAGCCTATAGGAGATGAGGGCTTGAGCTGTGTGGATATGTGGGGGAAATGTTCTTTAGGCAGATAAAAGAATTAATATAAAGGCCCTGAGATAGGAACATGCCAGGGTCTTGAAGGAATAGCTAGATCAGTGTGATCAGTGTAGATGGAGCAAAGAGAAGAGGTAGTTGGAGAAGAAATGACATAGGCATTTCATGGAGGTCATTGTAGATGTTCAATACTAGACTGTTTACTGTTTCTTTTGGGTTTTTTTAGACTGTTTTTGCTTACTGTTGATTTATGATAGACTTTAAAATCTGGTAGTGTTAGTTCTCCAACTTTGTTCTTTTTCAGCGTTGTTTTGGTTATTCTTTGTTCTTTGCATTTCCCTATGAATTTTAGAATCAGGTTGCCAATTTCTGAAAAAAAATCCACTTGTATTTTTACTGGGATTGCGATGAGTCGATAGATCGGTTTGGGGAACGTTGGCATCTTAACAATATTGAGTATTCCAATCTGTTAATGCAGTATATCCCTCTATGAGATCTTTAATTTCTTTTCTTTTTTTTTTTTAAAGATTTTATTTATTTATTTGTCAGAGAGAGTGAGCACAGGCAGACAGAGTGGCAGGCAGAGGCAGAGGGAGAAGCAGGCTCCCTGCTGAGCAAGGAGCCCGATGTGGGACTTGATCCCAGGACCCTGGGACTGTGACCCGAGCCGAAGGCAGCCACCCAACCAGCTGAGCCACCCAGGCTTCCCGAGATCTTTAATTTCTCAACAGTGTTTTGCAGTTCTTGGTGTATAAGTCTTATACATATTTTGCTATGTTTATCCCTAAGTATTTCATATTTTATACTGTTATCAATGGTATTTTAAAGAATACTTCTACTTCCTATTGGATAGTTTTGAGCAGAAGGGTAACATTAACTGACTTCTGTTTTAACAAAGTTAGTCTAGATACTGTATGGATACTGAGAGAAGGAGAAAGGTAAAAGCATGAATACCTATTAGGCTATTGAAATAATTTTAAGGTGAGCTGATATGGTGGCTTGGACCATAGTGGTAGCAGTACAGTTGGTAAAAAGTGGTGGACTTCTGAACGTATGTTGGGGTGTAGCCAGCCCAGTCTACTGGTGTATTAGATGTGCATGTGAAAGGGGAGAATCGGGGCACCTGGGTGGCTCAGTGGGTTAAAGCCTCTGCCTTCGGCTTAGGTCATGATCCCAGAGTCTTGGGATCGATTACCCGCATCAGGCTCTCTGCTCAGCGTGGAGCCTGCTTCCTCCTCTCTCTCTTCCTGCCTCTCTTCCTACTTGTGATTCTGTCTCAAATAAATAAACAAAATCTTAAAGAAAAAAAATAAAAAAGAAAGAGGAGAATCATGGTGATTTCAGGGGTTTGGGTGTAAGTAGCCTGAAGTATGGAGTGCAATTCAGCTGGCATGGGAACAGTTCTGAGTGGAACACGTTTTGGGAAGATGATTAAGACTTTAGGTCCTCCGAAGTTTGAATGTCAGCCTAGAGAGGAGGAGATAGGTCTGAGATGGAGATAAAAATGTAAGAGTTAGCTGATGGAGTTTTACAGCCTTGAGACTAGATGAGATTACCAGGAGAGTGAGTATAGGTAGAGAAAAAGAGGTATGTGGACTGTGGCCTATGCCACGCCTAAGTTTTAGAGGTTGGAGATGAAGAGAAACTATATGTTATGCTATACCTCTAATCTTTTAAATTACATGATTTAAAACCATAATTAAGGACCCAGAGAATTCCAAAAATGTGGACTATGGCCCATCTCCGGGATTGATTTACTTATTTATTTTAAGATTTTATTTATTTATTTGACAGAGAGAGAGAGAGAGAGAGAGAGTGCATAAGCATGGGGAGTAGCAGGCATGGGGAGAGGGAAAAGCAGGGCTCCTGGCTGAGGAGGGAGTTGATTTGGGACTCAATCCCAGGACCCCAGGATCATGACCTGAGCCGAAGGCAGACGTTTAACCAAGTGAGCCACCCAAGCACCCCGGACTGATTTATTTTAAACTATTATTTTTTATTATGAACATCCTTTGAAAAGTAAGTGTCTTGAAATATTTAAGACATAAGTCTATGAGGAGGGAAACATTATTGGATTTTCACAGGAAATGATTAAATAGTTTAATTCATAAGATTATCATTGGTAGGGCTTTTATTCATTCTCATTTGAGAAACAGGATGCTGGAGTGTTCACTGTGTGTTGGGCTGACACAGGTGATAGTGAAATAACATTAGACAAAGTTGCAATAGCGGAGAAATTTATGAGGATGGCTAAAATGAGTGGGAGGGCTATTCTATTGCCAAAGAAGACACATATGTCTATTACCATCATTCTCCTGCAGAGGAAGAGGAGGTAACATACACAGTCATTGATCAGTTCCAGCAGAAGTTTGGTGCTGCAGTAAGTATTGTCCTTGATCATTCCAAGTATTGTCTGCATATGGGTATCATGTTTATATCTCATAAATTTCTCTCTTATTGTAAGACCATTGATGCTTTCCCTAATAAATTCCCAATAAAATATCTGAGGACCTGATAAATGTTAGGTATTGTTCTGAAGTCTAGGATAAAATAATAGTAAAGGCAAAGTTCTTTTTTTTTTAAAGATTTTGTTTACTTATTTGACAGAGAGAGAAATCACAAGTAGGCAGAGAGGCAGGCAGAGAGAAGGGGAAGCAGGCTCCCTGCGGAGCAGAGAGCCCAATGTGGGGCTCAATCCCAGGACCCTGAGATCATGACCTGAGCCGAAGGCAGAGGCTTAACCCACTGAGCCACCCAGGAAGTTCTGACCACCAATGTAAACACTTCCCCCGGCCCCCAAGATTGATTGATTGATTGATTGATTGATTGATTTAAGTATTCACTACACCCATTGTGGGGTATGAATTCACAACCCCGAGATCAAGAATTGCATGCTCTTCTGACTGAGCCAGCCAGGCACCTGAAGGGGTTTACATTTTATTGCAAGAAAATAAACAAACAGTTGTCTATTAACTGATGATAAGTGCTACGAAGAAAAATAAATTGTGGTTTGAAAAGTAAAGTAACAAGGAGCTCCTATTTTATGTAGGGTGGACAGAGAAAACCTCTGTGAAGAAGTAACATTGGAATAGCCATTTGAAAGAAGTAATAGAGCTAACCATATAGATATTCAGCTAAGGAAATTTTGAAAAGCGTGAATAGCAAGTGCAAAGGCCCTGAGGCTGAAGCACACTTAACTTGTATGGAGGAACAGCAGGGAGGCAGGACTACAGTGAAGAATGATAGGAAATGGAAGTGGTCAGGAGGCAGAGCAGGTAGGGTTTTTTGGACATTACAAGGAGTTTGAGTTTAACCTGAGTAGGTTGGAAAGCCATTGGCAGTTTTAGAGGAGAGTCAGAAATTTTTTTACTTACATTTTTAGAAGTCCATTCTACATGCTCTGTTTAGGCAATTTCTCTATAGTCATTTATGAATTTCAGATGTGACAGTAACTCTTCAGCCTAGGATACAGTTCACAGATGGATTTCACAGGAGTCATTAAGCTTTGTAGATACGAGTTTATGCTTGTGTATGCACAGGTGAATTTCTTTAAGGGAGAGTTAGCTTTCCACAGATTCTTTTTTCTCTAACCACTTAAGAGAGATGTAGTCCATATAACATTAAATTCACCAATTTAAAATGTAGGGTTCACTGGATTTTAGCATATTCACAGAACTGTACATCCATCACAATCAATTTTTCTTTCCTTTTTTTTTTTAAAGATTTTTAAAAATTTATTTGATAGAGATCACAAGTAGGCAGAGAGAGAGGGGGAAGCAGGCTCCCCGCAGAGCAGAGAGCCCGATGTGGGGCTTGATCCCAGGATCCTGGGATCATGACCTGAGCCGAAGGCAGAGGCTTTAACCCACTGAGCCACCCAGGCGCCCCTGGATATACCATAATTCATTTATCCTTTCACCTTTTGGGTTCTTTCTACTTTTTGGCTTTTATGAATAAGGCTGCTATGAACATTCATGTACAAGTTTTTGTTAGCACATGTGTTTCCATTTCTCTGGGATAGATGCTTAGAAGTGGAATTGCTGGATCATATAATAACTCTATGTTTCACATTTTAAGGATTGGCCATTGTTTTCCAAAGCTGCTACTCCATTTTACATCCCCACTAGCAAGATATAAGGATTCCGATTTCTCCATATTCTAACACTGTTGTCATCTGTCATTTTAATTATAGCCATCTTCGTAGTGTGAAGTGGTATCTCATTGTGGTTTTTATTTACATTTCCCTGATGGCTAATAATATTGAACATTTTCATGTGTTTTTGGATGTTTATATATCTTCTTTGGAGAAATATCTATTCCTTTGCCCATTTTTGAGTAGGCTTTACTCCCAGTGTGGGCCTTCAACTCACAACCATGAGATAAAGAGTCACATGCTTTACCAACTGAGCCAGGCAGGTGCTCCTCCTTTGCCTACCCCACCCTGCAACAACATGAGGCTTGAACTCGACCCTGAGATCAAGACCTGAGGTGAGATCAAGAGTCAAACACTTGATCAGGTGAACCACCCAGGTGCTCCCTTTGTCCACTTTTTAATTGTGTTGTAAGAATTCTTTATATATCAACAGATTCTTGAAAGGGTCCAATGACAGCAACAAAAAATGAGATAAGAAACTGGAAATTTGAAGAGGTAGTTGGAAATTCTTGTCAACAAAGAAATGCAGGTTTTATTCCCAGTTCCACAGCCTTCTTGCTGTTGGTTGAGGGTGGAATTGAAATTCAGTCCCGTTTTTTTCATCATCGATGGAAAATACTCAATGTAGAAACCCTCTATGCTCACTAAAGGAAGATATTGTGCTAGTGAAAGTTACCATGCCCTTCTTTCTTGAGTTATTTACCTACCTGTAAGATGGAGAGACTCTTGTATTATGTAGATATTTTAACAGATTATGGGTTAAGGGTTTTAGAATTGTATAATGTTTTGAAATAGGATAAGATTATAGATAATCAAAGGGTCAGCATGTGTTCCTGGAATAGCACTATATCAGTTTTGAGTAACTTAATGAGTCTAAGACTTTAAGGGACCTGTTGAGTTCTTATTTCTCTCATTCTAAACAGTATATACTGTGAGACTCAGCCACTACATGAGTTCCTTTCAGGTACAGTAAATTGTTCTGTGTTAGGGCACTGTTGCTTACATGAGGAATCTGGTCATAAAGAGAAATCTTTTGTTGTAGCATTAGCGGTAACACAAGGTATCTGAGTTTTCAACTCTTATCAGCATTTAGGATATGAATGATTTATTTTCCAGTTGTGTTATAACTTTACAAAAACTGAAAAGAAATCAGAAATATTCAGGGGCACCTGTGTGGTTCAGTGGCCCAAGCCTCTGCCTTTGGCTCAGGTCATGATCTCAGGGTCCTGGGATCGAGCCCTTCGTTGGACTCTGCTCAGCGGGGAGACTGCTTCCCCCTCTCTGCCTGCCTCTCTGCCGACTTGTGATCTCTGTCAAATAAATAAAATCTTTAATAAACAAACAAACAAAAAAGAAATTAGAAATATTTGGTGTGCTGTGTGTGTGTGTGTGTGTGTGAAAAAGAGAAGCTGACTTGTGTTTTGGATTAGTCGAGTTTTGTAAGTTTAAAGCATACTATCCACTTTGTTAATTGCTAGCCTTTTACTTGTGCCATCCATGATGTCATAATCACAACATTTATTTTCTGGAGATCTTCTTCCTTTTTCTCTCCAGATGCTCCACATCAAGAAGCAGAGTGTCCTGAGTGTGGCAGCAGAAGGTGCTAATGTGTGTCGTCATGGGAAACTATGTTGGCTTCAGGTCAAAGATATTTTCAACTTTTTATTTTGAAATAATTGTAGATTCACTGGCAAATTGATTTTAATTGTCTTCTTTATGTCACCTCAATGTCACTATCCTATAACCTGTTTGGATTTTTTTTTCACTTTTCTAGTATTGAGTTTTTTCCTTTCAAAAGGAAAGAGCTTTTGCCTCTTCATGGGTTCACTTTTATAATTATCACTGCTGTGTCACAGGCTCTGCTTGAGGTCTTCTTTCCCAGCTCTTTTCTCCCACCTTAGAAATATGAAGAATTTCAGGGGCAGCCAGCTAGCTCAGTCAGTGGAGTGTGCCATTCTTGATCTCGGGGTTGTGGTTCAAGTCCCATGTTGGATGTAGAATTTACTTAAAAAAATAAAATCTTTAATTTGTCTAAGTAAACTCTATACCAGTGTGGGGCTTGAACTCACAACCCCGAGATCTAGAGTTGCATGCTCTACTGACTGCCCGGCATCCCCAAATTAAAATCTTAATATATGAAGTTTTTTTAAAAAAAGATTTTAGTTATTCATTTGACAGAGCGAGTGAGAGAGAAAGCACAAGCAGGGGGAGCAGCAGGCAGAAGCAGAGGGAGAAACAGCCTCCCTGCTGAGCAGAGAACCTGATGTGCAGCTGAATACCAGGACCCTGGGATCATGACCTGAGCCTAAGGCAGATGCTTAACCAACTGAGCCTCCCAGTCACCCTAAAGATTTTTTTTATGTGCAGATTTTTTTTAGAAGATTTTATTTATTTACTTGACAGAGAGAGAGAGAGATCACAAGTAGGCAGAGATGAGAGAGGGGGAGGCAGGCTTCCTGCTGAGCAGAGAGCATGATGCAGGGCTTGATCCCAGGACCCTGGGATCATCACCTGAGCTGAAGGTAGAGGCTTAATCCATTGAGCCACCCATGCCCCGCTATGTGCAAAATATTTATCTTTCCTTCTGGTTGGTAGCGTTCCACAACAGGATTCTTCCACATCATTTTCATTTTCCTAGGCCTGGGAGACGTCACGTGAAGGTCCCCATTGTGTCAAAAGTTTGTAGTGAGCCTTGAATAGCTGTAGGCTGGACAGCCACCTTCGGATCAAACTCAGCAGCATTAGTTTTTAAAAGAATTTTTTAAAAAGATTTTATTTATTTATTTGAGAGAGAGAGAGAAAGAGAGAGCATGAGAGGGGAGAAGGTCAGAGGGAGAAGCAGACTCCCTGTGGAGCTGGGAGCCTGATGCAGAACTTGATTCCAGGACTCCAGGATCATGACCTGAGCCGAAGGCAGTTGCCCAATCAGTGAGCCACCCAGGCACCCAACAGCAGCATCAGTTTTTAAAGAAGGCCAAAGAAGGCAGGCTGAATCCCCAACCAAGGTCTTCTATTCTTTGAGTCAGGACTTACCTCCACCTATTGAGAGAATGTATTTTGTTAGGATTGGCAGTCTGCCCACTTCTCAGGGGTACATCAAGGAGTCTACCCTAAATAATTCAAAATATGAAAAAGAATATGTGAGAACCTAGTGATCTTAGCATCATTTTCTGGTGAAAAATCAGAAACCATTTAAGTAGGTAACAGTAGGAGACATTACTGTAGATTTGATAGATCTTATGCAGCTGTCAAAAATTGATGACTAGTGCAACGTAGAAAAAAGGTTTTTTTGCAAAGTTATGAGTGGAAGAAAGCAGGATATAGATTGGAATGCATACTATCAGAGCCTTATACATTGTTTGCATATGAAAAATGGAAGGGAGCATTGTATGGCATGCATTGGCTCACTGAAGAAGTGTCTGAGCCATCCATGGCTTGGTTCTGCTCTAGGTGGTGCATGTACAGTGGTGAATCTGGCATAATCTCTCCTCTCACAGAGTTTGCAGTCTAATAGAGAATTATTTTTCAAAATTTTCTAATGTGTCTATTAAAAAGAGCAAGGAGTGACTCTTTTAAGTGTCCTGTTCTTGCAAACAACACGAAAGTTCTGAGAACGGATGTCAGGTCTGGCAATTGCAGCTATATCAACACTTGCTCCTGAAATGACAAAGATGACATCACGCTGCCCTGTTGCTGGCTCTCTAGACCTGTTAGGATCTCCCTTTGCCTTCATTCCCTGACTCAGTAGATGATCCAGCTATAATACTACCTTGGTGAATTTTATGATCAGAAACAGTCTAAAATCCTTATGATTGTATAAAATTGAACTAAAAAATGGTGTCTCACATCCTACCATTTGTGCCAGTTTATTTGTTGCCTATATAAAACTGCTAGAGAGAGGCTCCTGGGTGGCTCAGTCGGTTAGCGACTGCCTTTGGCTCATGTCATGATCCCAGGGTCCTGGGATTGAGCCTCAAGTCGGGCTCCCTGCTCCACAGGGGAGTCTGCTTCTCCCTCTCCCCGTGTTCATGCTCTCTTTTTCTCTTTTGGATAAACAAACAAACAAACAAACAAACATACAAAAAAACTGCCAGAGAGCCAGGATCTTCTCTTCTGAATAACTTTATGTAACACCTAAAGCAACCATGCATATCATGAGACTCAGAGAAATAGCATGCTGTGTTGCTAACAACAAAATGCTCTTCATTCCTCTTAAACCTATAGTCCTTGGAGTATTAAGATGCCATGGGTAAGCTATAAAACATTAAATTGGGGAGTGTAAAAAGCAAAAGACTAAGTCCACCAGCTTGTCTCTTTCTGCCCTTTTGAAAAATCACAGTGAGGGGCATATGGGTGGCTCAATTGATTAAACGTTTGACTCTTGATTTCAGCTCAGGTCATGATCTTGGGGTTGTGGGATTGAGCCCTGTGTCAGGCTCTGTACTTGGCATGGAGTCTGCTTGAGATTCTCTCTCTCCCTCTCCCCCTCCTCCTGCTCATGCTCTTTCTCTCTCTCTCAAGATCACAAATGGTAGTTTCTTTGCTTTACTTAAGGTCAATTTGAACTTGTTTTCCCTGAGAATCACTGAATGCCTGTTGTTTTCTTTAAAAGTGAGGATGTGAAATATTTTATCACATATCTTTCTTGACCGCAGATCCCCTTCCTTAGTTCCTTTTTACCCTATAATACGTGTGTCTGGATGGTCTATTGCAGGTGGCCACAAATAGCCGAGTTTACTTATTTGATATTTTCCTTCTGGGAAGTCGTGCTTTCAACAATGGACTTCAGATGGTATTAGAAGACAAGAGAATTTTGAAGGTGAGTGTGTAAGCTGATTTCCTCGATAGTAAGATTAGCAACCAGGTTCTAATTACTCTCTCTGTCTTCTGATTCCTTAGGTTATCCACGATTGTCGTTGGCTTTCTGATTGCCTCTCTCATCAGTATGGAATTTTGCTGAATAATGTCTTTGACACACAGGTACAAGCAGGGAAACCATGATTCAGTCCAGGGTATATAGCTCTTTTTTTTTTTTTTTTTTTTTAAAGATTTTATTTATTTATTTATTTGACAGAGAGAGATCACAAGCAGGCAGAGAGGCAGGCAGAGAGAGAGGAGGAAGCAGGCTCCCCGCCGAGCAGAGAGCCCGATGCGGGGCTCGATCCCAGGACCCCGAGATCATGACCTGAGCTGAAGGCAGTGGCTTAACCCACTGAGCCACCCAGGCGCCCCCAGGGTATATAGCTCTTATAGAAAGCCTTTGTGTGTGTGTGTGTGTGTGTGTGTGCCTTATTCCTGCATTCTTCTCCATGTAAGATGTCTATGCAATAGGTGACAATATTTGGTGAACTATAAAAGCACTACAGAAAAGTTACTTAAGGGGCGCCTGGGTGGCTCAGGTCATGATCTCAGGGTCCTGGGATCAACCCTCACTCGGGTTCTCTGCTCAGTGGGGAGCCTGCTTCCCCCTCTCTCTCTGCCTGCCTCTCTGCCTACTTGTGATCTCTCTATATATATCTCTCTCTGTGTGTCAGATAAATAAAATCTTAAAAAAAAAAAAGAAGTATTTTGGGCGTGGCTGGTTGGCTCAGCTGGTTGAGCATGTGGCTCTTGATGTCAGCTCCAATCATGATCTTGGGGTCCTGGGATGGAGGCCTGTGTCACTGGGGAGTCTGCTTATCTCTCTCCCTCTGCCCCTCCTCCTGCTTACATGCTGTCTCTCTCTCAAATAAATAAAACAAGTATTGAAGAATTTTTCTCTAATTTTGCTCCAGAATTTGTCAAATAAGAAGCAAGCTCTGGGTGGTGCCTGGGTGGCTCAGTCTTTAAAAGTCTGCCTTTGGCCTGGGTCATGATCCCAGGGTCCTGGGATCAAGCCACACACTGGGCTCCCTGCTCAGTGGGGAGCCACCTTCTCCCTCTCCTGTTCCCCCTGCTTGTGTTCCCTTTCTCACTGTCTCTCCCTCTGTCAAATAAAAACTAAAAAAAAAAAAAAAAAAAAGCAGCAAGCTCCAGGGTACCTAACTAGCTTAAACAGCAGAGCATGCAACTCTTGATCTTGGGATCGTGAGTTCAAGCCCCATATTGGGTGTAAAGATTACTTAAAAAATAAATAAGTAAAGTCTTAAAAAAAGAAGCAGCAGCAGCAGCAGCAGCAGCAGCAAGCTCTGTACTGTATAGCATTCAGAAACTTGAACAATTTGGCAGGTCATTCAGAAGTCTGACATGAGACACTTAGTGTGAGGTAACAGTCACATCTGTGCCTTTAGCTCATATGTACCAGTTAAGACTAATAGCTAGTTAGCATCTAGCTCAGAGATGCAGGTTGTCTTAGATATGCCCCAAAAGCCTATTCTGGGCCAAAATAGTCTGATTATATATGGTTCTTCTCTGCCCTAAAGAATCCTTGAGAAATGAGAAGTACTTAGAGTATACTAACTTGCTCTTAGAGCTGATCTGAGTTTCTGGTATGGCTGTGAGAATAGTAAAACCACTAGCTTTCATTATATCTCCTTTATGTTCTTCTAGTCTTCTAGGTTTATGCCAGTCAAAGGGGACAAGTTGAATATGTAAGTCTATAAATAGACTTTGGAGAGGGGTTAAAATAATGAATTAGCTAATTATTTCTTATTATTTTTAAGTAATCTCTATACCCTTAGCCAATTATTTTTGAGCAAAAATTCTGAAAAGCTCAACATTGTTTTTAAATATGGTTCAAGTTTGCTCCTATATATCTTCCCATAATGAACTTTATGCTACTTCTCTTTTGACATGTTCCTTGGGCCTTCTTTCAGGATCTTTCTCTATATAGAGATTATTTCTAGCTTACTCCAAAATGTCAGAGAATTGCTTATTGTTCCCGAGACCATTAGGCTTCTTGATTAGACTCCATATGAACATGTTAGCACATCTTTCTGTATTTATTTTTCAGACTTCCATAGTACAAGAAGCAGGAATTGAGAATTTTTCCAGTTTTTTCCCTTTAACACAGTGTACTCGCTTCCTATTGCTGTTGTAACAAATCACCACAAATTTAGTAGCTTAAGACAACATAAGTTTACTCTTTTACAGTTCTGGAGGTCAACTCTCTGCAATCATTCTCACTGCGCTAACACGAAGGTGTCAGCAGGGCTCCTTTCTTATGGAGGCCCTCAGGGAAGTCTGTTTCTCTGCCTTTTCAGCTGTCACTGTATTCTTTGGCTTGTGGCTCCTGCCATCTTCAAAATGTGCCACTGTTTGCAGTCACAAACTGGTAGTCACTTGGTGGGCTGGACCAAGAAAGCACACATAAACCCAGTGACATTTGGCTCTGGCCAGCAACTAGAGGGAGATACATAGCTGTATAAGTATATAGAATTCTATTTTATTTTAGTTGAGTTTTGGCAAAACAGAAATGAGAAAAGCATTTTAAATTTCTGCTTACAAGCCTGTTGGTCTTTGCTCAGTGACAGTGGAGTGGGGGGTGGTAGGTTAAGAAGGAGCGGTTATTGATGGCTAAAGGAAGCAAGAAGTTGGGAGAACTTCGAGCTTTGCATGGAAGTGAGGAAAGCTGGCACAAACGTTTTCTAGAGTACCGACTTTTTTACTGAAACTTTTTAACTGATCCCAGTAAGAGAGGATTGCCCACTGATTGCCCTGAAGCCTAAGTGTTGTGACAGCACATTTGTTTTTTAATAATACTATGATATTAGCGTAGAGAAGTGTGAATAGATATGCAAGAGAGCAAGTAAGAGAAAAATTGTATTCATATTTAGAGAATGACATAATTTTCTTTTTTTTTTTCTGGGAGAGAATCCCCTAAAAAAAACCTCTCTAAGTTTTAGAAAAGATATTCAGTTGATTCTGAATTGTTTGTTTTCAAATAAAGAATTTGTTCTTCTGTTTGTTAGAAAAAAAACAAAAATGCACCACTACAGTCTCTGCTTCCAATGCCCCATCACCTCCAGTGACTTGTAGCCAAATCTTCCTGTGCCTCCCTCTTGTTTAGGGACATTTAGGATCCACCCAGATAATTCAAGATAATCTTTCTATCTCAAGAGTCTTAATCACTCCTGCAAAGTCTGTTTGCTATATAAAATAACGTTGATAGGTTCCAGGGGTTAGGGTGTGGATATCTCTGTGGACCACTATTTAGCCTACCACACAATTTTTAAAACAAATTTTTTTAAATTAACATATAATGTATTATTAGCCCCAGGGGTACAGGTCTGTGAGTCGCCAGGTTTACATACGTCACAGCACATACCTTCCCCAATGTCCATAACCCCACCACCCTCTCCCTACCCCTCTCCCCCTGGCAACCCTCAGTTTGTTTTGTGAGATTAAGAGTCTCTTATGGTCTGTCTCCCTCCCAATCCCATCTTGTTTCATTTATTCTTTTCCTATCCCCCCAAACCCCCCACATTGCTTCTCAATTTCCTCATATCAGGGAGATCATATGATAATTGTCTTTCTCTGATTGATTTATTTTGCTAAGCATAATACCCTCTAGTTCCATCCACGTCGTCGCAAATGGCAAGATTTCGTTTCTTTTGATGGCTGCATAGTATTCCATTGTATATATATACCATATCTTCTTTATCCATTCATCTGTTGATGGACATCTAGGTTCTTTCCATAGTTTGGCTATTGTGGACATTGCTGCTATAAACATTCGGGTACATGTGCCCCTTCGGATCACTACATTTGTATCTTTAGGGTAAATACCCAGTAGCGCAATTGCTGGGTCATTGGGTAGCTCTATTTTCAACTTTTTGAGGAACCTCCATGCTGTTTTCCAGAGTGGTTGCACCAGCTTGCGTTCCCACCAACAGTGTAGGAGGGTTCCCCTTTCTCCGCATCCTCACCAGCATCTGTCATTTCCTGATTTGTTAATTTTAGCCATTCTGACTGGTGTGAGGTGTTATCTCATTGTGGTTTTGATTTGTATTTCCCTGATGCCAAGTGATGTACCACACAATTTTTTAAAGATTCATGTATTAGAGAGAGCAAGCGAGCACATATGCAAGCATTGGGGAGAGGCAGAGGGAGAAAGAGAAGCAGATTCCCCACAGAGCAGGGAGCTGCATGTGGGGCTGATCCCAGGAACTTGAGATCATGACCTGAGCTGAAGGCAGATGCTTAACCAACTGAGCCACCCAGGCGCCCCAAGATCTTATTATTTTTGAGTCATCTCTTCACCCAACATGGGACTCAAACTCACAACACTGAGATTAAGAGTTGCATGCTCTACCAACTAAGCCAGCCTGGTGCCTCTCCAATTCTTTTTTTTTTTCCTCCCAATTCTTAATTGTATTAGCTTTCCTTGCCAAAATTTTGCCAGAGTTGCTGATAAGTAATACAAACAATTCTCAAATTTATCTTCCTTTCCCCATTGCCTAAAGGTACTAAGGAGTAATAGATAATCATAAGGCAGGCAAACAAAAGGAGTGGAAAAGAAGGTGGATGAGGATACTTTAAAGTTGGGTGATCATTTTTTTTTCTTTCCTAATTTTTCAGAATTAGTTGACTGAACAATTTTTCTGATGACATTTTCTGTCATGTGGGTCCTTAGGGAGATTGGTATTTAAAGACATTTTTCTAAATATATTTCTGCCATGAGATAGCTGTCTATGTAATCTATAGACAGGTTTTTGTTTTGTTTTATATTTTTATGCCACAGGTAGCAGATGTCCTTCAATTTTCCATGGAAACAGGTGGCTTTCTTCCAAACTGCATCAGTTCTTTACAGGAGAGTTTAATCAGACACCTTAAGGTAGCCCCTAAATATCTCTCCTTTCTGGAAGAAAGACAGAAATTGATTCAGGTGAGTATTGAAGCATGTCCCATATGACATTAATTTTTCCAAGGGTTTTGTGAGTGGGATCATCAGCATATTACATAGACAAGTGGCAGCAGCTGTGTAAGCATATGAGCATTGCCAAAATTTTAGTTGTTTCAAATGGGAAGTTTGAGATTCCAAGTTGATAAAAGCCAGGATTCAGATTTGTTAGTTATCAGAAAGTACTCTGAAATAAATTTACAGTCCTCCAGGGAAGGTTTTTGTTGGGAATGTTGTTTAAGGTGATGGAACAAAACCATCCCAATTATTTCTTTCAAAGTAGAATAAATTTTCCTTAGCTCCTACTAGCCTCACCTGCACATTTGGATCATGACCATATTGTTTGTAGTTTTGGTCCTGTAATTAAATCTACTCTCTTCAGTTTTGAATGAGAAGCCCTGATTGATTGATCGATGGATTGATCTTTCTCTCTCTCTCCCACAGTCCCTCCCTGTCACCCCATCTTTTCCCTCTACATAAACACACTTAATATATATATACATAAGGGGGTGTGTTTGTGTGTATTTTCAGAAATACACTGTCATTGAAGAAAATAATGGTAATAGTGTTTTAAGTTAAGCGACCCTTAGATCAACGGTTATCTTTAAAGTTTTGCTTATTATTCAGGGAAAATTGTCTGGGTATCTCTAGGAAAATCCAGAAGTGTGGTTCACACGACCTCTTTCACCCTCCTTACTGAAAATTTTGGCCCTGGAAGCTACCTATCTACTACCCCTTCGTCTGGTACTCCTGGATGAGATGATGTCTGACCTAACCACCCTTGTGGATGGGTACCTGAACACTTACCGAGAAGGGTCTGCAGACCGCCTGGGGGGCACAGAGGTAGGTGTGGCAATCCGAGACTGTGTTTTTAGCACTTCCATTCTTGCCCCATTGCTCATGGAGGGCACAGTGATACCCGCTCTTCCCAGTTTTGGGAAACCACAAGGCTGACTTGGTCATAAACATTTTTTTTAAAGATTTATTTACTTATTTATTTGACAAAGATCACAAGTAGGCAGAGAGGCAGACAGAGAGAAAGGGGGAAGCAGTTTCCCTGCTGAGCAGAGATCCCGATACAGGGCTTGATCCCAGGACCCTGAGACCATGACCTGAGCTGAAGGCAGAGGTTTAACCCACTGAGCCACCCAGGCACCCCAGTCATAAACCTTTAAAGGAGCTATAGCTTGGGCTCCATTCATCTCCTTAAGTACGTCTTTGCAGTATTAAGTTATACTTTGTCAAAGAATGGACAAATTTGAGATTTCATTACCAATGTGTAAGAAGCCAGCACAATGTAACGGAACTATAGACTTGGAGTTGGCAAACTATTGCCCTAAGGCCACATCTGGCCCACAGCCTGCTTTTGTGCCTCTCATAAGGTCAGAAAGAAGGCTTTTTATGGTAGGCAACAGAGATCATTTGTGGCTAAAATAGTTGCTGTTTGGCCCCTTACATAAAAAGATTGCCGTCTAGGGGCACCTGGCTGACTCAGTCAGTGGAGCATGTGACTCTTGGTCTTAGGGTCATGAGTTTGAGCCCCGTGTTGGGTGTAGAGATTGCTTAAAGGTAAAGTTTAAAAAACAACAAAAAAGTTGCATCTGCTGCTATTGCTGCTAATAGCCATTCTTACTTAGGAATACTGAAGCAAAATCCTAAATAAAATAATAACATTTTTTTATATGATCCCTGCTTTGATGTATTATACTTCTCTTTAATGTGTTGCAGATTTCTGCTTGCAAGCATCATACAGTGTTAGGAAATTCTCCATTTTCCTAGAACAAAGAAAGTCTTATGATTATCTCATATACGCTGAAAAGAATGTAACCTTTCTGTATTTTGCTCTCACTGTTTAGCAAAAAAAGAGCAACATAAAAATCCTTATATACCCTGTTCAGTTGGAGAATTTAAATATCTTTCATTTATCATTGTAAAACCAAGGAGTTTTATAACTTTTAGTAATTTGTTTTCATTTTTTAAGGCTGAAAAGATGTGATAATATTCTATATACATTACTGATTAAAGTTGGAATACAGGATAAAACATATCTTAAACAGGAAGTCTACATAATGTTTGATTTGGAACACTGAAAGCATTCCCATTAGTATCATGAAAATACAAAAATTGGGGCGCCTGGGTGGCTCAGTGGGTTAAAGCCTCTGCCTTCGGCTCAGGTCATGATCTCAGGGTCTTGGGATCAAACCCCGCATTGGGCTCTCTGATCCAGGGAACCTACTTGCCCCTCTCTCTCTCTCTCTGCGTGCCTCTCTGCCTATTTGTGATCTCTGTCTGTCAAATAAATACATAAAATTTTAAAAAAATACAAAAATTGTGACTACCGCCACCACCTTAACATTTTTTGAAGCTATTAGCCAATGAAAAAAAATTTTTTAAAGATTTTAATTATTTGTCAGAGGGAAGAGCACAAGCAGAGCAATCTGCTGGCAGGGGAGAAGCAGGCTCCCTGCTGGGTGAGGAGTCTGATGCAGGACTCATCCCGGGACCCTGGGATCATGACCAGAGGCCAAGTCAGCCAATTAACTGACTGAGCCACCCAGGCATCCCGCAAATGAAATTCGAAGAAAAAAAAAGACAAACTATAAAAAATGAATAGGAGGAATCAAAATTATGACTTGCCGATGATACAAATGAAAATGTAGAAAATCAGTGGAAAAAGATTACTACAAACAAAAGAACAGTTTCATAAAATGGGTGCAAATATAAAATGACAATTGATAGTTTTTTTGCATCTGTATATACAGCAAAAAATATATAATGGAAGAAATACCCATTTATAATTGTAACAAAAAGATAGATTACCTAGAAATAAATCTTATAAGAAATGTGAAATATAAAGGAAACATTAAAATATCACTGAATGGCATAAAAGCAGACTTAAATGAATGGGGATGCTAAGCATTTTTAGCTATCAATTACTCTTGAATTAACTTCTGAATTTGCCTCTATTCCAAGAAAAATACTACCACCAGCATTGTTTTGGCAAACTGTGAGTATAGTGCTTATAAAGATAAATACATATAAATAAGACTTGTCCTGTCAGATATTAAGTCATATAAGTCTACATTAAATAGAAATCATTTGGGGGCACCTGGATGGCTCAGTTGGTAGAGCATGACTCTCATGATCTCAGGGTTGTAAATTTGAGGCCCATGTTGGGTGCTGAGATTAGTTAAAAACAACAACAACAACAACGTTTTGTGACTGGTACATGTGTAGGCAGATCAATGGAACATAGTAGAGAACCCAGCAAAAGATCCAGTATCTATCTGCCAGTATGGGGGCACCTGGGTGGCTCAGTCAGTTTAGCATGTGCCTCTGGCTCAGGTCATGATCCAAGGGTCCTGATATCAAGCCTTGGGCTTGCTGCTCAGCAGGGAGTCTGCTTCTCCCTCTTCCTCTGCCCACCTCTTGCCAGTTCTCTCTCTCTCAAATAAATGAGTAAGATCTTTAAAATTTCTGCCAGTATCATTGGGATAAAGGTAGAATTTCCAATTAATGAGAAAAAGATAATCAATAAAAGGCTTTAGGTAATTGACTAAGCATTGTATGGGAAGAGAGTCAAAGTTGGATTACCAAAATAAATTCCTTGGATCAAGTATTTATGTAAACAATAGGATTATAAAATTATTAGAAAAAACAAAAGAAAATTATTTCACAGTGAGGAATGCTTTTCTTCCGGCCTCCCAAGTTCATTGAAGAATAATTGACAAAATTAATTGTATATAAACATACATTGTGATGATTTGATATACATATACATTGTGAAATGATTATCAAGACTAAGATAAGTAATGTATCCATCAACTCATATAATTAACTCTGTGTGGTAAATATGCTAAAGATCTGCTCTTAGCAATTTTCAAGTATACAGTACGTTATTATAGTAAACGTGCAGTGCATTAGATCCTCAGAATTTATTTATGTTTTTACAGTTTTTTCCCTTGTAGTTGAAAATTTGTACCCTTTAACCTCCATCTCCCCCTTTTCTTCTCCCCCCAGCTGCTGGCAACCTCCATTCTATACTGTTCCTATGAAATTAGCTTTTTTTTTAAAGATTTCACATATAAGTGATACCATACAATATTTGTCTTTCTCTGTCTGGTTTATTTCACTTACCATAATGCCCTTTAAGTGCATCCATGTCACAAATGGCAGCATTTTCTTCCTTTTTAATGGCTAAATAATATTCCTGTGTGTGTGTGTGTGTGTGTGTGTGTGTGTGTGTGTGTGTGACATCTTTTTTATCCATTCATCCATTTATGTAAATAGGTAATTTCCATATCTTAGCTATTGTGAGTAATGCTACAGTGTAAAGGGAGTGCAGATATCTCTTAAAGATAGTGATTTCACTTCCTTTTGTACATATACCCAAATATGAAATTGCTGGACTGCATGGTAGTTCTATTTTTATTTTTATTTTTTTAAGATTTTATTTATTTGACAGACAGAGATCACAAGTAGGCAGAGAGGCAGGCAGAGAGAGGAGGAAGCAGGCTCCGTGCGGAGCAGAGAGCCCGATACAGGGCTCAATCCCAGGACCCTCGATCCCAAAACCCTGGGATCATAACCTGAGCTGAAGGCAGAGGCCTTAACTCACTGAGCCACCCAGGCGCCCCACATTTTCTTAATATATTCTTTATGGTAGCATTTATGTAATGACAGAATACTGGAAACAACCAAATATCCATCCATATGGATTTTAGTTAAATTATGGCATATCCATACAGCCCTTAAAAATGCTGATAGGGAAAAATCTCCAAGACAAATATTTTATTTTATTATTTTTTAAAAAGATTTTATTTATTTATTTGACAGACAGAGATCACAGGTAGGCAGAGAGGCAGGCAGAGAGAGAGGAAGGGAAACAGGCTCCCCACTGAGCAGAGAGCCCGATGCGGGGCTCGATCCCAGGATGCTGGGATCAAGTCCCTCATTGGGATCCTTGCTCAGCAGGGAGCCTGCTTCTCTCTCTGCCTCTGCCTGCCACTTTGCCTGCTTATGCTCACATTCTCTCTTTCTCTCTGACTAAACTTTTTTTTTTTTTTTAAGATTTTATTTATTGGGACACCTGGGTGGCTCAGTTGGTTAAGCGGCTGCCTTCAGCTCAGGTCATGATCCCAGCGTCCTGGGATCGAGTCCCACATCAGGTTCCTTGCTGGTCAGGGAGCCTGCTTCTCCCTCTGCCTCTGCCTGCCACTCTGTATGCCTGTGTTCACTCTCTCTCTCTCTCTGACAAATAAATAAATAAAATCTTAAAAAAAATATTTTATTTATTTATTTAACAGAGATCTCAAGTAGGCAGAGAGGCAGGCAGAGAGAGAGGAAGAAGCAGACTCCCTGCTGAGCAGAGAGCCCGATTCGGGGCTCCATCCCAGGACCCTGGGATCATGACTCAAGCCAAAGGCAGAGGCTTTAACCCACTGAGACACCCAGGCGCCCCTCTCTGACTAAATAAATAAATAAATAAATAAATAAAACCTTTAAAAAATTCTCTTAAAAAAAATCAAGATGCAGAAGAATATATATAATACTATGATACCATTTGTGTAAAATAATATTTAGGAAGAGTTATCAAAATAAAAGGTTGGGGGGAAACTAAAATCGAAAAACGCGGTGCAATGAAGAAATGAAAATGAATGCATTTAGTAACAGATATATATACACAAACATAATCACAGATGCATAGACTGTATCTTTGGGAGGCTACATGAGAAGATGCACTTGCTAAGGGGACTGGGAACAGGTTGGGCAGGACACTTATTTTTCATCATTAATCTTTACACATGCACATACACATACACAACACACATGCACAACACACACATGAAATGGATTCAAAGTATTTAACTTAATCAGAAATAGTACTACCATAGTTGAATACACTAGAGGGAGCCATAAGAACACATTTGAATTGATGCTCCCTTGCCAAATACTGTTAAGTATAGCTGAAGTGATTTTAAGGACCATATTCAGAAGTTTCGTTAGAATGGACTTATTTTCCTGTTCTTTTCTTAGCCTACATGTATGGAGCTTCCAGAAGAACTGCTTCAACTCAAGGACTTCCAGAAGCAGCGCAGAGAGAGAGCTGCAAGAGAATATAGGGTGAATGCACAGGGACTCCTAATAAGGACAGGGATATGTCCAAAGAAATCAGTGACAGAGACAGTGGGGAAAGAGGGGAAAGGGGGGGTTTCATTGCTTTGTAAGAACTCTACGCCAGATAAAACTCCAGGTTTTACATCTCATCAGGATGGAAATTTGCTGATAGAAAAATCTAAAAATAAACAAACTCTGACAGAATCTCAACATCAACCTCCCATGAAGGAAGAAACCAGTGAGGATGGTGTCAACAAACTCATTTGCCCTGAGCCAGAGGGGCTAGAGGACCAGGGGAGAATAATTCAAAAAGAACACGGTAAGATACCCAAACAGGAATTTCAGACAAGTTTATTTTTGAAAGAGGAGATAGAACAGTTACTGATGCTGGAAAACAAGGAAGACCTAAAATGCACAAAACAAGATGTTTCAGTGTCTCCTTCCCTTCCTCAGGAAACCAGAGTGTCTCCAAGTGACACCTTTCATCCTTTTAGAAAGGCTGTGCTTCCCACACTTCCTCCCTGTCCAGCCTTGGAGAAAACCGATTCTTGGATTAATCTCTCTCCAAATTTATCTTAGAGATGTGCAGTTTATTCTTGAGACCGTGAAGGTGGCTCATTTCCTGTGCCAGAAGGACTTTCCTCAGTGCTTAAGTTGGTCATGTTGTAAATTTAGGATTGCCTCAGTCACAGAGGAAGACTTCAGCAAAAATTATATCCTCTTGCTTACTCCTGCATGCCTAGAATTTGGTTAGGAGGGAATGAATAAGTTAAATAATGGAAGAAGTAAATGTTTTGATTATGTCACTGTGCAGAAATGTTCCCAGTGTTTCAGAGTGAATGATTTCTCATAATTTGAAGAGGGGAAAAATCTTAGGCTTAGTACCTGGAAGAATCTTTACTCTTAAACTCTTTTTTTTTTTTTTTTTTTTTAACGTAAGCCCTATGTCCAAAGTGCAGCTTGAACTCACAATCCCAAGTTTAAGAGTTGTATGCTCTACCAACTGAGCCAGCCAGACGCTCCTACTTTTAAACTTCTGTTGTATTTTTTGGTTTGAAAGGGGTTGGTAAAAGTTGTATCAATAAGTTTTAAAAAATTGGTACCTGATAACTTTACCAGTACATTTTTCTTTTTTAAAATACTAACTCTAACTTGTCAATTATGCCTCAAAAAAGCTAAAAAAAAAAAAAAATACGGACTTTAGTTTTGAATTTTTAATGTTTTTTCTGTCTTATATCATAGATAAACACAAATTAATGTTACTAAGGAATCAACATCCCAGTTTTAATTTCTTTTGATTCCTTTACTTTTAGAAAGTTTTGTCTATTTTCGTAACAAAGTAGGGACTTCTTTTGAGTACATCTGTTATGTAAACTTGAAGTTTGAGTCCCTCTATTTTCCTGGAGTTTGTATACTTTCTTTTGTTATTTTGTTTAAAAATTTTTTTAAAAAATTTTTTGTAGGTTCCACACCCAGTGTGGGGCTTGAACTTAAAAACCTGAGGTTGAGTTGCCTTCTGTACTGACTGAGCCGAGCCAGCCAGGTGCCCCAGTTTGGTACTCTTTCTTAGGGTGGAAGGAAGGTGGCTTGTACTGAAACCTTTTTATATTGAGTACTTGCAAGTTGCTCACATTTTTTTTGTGTACAATAACTAATAAACCTGTTGTGCCATTGGATTTTTTTCTTCATTCGGTCACAGTAGGAATAAGATAGAATATGTCTGGATTTCTAGGTCTGGAGTCCAGTGTAAAAAACCTGTTGAATCTCATACAGGACTAATTTATTATGCTTATGGGAAACTTAGAGACAGCCTATAAGGAGGAACATCCTTGTCTGCACTTGCTGATTCTGAGTGCCACCAGAAAAATAGCTGTGCCCTTCCAAACTCCAGAATGCAGATCTAGTCTAAACTAAAGATGAAGGCAGGTCCAAGAGCATCAGCTCGTCCCTGCAGTTCCAGTGTCTCACTTGTCCTTCGTTGAGAAGGTCACTTTGGGTCAAGGTGGTTTCTGGTTCATCTTGGGTGAATACATCTTCAGGTTGAGCCCAGAATGTGGTTAATCCAGGTTTACTCTGGAAAGTGCATGAATTCTTGTAAAATTTCTAGAGCGGATTTAACTTCCTATGGAACCATTAAATTGCCACACGCAACATATATACATAAAGGCTACAAAGAAAAACAAAACACTCTTCATATCAAAAGAAGAAGTCTTGTTTCATTAGGTATGTTTGACTATATTTGAGAAGAACCGGGGTGTCTGGATGGCTCAGTCAGTTAAGCAACTGACTCTTGATCTCAGCTCAGGTTGTCATCTCACAGTCATGAGTTCAAGCCTCATGTTGAGCTCCACACTGAGCATGGAGCCTACTTTAAAACAAAAAAAGGCATAAAAAAAAGAAATAAAAACCAATGGACTCTGTTAGGCCTTTGCTGTGCTGCTCAATTTGATAGCCACTAGTCGTATGTGTGGCTATTTAAATTTAAAATTAAATTAATTAAATTTAGAAGTTCAGTTCCTCATTTGCACTTGCCATATTTCGAGTACTCAATAGTCCCGGAGACTATAGTGTATTGAATGTCACAGGTGAAGAACATTTCCATTGTTTGAGAAGTTCTTTTGGACAGTGCTAGTTGAGAGGTACTTTGACTCCCAGAACTAAATGACCTTTTTGGGCGTCATCACAGTATTTTCTTGGTGAAACTCATACCTGGGACTGGACTGTTCTCCATATCCTCATTCTAGTCTGGAATGCCAACCTAAACCCCATATGGGCACCCAGCTCCTACCATGAAGTTCTGCTTGAGCTAGAGTAAAAAAATCCCTGCATTGTTAAGCCTTGTTGCTAGTCCTCTGTGCCTTTACTCAGACTTCTTGTCTAAATTTTGCCCAGAATTTGGGGAAATCCTAGGTTCTTATCCCACTCCACCACTGAGTTCTTTACTTTGTATTTTCTAGTTGAGAGTTAATAAACCACACTACTTGGTTTCCCAAATTCTTGGGGTCTTATTTTAGTCTACACTAATTTCATGCATCTCTTCTACTCAGGTCTGACTTCTGATATCACCTTTATGTACATGACCTACAATTAGAGCTTCTGACAAGCAATCTGGCCCTTTTACTTTGGGAATTAGGAAATGGAGTTAAATAACTTCCCTGGACAAAAATACAGAGAATAGAACCAGTGTTGTTTTTTGGTCCATTCAGTGTTCTTTCAACTTTATGATGAAGAGTCATTGCAGCAGCTTTGCCTCCAATCTGGCTGTGGGCTTGATAAACCCTAATAGGACACAATAGAATTTTAATGCCTTACAAACCTTTCATTCTTTTGACCCAAGGCAAGTCCCGGTAACAAGCTGAGATGAGGCCTGGGGCAAAGTAGGGGGCCTCCGGGTGATTAGTGAGGTATACTTATCATAAATGCAATTATTATAGTAGTAACACAAATAAATACCTTACAGGACATTTAGAGAATAAAGAGAAAAAAATAACTCTCATCCCATATTCTACAACCCTTCCCAGTATTTTGAGATTTTTCTTTCTCTCTCTCTCTCTTTTTTTTTTTAAGATTTTATTTATTTATTTGACAGACAGAGATCACAAGTAGGCAGAGAGGCAGGCAGAGAGAGGAGGAAGCAGGCTCCCTGCTGAGCAGAGAGTCCAATGCTCCATCCCAGGACCCTGGGTTCATGACCTGAGTCAAAAGCAGAGGCTTTGGGGCGCCTGGGTGGCTCAGTGGGTTAAGCCTCTGCCTTTGGCTCAGGTCATGATCTCAGGGTCCTGGGATCGAGCCCCGAATCAAGCCCCGAATGGAGCCCCACATCGGGCTCTTTGCTCAGCAGGGAGCCTGCTTCCCCCTCTCTCTAGACCTGCCTCTCTGCCTACTTGTGATCTCTCTCTCTCTGTCAAATAAATAAATAAGAATCTTTAAAAAAAAAAAAAAAAAAAAAGCAGAGGCTTTAACCCACTGAGCCACCCAGGTGCCCTGGCATTTTTCTTTAAATCTTTCATTTTTTTCTCTCTCTTCCTCTCTTTCTGTCCCAATCTCTCTCCTCCCCCCGCCACAATTGAAGCAGTCATATCCTAACATAAATATACTTAGTTTGCTTTTTATATCATGTATTTTTCCATTTCATTATCCTAACATTTTTAGTAGGTGTTAATTTTAAAACTTATATACTATTAAATAGAATTTAGAAAATACAGGGAAATAAGAAAAAAATTTACTCTTATTTCTCTAACTCAACAGAAAAAGCAGGTAACATTTTTATTAATTTCAGTGTTTATGCATAGGTTCCCTCCATATTGTTGTAATCATACATACATGAATATATTCTAGCCTATGAATGTTCTTCCATGCTGTTGCACAACCTTTTTAATGATTTTTTAAAAAGATTTTATTTATTTATTTGAGAGATCACAAGCAGGCAGAGAGGCAAGTGGTGGGGGTGGGGAGCAGGCTCCCTGCTGAGCAGAGAGCCTGATGCAGGGCTCCATCCCAGGACCCTGAGATCATGACCTGAGCTGAAGGCAGAGGTTTAACCCCCCTAAAGACACCCAGGTACCCCTTTTTAATGATTTTTAATGACTGTATAATTTTTTTTTTCAAAAAAAAGATTTATTCACTTTAGAGAGAGAGCCTGAGTGGGGGGAGGAGCAGAAGGAGAGAGAGAGAATCCCTAGCAGACTTCCCACTGAGTGCAGAGCCTGATGTGGGGCTTGATCTCGATCCCTGTAATCACGACCTGAGGCAAAACAAGAGCTGGACATGTAACTGATTGAGCCACCCAGGCACCCCAATGACTGTGTAATATTTCTAAGAGAATGATGGATGGTTTATTTAATTATAGTGTGGTACATTCAACTTGTTTCCATTTCCTTATTTTATGCTTTTTCAAAGCTATCTCAAACTTTTTCCATTTTTTGAATCATTATGTTAGACTGAAATTGCAGAAATAGAAACAGCAGGTCATACAGGTTTTCTTGTTTTTGCTATTACAAAAAATTTTTAAAGCTCTTGATAAGTTACTTTCCAAAAGAGTTAACCAATTATATTGCCACCTCCAATTTTTGTAGCAATGATGTATCATTGAGAGCATTAGATTTTTTTCTTGTGAGCCTTGGCATTCTTTTAAACTTTCAAAAATTCTAACCTCTTCATTTATATATGTGAAAGATTTTCTGTGATATTTTATAACTTACCTGCATTGGATATTATGAAGAGTAATGAGAACGTAAATACTGGGGACATTTGAAACCCAATAAATGTCCCTGATTTTTAAGTAAAGACAATATTATAGGTAAAATATTTAAATCATAGGAACTCTAAAATGAAATGAAAGTCTATATATTCATGATAAAATGATAAAATGTACCTTTGAAACATTCAGAGCTCTCTTTAAAGGGTATCATAGAAGGTGATGTTTACTGTTACATGAGATAAATATCTTAGTTACATTGGTAGGTTCACCCTAAGACAATCTGATACATTCTATTCCACATACTCTTGGGATTTGAGCCTGTGACTCTATAATTTATTGCACCTACTCAAACAGGAAGAGCTGTCAAACTGTAATCAAAGCATAATCAGCAATCTGATCTTAACATAAGTCATTACAAAAGAAAGTCTAGATTATCCTTCAATTTAGCCAGTCATGAGCAGCATTTCCTTTTTTTTTTTTTTTTAAGATTTTATTCATTTATTTGACAGACAGAGATCACAAGTAGGCAGAGAGGCAGGCAGAGAGAGAGAGAGGAAGGGAAGCAGGCTCCCCGCTGAGCAGAGAGCCCGATGTGGGGCTCGATCCCAGGACCCCGGGATCATGACCCAAGCTGAAGGCAGAGGCTTTAACCCACTGAGCCACCCAGGCGCCCCATGAGCAGCATTTCTTAAACAAAGATGGAATAGAAAATATCAGTGCCTTGTGCATAGTAAGGGAAAATATTGTTTTGTGAAACTTCCTTTTTCTCTGTTGTGTGCCTGGGGTATGGGTACTTTTACTGTTGGTTGCAGTAGAAAAAAAAAGTTAAGTAGAGAAGGAAATTTATATTTTTAAATACTTACACAATAAAACAAAGATCTAAAGTCAATGATCTCAGCTTCTATTTTAAGCTAGAAAAAGAATAGTAAACTTGGAGTAAGTAAAGGATAAAATGAATAACAATAAGAGGAGAAATCAATAACATTAAAAATGGACAGAGAAAAACAATAAAACCAAAACCTGACTGGCTGAAAAGATCCATAAAATTGCTAAACCTGGGGCACCTGGGTGGCTCAGTTGGTTAAACATCTTCCTTGGCTCAGATCAGGATCCTAGAATCCTGGGACTGAGTCCTGCATGGGGCTCCCTGCTCAGTGGGAAGCCTGCTTCTCCTTCTCCCTCTCCCCCTTCCCCCTTTCCCGACTTGTGCTTTCTCACTCTCTCTCACTTGTATGCTTTATCTCTCTCTCAAATAAATAAAATCCTTTAAAAAATTGCTAAATCTTTGGGGTGCCTGGGTGGCTCAGTTGGTTGAGCACCCAACTCTTGGTTTCAACTCACATCCTGATCTCAGGGTTGTGGGATTGTGCCCTGCATTGGCTCCACACTCAGGGGGAGTCTTGAGATTCTCTCCCTCTCCTCCTCTCAAATAAATAAATAAATCTTTAAAAAAATTGCTAAATCTTTATACTGAGCAAGATAAAAAGCAAAACGAAAACATAAATTACCAATATCAGTAATGAAAAAGATTATTAATACATATAATGCATATATTAAAAAGATAACAAGGGACTATTATGAAAAATTCTGTGCCCATAAATTGAAAAACTTGGGTGAAATGGACAAATTCACTGAAAAGCAAATCGCCAAAACTGATTTAAGAAGAAATAGAAAACCTAGGGGCACCTGGGTGGTTCAGTCGGTTAAGCATCTGCCTTCAGCTCAAGTCATCATCTCAGGGTCCTGGGATTGAGCCCTGTGTCTGGCTGGCTCCCTGCTCCGTGGGGAGCCTGCTTCTCCCTCTCTCATTCCCCCTGCTTGTGCTCTCTTTCTCTGTGTGTCAAATAAATAAATTTTTAAAAAGATTATTTATTTATTTGACAGATATCACAAGTAGGCAGAGAGGCAGGCAGAGAGAGGGGGGGGAAGCAGCCTCCCCACCAAGCAGAGAGCCCGATGTGGGGTTCGATCTTAGGACACCAGGATCATGACCTAGGCCAAAGGTACAGGCTTTAAGCTACTGAGCCACCTAAAAGCCCCTAATAAAGTGCTTTTAAAAAACCAAAGGACTTAAACAAAAAAAGGTCTAGGCAATGAAAGAATACAATAGACAAATTGGGCTTTGTGATAATTTAAAAAAATTATGCATCAAAAGACACTATTAAGAGAGTAAAAAGGCAACCCACAGAATGGGAGAATATATGTATAAATCATATATCTGATAAAGGATTCATATTCAGAATAGATAACTCCTTAAATTCAATAACAAAAAAAACAAAACAAAAAACCACAACCTGATTCAAAAATGGGCAACAGGCTTGAATAGACATTTCTCCAAAGAAAAATACATAAATGTCCATGAAATAAATGGACATTTATCCATTTATCTTCTCATAATGTAAATCCATTTATCTTTTTCATAAATATAAAATATCTTTTCATAAATGTAAATCCATTATCTTTTTCATAAATATAAAAGAAAATACATAAATATCCATGAAATAAATGGACATTTATCCATTTATCTTTTAATAAATGAAAAGATCAATTTGCTAATTATTGAGAAATGCAAATCAAAACTATAATGAGGTACCACCTTGTTCCCATTAGAATGGCTGCTTTCAAAAAGCAGAAAATAGGGGCACCTGAGTGACTCAGCTGGTAGACTATGCAACTGGATCTCAGGATTGTGAGTTGGAGTTTACTTTCATAAAAATCATAGTAAATAACAAAAATAGCAAGTATTGTTGAGGATGTACAGGAATTGGAGCCCTTGATCTCAGTTTAAGAGATGAGTTTAACCCCCATGTTGGGTGTAGAGATTATTTAAAAATGAATAAACTTAAAAAAAAAAAAAGCTAAAATTATCCAAAATGTCAGAGGAAACAGAATCGTCATGACACTAAGATAGACAATAATTTCTTAGGATACAAAATGCACAAACCATAAAGGGAAAAAAACACTATGAACTGGATACCATATAAAATCTAAAAGTTCTGACTCCACAGACTTAATATGGCTGGGTTGTGATCACAGTGTTCTGTGTTCACCACATTTCTGAGTATGGAAAGGGGTGCTCCGCTGCTCATGGCCCTTATCGCTGAAGCTCGGGATTCTGCAGAGTGAGCGCTGGACAGGCTGCATTACTCCTCACGGAGGAGTTACTGGTCGGAGAGATGCTGGGGCGGATTCTTGGGGGGTCGGGAAGGAGGGTCAGACCCCAGGTGTTTTTCAAAGAAAGTTCTTAGGCAGTCTGTTTTGTCAAGCAACAACTGACCTTAAAAACTCGAGGGGCCTCCGGGTGTGTCTAGAGAACAAAATGGAGTCTCTCGTGTCCAGCAAGGGCTTGTGTCAAATAATGACACAGCAGTTAAAGTTACTACAACTGGGAGTTATCGCTAGGACCAGTGGTCAGCTGACACCAAGAACTGATAATGAGCAGAACCAAAGGAAGTCTCCAGGGGCCCAAGACCTATTAAATACCTTTAAAAGGGAGGAGGATTTTGGCAGCAAACTGTCAGATTCGATTCTTCAGACCTGACCCCTCTATGTCTGACCACTTCAAAAAGGCAACTGCCACCCAAAGCTGTGCAGAATTCATCTCCACACAGAACTAAGATCCTTCACTGCTTGAATATAATAAGCAGTAAGTGCTGAGAGCTGACCAGACCAGACAGAGGCCCTATCTCAACTATGTGCCCCAGACTAACTTAGCATTTAGTTTGTTAACTTCCTACACCTTTTCATTATCTTGTTTGTTGTGTGGTTTGTCTTATGCTCTCCTCTGTGTGCTGTGTAAGAAGCCAAGTCACAAGGTGAGATATTGAGTTTGGAATTGGATATTGAGTTTGGAATCCTGAACCTGCTTTATAATTGTGATTTAACTTTGCTTTATGATTGAATAAAGCTGACATGTGGAAAGAAAAAAAAATCTAAAAGTTCTGCTCTTTGAAAGATTCTAAAAAGAAAATGAGAAAGCAAACCATGGAGTGAGAGAAAGTACCTGCCACACACATATTCTGACAAAGGATTTGCCTTCAGTATATATACAGAAATCTTGTAATTCAGTAAGACAATCTAATTTAAAGATGGACAAAAGATTTGAACAGAAATATCACAAAAAGAAGATAATAAGAATGTCCAGGAAGCACTGTATTATTCATTATTATTCATTATCAGAGAATACAAATTAAGCCCACAAGATACCACCACACACTCACTGCAGTGGCTAAAATTAAAAAAACAAAAACAAAAACAACTAACACCACCAAATATAGGTGAGGGTGTGAAGCAGCCAGAGCTCTCACACACAGTGGTACAAAGACTTAGGAGAAAGTTCTGGCTCTTTCTTAAACATTCAATATTCACTTACTAAACAACCTGCAAATTCAGCTCCTAGATATTTGTGCATCAATAAAGTTGATTTCTTAAAAAGATTAATTAATTAATTAATTTCATTTATTTGTTTTCGAGGGAAAGCACAAGCAGGAGGGGCAAAAGGAGGGGAGGAGAGAATTTAGAGCTGGACCTCAGGCTCCATCTCATGACCCTGAGGTCAGGACTTGAGCTGAAACCAAGAGTCAGATGCTTAACCCATGGCTCCACCAAGGTGCCCCAGTAGCCTTATTCCTAGCCCGAAACTGGGATCCAAAGTTCCAACAACAGGCAACTGGATAAAAAATAGTGGTATATCTGTACAAGGGACTAGGACTTCACAATAAAAAGGGACAAACTACAATACACACAGCCTGGACAACTCTCAAAAAATTTTGCTGAGAAAAAGAAGCGGACACAAAGGAGTTTACATACTACACGATTCTAGCAAAAACAAAACCCAAGCTAGCAGAAAGCAGGTCAGTGGTTGCCTGGGACTAGAGGGTGGAGTTGAGGATTGATTTCAAAGAAGGGTAGGGTATTTTTTCAGGTGGATGAATGTTACATCTCTTGATGATGGTGGTCACACCAGCACATACACATTTCTTGAAACCCATTGAGCTGTACATGCTTTAATATTATCCTACGTAAACTGTGCCTCAAGAATTTATTTTAGGGGTACCTGAGTGGATCAGCAGGTTAAACCTCTGCCTTCAGCTCAGGTCATGATCTCAGGGTCCTGGGCTTGAGCCCCCTATCGGGCTCTCTGCTCAGTGGGGAGCCTGCTTCTCCCTCTCTCTGCCTGCCTCTCTGCCTACTTGTGATCTCTCTCTGTCAAATAAATAAATAAAAAATCTTAGAAAGTTTTATTTTAAAAACATTTAGAAGCCACTGATTTAGTAGGGGGAGGGGAAATAATCATTAGGATTACAACATCCTGTTACATGATGTCAATGAATAGAAGCAAATCTATGTTGCTGATGTCATCAGATAAAATTGAAACAAAATTTAAGAAGAAATAGTAATATATGCACGTAGTTATAAAATAAGCCATACAGAAGGGCTTATAGTGAAAATGAATATCCCCCAGCTCCATTCTTTCCCAGCCTCAGCACTTTTCCCCAGAAGCATCCACTTTTAATATTTTAATTCCACCCCCCACTTTCCCCAGTGAACTAGAGAGTAAACTGGTAGATATGGAACAGCTGATGAAATGCACATAATTGGGATGTAAGCCAGACAGGCCAATAACATGCCGATGCTGCTCATCTCTCCACATTGCAACAGTAGCCGCTCTGATTTGGAGGAGATAACTTCCACTTTCTGGAGTTCTCAAATTCCCCAGAGTGCTTATTGTTTATAACTTACAAGCCACCTGATGGCTAAACCCTGGATGTTTTAAATAAAAGCTTTGTAATGGAAACAAATTCTAATGAAAACATTCCCCAGGAAGAGCCAAAACTGGCCAGTTCCAGGAACAAGGGAGATCAGGAAAAAAGCTCTCTTCGTTATTGTGCAACTTGTCTGGATGCTGTCCATACTTTGCTTTTTAAGAAGCTTTTGAGAGGCAAGGAAACTTCCTCAGTCCTTCTTTTTGAGAAGGTATAGGTACGTAAAAGAGGTACAATAGAAATGAAAATATTGCATGTGTGAGTAGCTCATACTCCCGTAGTTCCACTTGCCTCTTTGATATCGAACATCAGCCTGGGCTGTGAAGCTGCCTTTCCACAGTGTTCAACAGAGCAGGGTTCGTTTTTGCATTCATTAGCACACATTTTGGGCTGTCTTTTGGAGCTAGGCACTGGCCTGGTTTGGGGAATCAGAGATCAAAAGACACACTCCTGGGGTGCCTGGGTGGCTCAGTCACTTAAGCATCTGACGTCAGGGAGCACCAGGGTGGCTCAGTCGGTTAGGCATCTGTGTTCAGCTCAGGTCATGATCCCAGGATCCTGGGATTGAGCTCCATATCAGGCTCTCTGTTCAGTGGGTAGCCTGCTTTTCCCTCTCCCTCTGCCTGCCACTTTGCCTACTTGTGCTATCTCTCTATCAAATAAATAAATACATAAATAAAATCTTAAAAAAAAAAGGCATCTGACTTTGGATTGTGATCTTGGAGTCCTGAGATAGAGACCTATGTTGGGGCCCTGCACTCAGTGGGGAGACTGGTTGTTCCTCTGTCCTCCCCCTGCTCATACTCTCTCTCCCTCAGTCTCTCTCTCTCAAATAAATAAATCGATCTTAAAAAAAAAAAAAAAAAAGTCCCTAGTCTCAAGGAAAAGTCTAGTGGGAGACATATACAAAATATTATAATTGAAATTATAGTTATGTTCAAGGTGTACCAATGCACGGCTGGTGGGGGTGGGAGTTGGGGAGACAGAATAGTCTCGGAGAGGAGATAGCAGTTGCCTGGGACTGAGATGTGTGTCAAAAGGTTTCTTAAGAAGTAGGGAAGGGTGCTTTTTGGATAAGAGAACTACAAGGAGTTCACTACTGTGAGATGAGAAAGCATATAGGGTATGATGGGGAGAGGTAAGGCTGAGAAACAGGGTCCATGTGTCTGTTAAGGTTTTTTGGTCAAAAGCAAAAAAACTGACTTGGCTATCGCGAACAAAAAGAGGATTTATTGAGGGGCACCTGGGTGGCTCAGTCGTTAAGCGTCTGCCTTCGGCTCAGGTCATGATCCCAGGATTCTGGGATCGAGCCCCACATCAGGCTCCAGGCTTGGTGGGAAGCCTGCTTCTCCCTCTTTCACTCCCCTTGCTTGTGTTCCCTCTCTCGCTGTGTCTCTCTGTCAAATAAATAAATACAATATTTAAAAAAAAAAAAAAAGAGGATTTATTGGAAAGATTAGTGGCTCCAGAATTGACGGGAAAGCTGGAGAACCAGGGTTGGAAATAAGATCAAGGCCAGCTGCAGAACTTGGGGCAGCAGAAACCACTCAGCTGTCTGAGGGAATGAATGCCAATGCATTTTTTCCCCTTCCCTGCTTAATTTTACTCAGGATTCAAAATCCTGAGAGAGAATATAAATGACTTTATGTCATGCACCCACCCATCTAAGTCACCTTGAGTTATTGTCCTACTAACATTGTCAATACTAAGGAAACGTAATTCCCAAAAGAAATCTTCAGTGCACTGCCAAAGGAAAAGGGAATGGAGGAGATGTCTTGTTGAATTTAAAAGATTTTATTTATTTATTTGATAGGGATCGCAAGCAGGCAGAGAGGCAGGCAGAGAGAAAGGGGGGAAGCAGCTCCTTGCTGAGCAGAGAACTCAACAGGGCTCAATCCCAGGACCATGGGATCATGACCCGAGCTGAAGGCAGAGGTTTTAACCCACTGAGCCACCCAAGTGCCCCTGTCTTGTTGAATTTAGGTTTTATCCTGTAGACCATAGAAAACCATTGAAGAATTATGAACAAGAAACCAAGATGATCAGAAAAGTAGATTTTAGATCATCCTGGTTTAAATTGGAAGATGGATTGGAAAGGGCCAAAAATAGTATAAGGGAGAAATAATATAAAAACTCTTACATTGTTTCATGTGGAAGATGGTGTATGCTTGAATTTTTATAGGGACACAGATATTTAAGAGTGAATAGTAGAATGAGCCAAATGACCAATTGAATACAGGTGGTAAAGGAGAGGGAGAATTCTTGGTTGATTCCCAGGTTTCTTTCTTGGACATCTGTTTGGAAGTTGGCCATTACAGACAATGCATTGAGAGCGCAGATTAGGGAATGGTGACTCGATGGTAAGTGGGATTTTTATGTTTGCCATTTAGGATGCATTTGGAATTTCGAAATGGATATGTTTAATGGGCAGTTGGATACATGGAGATAAGGAGCAAGAAAAAAATCTGAGCTACAGAGATTTGGAAGATATCACCAGGTAAATGGCCTTAGAAATCATAGACATGTACCATATTTTCTAGGGTTTAGTAGAGAGTATAAGAGAAAGGGAAGGGAATCACGTTTGAAAAGAAGGGTAGAGAGAAAGGAACACACAGACACCAAGAGGGAGCAGACAAAGAGGAAGAAAATTAGAACAGTATCGTGAAACCAGAAGATAAGTCACTTATGGTCTGAGGCACACTTACTCTGAATATATCCACTACAAACACTAAGAGCTTTACTGAGATATAATTGATTTACCATACAATCCACTCACTGAAAGTATGCAATTCCCTAAGGAGCATATTCTCAGGACTGTGCAACCATTAACACAATCTAATTTTATTCTCCCTTAAAGGAAACACCATACCCATCAATTGTCATTCCTCATTTCTTTCTTGTACCTCTCCTCTGACATAAGCAATCACCAGTCTGAATATTTCATATAAATGTAATCATACACATTGTGGTATTTGGTGACTGGCTTCTTTCATTTAGCATAATATTTCCAAGGGTCATATATATTTGAACATAAAGAAGTACCATATTTTTAATTAATTAATTAATTAATTAATGTATTTATTTATTAAAGTAAGTTCTAGGCCCAGTGTGGGACTCGAACTTACCATCCCAAGATCAAGAGTCATATGCTCCACCGACTGAGCCAGCCAGGCACACTGTACCACATTTTATTTATCCATTTATCAGTAGATGGATGTTTGGGTTGTTTTCCCATTTTGTTTATTATGAATAATGCTACTATGAGCACTTGTGTACAAGTTTTTATGAGGACGGTTTTGGTCTCTCTTGTATATATATACCTAGAGTGGAATTGCTGCATCGTACTGTAACTATATGTTTAACTTTTTGAGGAACTGCCAGAGTGTTTTTCAAAGCACACATTAACCACAAATTTTTCTAAACCTTTCTTTAACCAATATTTTGTTTGTTTGTTTTTTTAAAGATTTTATTTATTTATTTGACAGACAGAAATCACAAGCAGGCAGAGAGGCAGGCAGAGAGAGAGGTGGAGGCAGGCTCCCTGCTAAGCAGAGAGCCCGATGCAGGGCTCGATCCCAGGACCCTGGGATCATGACCTGAGCCGAAAGCAGAGGCCCAACCCACTGAGCCCACCCAGGCACCCCTGTTTGTTTGTTTTTAAGTAAGCTCCACACCCAGAATGGAGCACAACCTGGGGCTTAAACTTAACGACTCTGAGATCAAGACCTAAGCTGAGATCGAGAACCAGACACTCAACTGATTTAACAACCGAAGTGCCCCTCTTTAACCAATATTTGAGATGTGTAATTGCTTTTAGGAGATATGCAATTTTTATTAATTTTTTTAAAAGATTTTATTTATTTATTTGACAGAGACAGAATGATCACAAGCAGGCAGAGAGGCAGGCAGAGAGAGGGGGAAGCAGGCTCCCTGCTGAGCAGAGAGCCTGACGTGGGGCTCTATCCCAGGACCCCAAGATCATGACCTGAGCCAAAGACAGAGGCTTTAACCCACTGAGCCACCCAGGCGCCCCAGGAGATATGATTTTTTAAAAAGATTTTACTTCTTTTACTTGAGAAAGAGAGAATAAACATGAGTGGGGGGAGGGGCAGAAGG
The DNA here is from genome assembly GCF_002288905.1 of Enhydra lutris kenyoni. Classification (NCBI taxonomy): domain Eukaryota; kingdom Metazoa; phylum Chordata; class Mammalia; order Carnivora; family Mustelidae; genus Enhydra; species Enhydra lutris. The sequence continues at coordinate 9,985,411 of NW_019154088.1, read as the reverse complement.
AGAAGGGGAAGCAGACTCCCCTCTGAGCAGGGAGCCTGACTCAGGGCTTGATCCCAGGACTCTGGGATCATGACCTGAGCGGAAGGCAGGTGCTCAACAGACTAAGCCACCCAGGCACCTCCAGTAAATCTTTAAAAGAAAGATTTTATTTTTAAATAATTTCTACACCCAACATGGGGCTCAAACTTACAACCCCGAGGTCAATAGTTGTATGCTCTTCCAAAGGAGCCAAGAGCCCCTAGAAGGGATGCATTTTTATAGCATAGTAAAATAAGGTAAACACTCTTGTAGCAACCAACCAGGTCATGTGAAAGAACTTGGCAGACATTTCAGAAAATCCCCCACATGCCCCAACTCAGTCACAGTCCCTAACTTCTCTCCCAAAGTAAGCACCATCCTGATAATTGTATTATATCTGTATTTCTTCCACATAAGGAATTCTGGATTTTCCTAAGGGCATGAGGGATATTAGAATTAGACTATCGTGTAACTACTCATTTGCTTTATCAACTTTACACATGCACAAATTTTATAATATTGATCCTAATACCACTACCATCACCAAATGATGGTTACTAAAATCGAAGATTATTTTTCTGCATGTATATCCCAATCTGCCATTCTTTTTCATAGTTGTATTTTATCTCCATTGTCAGATCATGTAGCTATTACATACTATAACTCTTTTGTCTTCATTTAGTCTTATTTCTATAAGAAACTGTATAATTAATGTTTATTACCAGCTCTTATGTCAATGACTTTCTAGTCATTTTGATTGGCTGAAGCTCTTCTTCTAGTAGATTCATTAGCAGGGGCTCATGGAAGCAACCTTCTCTGGCTTCTTGCATGATATAAAAATTTTGTCTGTGCTTTCTATTTACAGGTCAGTTTTCCTGGATATTAAATCCTTAGTTTATATTTTTCTTCCTCTACTATCTTAAATATGTTACTCCATTTTTTTCTAGAACAACATGTTTCTATTAAAGTCTAAGCATACTAATCTAACTTCCTTTCTTACTTCTTTCTTTTCCTTCCTTCCTTCCTTCCTTCCTTCCTTCCTTCCTTCCTTCCCTCTTTCCTTCCTTCCCTCCCTCCCTCCCTCCTTCCCTTCCTCCTTTCTTTCTTTCTTAGGAAAGAGAAGGAGGGATGCCTGGGTGGCTCAGTCAGTTAAGCTTCTGCCTGCAGCTCCTGTCATGAAGCCAGGGTCCTGGGATAGAGCCCCGAGTTGGGTTCCCTGCCAGTGGGAGATCTGCTTCTTCCTCTCCCTCCTTCCCTTCGCCTGGCTTATGGCTCCCACCCCACTCATTTAAATAAATAAAATCTTTAAAAAGAGAGAGAGTAAGAGAGCACATGAATGCATGCTCATGCATGGGGTGGAGAGGGGCAGAGGGAGAGGGAATCTTAACTAGTCTCCATGCTCAGTGTGGAGCTCAAGGTGGGGTCCATCTCACAACCCTGAGATCATGACCTGAGCCGAAATCAGGAGTCGGACACTCAACTGACTGAGTCCCCAGGTGTCCCTAACATTATTTCTAATTTTAGGTCACAAAGCCTTCTTGCCTGGATACCTAAAGTATTTTTTTTAAAGATAAATAATTTTTTTAAAGATTATTTATTTATTTATTTGTCGGATATAGAGAGCACAAGCTGGGGAAGTGGCAGGCAGAGGGAGAAGCAGGCCCCCCCCTCAAGCAGGGAGCTCCATGTGGGGCTGGACCCAGGACCCCCGGATCAGGACCCAAGCCGAATGGATTCTTCCTACCAACTGAGCCACCCAGGTACCCTAAAGATAAATAATTTTTTGAAAAGATTTCAAGTAGGGGCACCTGGGTGGCTTGGATGGTTGGGGGTCTGCCTTCGGCTTGGGTCATGCTCCCAGGGTCCTGGGATCCAGCCCCACACTGGCAAGCAGGGAGCCTGCTTCTTCCTCTCCCTGTGCTGCTCCCCCTGCTTGTGCTCTCTTACTGTCTCTGTCAAATAATTAAATAAAATCTTAAAAAAAAAAAAAGATTTTAAGTAGTCTCTACCTCCAATGTGGGCTCAAAATCACAACCTCAAGATCAAGAGTCACTTAGCCCACTGTCTGAACCAGCCAGGCACCCCTACAGCATGCCTTGATATGTAGCTTTAAGTTTATTTGTTATTTGTATTATTAAGTTTATTTGTTTTTTTAAATTTCAGGAATGCTTTCTTGAGTCATATTTTTAATATTCTCTTTCCTTACTTTGTTTTTATTCTTTTTTTAATAATGTTTTTATTCTTTAAATCCTTCTATTTTTCTTGTGTTGGATTGTCTTTGCTTGTCCTTGTATTTGTCACTTTCTTTCAAATCCTTTTACTTTCCTTTTACATGCCTTTTCAATTTAAAGAATGTCCTTTTCTCCTCTTTTTCTTTTTCTTTAATTTTTTTATTTTTTAAAGATTTATTTATTTATTTGATAGAGAGAGACACAGCGAGAGAGGGAACATGAGCAAGGGGAGCGGAGAGGGAGAAGCAGGCTCCCTGCTGAGCAGGGAGCCCAATGTGGGGCTCGATCCCAGGACGCTGGGATCATGACCTGAGCTGAAGGTAGACACTTAACGAATGAGCCACCCAGGTGCCCCTCCTCTTTTTCTTGATACGTGACTTGTGTTTATTTGTTTATGACTTGCTTCCAGTTTAGTCTTTACTTTTAAAATGGTTTATTAAATTGTATTTCTAATTCTCTTTCAGGTTCTGTCACCTCATTTCTGAATATTTCTAATTCTTCTTATGTTCTTTTGTATCTTGTATAATATATTAGGCTCCATGCCTAATGCGGGCCTTGAACTCAAGACCCTGAGATCAAGTCAGATGCTCTATCAACTGGGCCAGTCAGGGACCCCTCTTATAAAATATATTTTTTTAAGATTTAATTTATTAATTTGAGAGAGAGAGAGAGAAAGGGAGCAGGGGGAGTGGCAGAGGGAGAGAATCTGACGTAGACTCAGCGATCGAGTCCTAACACAGGACTCGAACCCATGACCCTGAGATCATGATCCAAAATCAAGAGTTGGTCACTTAACCAATGAGCCTTCCAGGTGCCCCTCTTGCAAAACATTTTTAATGACTTTTAGCTTGTTATTCAATGGTACATTTGAGTGATGTTCTGTTTTTGAGTATGTCTCTTTGACATAATTTCATTAGGATGTTATTCTGCTTTTTAGTCTCTTTTTCCTTATAATAAACTGGTATGAGATTTGAGTGGCATGATTTTTGTCACCTGTATTTATGTGAAAGTAGTTTTCCTAAAATTTTGGTAGGAGGCTTGATTCAATTGTTTTCTTAACTTGACAGAGCTCCCTCTTTTCTTGTTTCTGTATCACATTAAAACCATTGTGGGGGGGTGGGGTTATGGACATTGGGGAGGGTATGTGCTATGGTGAGTGCTGTGAATTATGTAAACCTGGCGATTCACAGACCTGTACTCCTGGGGATAAAAATATATTATATGTTTATAAAAAATAAAATTAAAAAAAAAACGATTGTGATTTTCTTTCTAAGGTTTCCTGGCTCTATTTTTCTGCCACACTTCTATCTTGAGCTTCTCTTTCCTTCTTTTTTGTTGTCCATGTCCTGCTCAGTTTTGACTCCATTTCTAGAAGTTTCTCTTCATTGTGGGACCCTGTCTGGGAAGGGAGCCGTTGTTGGTTATTTTCTGGAATATAGGGTCTAGTCTATTCCAGCCAATATAAACCTTCACATTGTGGGTCCCTTACACTCTTTTGCTATTAGAATGGACAAAACCCTCTCAGTTTCAGCCATTGTTCTCAAATTGGTCCTTACTTTCTAATGAATAACTATTGGCTATTTTAGGGGTTTCTTTTTAGGTCTCTCACATGTCCCATTTTTTTATACTTTTTCTTACATTGATCCGAATAGCTCTTGGTGGTTTGTCCTCAACAGCTTGTAAGGTTTACAGGATACTTTGTCACTGAGTTTTGTTGCAAATATTTTCAAGGGTTCAAGGTTATTTAATTATTCTGCTTTTGTGTGGGAATCTGGGAAGATATAAATACTATGACACGACAGCCACTGCTGCCATCTTCCCAGAATCTTGGTATATACTTATTTTCACTGTATAGTCTAATACTGTGACTTCCCTCTTGGGTGCACTCTCTCTCAGTTCACTTGCTCTGAGATAAGTCAGCTGTCATGTCAGAACACTCAGGCAGCCCTATAGAGAGGTCAACCTGGCAAAAAAACTTAGAACTCCCGCCAATAATCTGTGAGGGACTGTATCTTGCCAACCACCACCTGAGTAACCTTGGAAATGCATCCTCCCCACTCAGGCCTTCAGCTAGCTGCAAGTTATCCAGCCAACAGCCTGACTGAAATCTCATGAGAAACTCTGAACCATAACTACCCAGGTAAACTGATCCTCAGAAATTGTGAAATAATAAATATTTGCTGCTTTTTAAATTAAATATTTTAGTTATTTGACAGAGAGAGAGATAGCAAGAGAGGGAACACAAGTAGGGGGAGTGGGAGAAGGAGAAGCAGGCTTCCCGCAGAGCAGGGAGCCTGATACAGGCTCGATCCCAGGACCCTGGGATCATGACCTGAGCCAAAGGCAGACGCTTAATGACTGAGCCACCCAGGCACCCCTGCTGCTTTAAGCTTCTAAGTTTTGAGATAACTTATGATCTAGTGAAGGATAACCAATATAAACAGATGATCTCGCTTTGTGGGCCTAGATGTCTTGCTGAATTCAGGGAAGTTTTTCTAACATCTTATAGAAAATTTCAAACACACAGCAGAGTCAAAAGATTTTATTGTGAATTCCCATAGACCTACCGCCTAGATTCTATCAACATTTTTCTATGGCTTTAAAAGACTTCATATAGACTTGTAGGAAAACATACTATTTGTAATAATTTAAAATATTTTCAGAATTACAAATACGAAGTTTGCCACTTTTTAAGGAAAACTGTTCCCCTTTTTAGACAGTTATGTTTATTTAAATGTTCACCTTTATTTTGAGGTGAACTTCATTTTACTGAATTTTCAATCTCTCTTTTTTTTAAAAAAGATTATTTATTTATTTATTTATTTATTTATTTATTTGACAGACAGATCACAAGTAGGCAGAGAGGCAGGTGGGGGCGGGGGGGGGGAGCAGGCTCCCTGCCCAGCAGAGAGCCTGATGCGGGGCCCGATCCCAGGACACTGGGATCATGACCCAAGCCAAAGGCAGAGGCTTTAACCCACTGAGCCACCCAGGTGCCCCTGAATTTTTGATTTCTTGATCCTCCTCCCATGTGCCATGGAGAATAAATCCTTTCCTTCTCCCAAGTGGTAGCCATTTTACTTTTTGGAGGTGTTATGACTTCTCTGAATCCCCTTTTTCCCCCAGGTCCCTCCATTTCTTCCCCCCTTCCCTATACTCCTGCTTGTGCTTTTTTACAGCTGGTGCTGGCTAAGGGGAAGCACTGGTGGAAGATAAAGAGAGGGAGAAGCCCAGATATTCACAGCCCTTCCCCACTTTGCACTCATGGTGGTGTTTCCAACGTTGACCCATGGTTTCATTTCCACCCTGCCAGGCCTGCCATGGTTTCAGCTTCTATAGAATGATCCTGGTCCCAGTAATACCACTTCTTCTCTAAGTTCCTCTAGCTTAGGTGAAGTAGAGCATTCCTGGTGTTGGTCATCTCTTGACCACCTCACCATCCACTGCTGTCTTCTCCTCTCCTCCATCAGCAGTGTAATTAATTCCCTGCATTGGATTCCCTGTGTTTCAAATACTTAAGAGTGTTTCTGTTTTCCTGATTAGATCCTGACTGATGTAGGGGTATACCACATACTTTTTGAGATATATTATAAGAGGGTACCTGTAGGGGCGCCTGGGTGGCTCAGTGGGTTAAAGCCTCTGCCTTCGGCTCGGGTCATGGTCCCAGGGTCTTGGGATCAAGCCCCGCATCAGGCTCTCTGCTCCGTGGGGAGTCTGCTTCCTCTTCTCTCTCTGCTTCTCTGCCTACTTGTGATCTCTGTCTGTCAAATAAATAAATAAAATCTTTAAAAAAAAAAAAAAGAGGGTACCTGTAGTGTTTGCCACAAGCATGTGTGATTTCTCCCAGAGACAGGAAACAATATTGCATGGACTTCTGTTGTGGGATCTGTGGCCTGCCACCCATGTCATGCCTGAGGGTCTAAAGGAAACCCTGTTTTCAGAGATGCGGTTGGAATTAGAAGAGGAAAACTTAAAATGATGGTATTTTAGAAAGTGGTATATTAATGAGTTGAAACTGGTAGAAAGGAAGTGGTCTTTGGAGTGATTGCCTATAAATGAGATTAGAAGAAACCTGAAAACCAAAGAAGAATTAAGAAGTTAAAGTCAAGCAGATGACTGAAAGCTGAATGTGCATTGAAAATCTCTCTTCAGGGGCACCTGGGTGGCTCAGTCAGTTAAGTGTCTGACTTGGGCTCCGTTCATGATCTTAGGGTCCTTGGGTCAAGCTCCCTGCTCAGCCGGGAGTTTGCTTCTCCCTCTGTGCCAACTCCTCCCTCTGCTCACACTTTCTCTCTCTCCCAAATAAATAATAAAATCTTAAAGAAAGAAAGAAAGAGAGAAAAAATGAAAAGAAAATCTCCCTTCAAGGGTGCCTGGGTGCCTCAGTCGACTGGTTAAGCTCAGGTCATGATCTCACGGTCCTGGGATCAAGCCCCGCTCAGCAGGGAGTTTGCTTGTCCCTTTCTCTCTGTTCTCCCACCCCAACCCCTCCCCTGCTTAAGCTCTCAAATAAATAACTAAAATCTAAAAAAAAAAAAAGAAAGAAAGAAAGAAAAGAAAAGAAAATCTCCCTTCAGGAAGAAAAAAGAAAAAAAAAGGCCCAGTCATGATGGTAGGCAAAAAGCAGTAATACTGTATGACTCATTTCTCATGTTTAGGGACAACAGGGAAATCAAAGCATCATGCATTAGTACCACTTCTCATCATATGACCTTGGCTAAATATTTTTTTTTTTAAAGATTTATTAATTTATTTGAGAGAGAGAAAGAGTGCGCACATGCACAGAAATGGGGAGAGGAGCAGAGGGAGAGAATCTCAAGCTGACTTCCCTCTAAGTACAGAGCCCTACACAGGACTTGATCTCATGACCCTGAGATCATGACCTGAGCTAAAATCAAAAGTTGGACACTCAACTGACTGAACCACCCAGGCGCCCTGACATCGGTTAAGTATTATGTTGTAATTTTTCTTAAAATCTTAATAATATATCATGGTTATTTTCATTCATCTCTGTCTATGCTGCAGGGGCTGAGTGAATAATAGGGATTAAGGAAGAATGAGGAATAAATACATGAATTTCAAAAATGTTTCTGGAAATCACCATCATGCAAACATGATCTCAACACTACATGAAATAGTGAAATAAATATTTTAAAAGAAAAATATGTAGCCTCTAAAGGATGAAGGAATTCTGACTAATCAACAACAGTGATGAATTGTAAATAGTGGACCTTGCCAGATTGGTGTGAACGGTTTTCTGGGGGGTTTTTGGATTATGAATTCCAGGAACAAGAGAAGAGAAGTGTTAGATATTCTAGATTGGGCTATCAGTAAAACATTTTGATTTAGCATCTTGTGAAATCTCAATTACGAAATTAACTTATAGTGATTTCCAGGTGAGAGTGGTAACTGGAAAATTTCAAGGAAGACTTAGAGGAACAAATGAGCAATGACAGGGAATTTTTTAAAACTTTTTAAATTGTGAAATATACATAGAAGTTTATATAATGAAAACTCATTGTTTAAAGAAAAATCTAAAGTGTATTGAACACTGGGTTCAAGTTTAGAACATTTCCACTACCATAGAATCTTACCTTGTATCCATTTTCTATTACAATTCCGGCCACAGCCCCGCCCCTAGAGATAACCATTATCCTGACTTTTATGGCAGTCATATCCTTGCTTTTCTCTACAGGGTCACTATCCACCTATGAATTCCTCAACAGGCGAGTAGCTTTGCCTGGTTTTGAACTTTATATACATAGAAGTAGAAAGTATGCATTCTTTCGTATTGGCCTCTTTTTTAAAAAAAGATTTTATTTAAAAAATAAGAGGGACACAACAAGAGAGGGAATACAAGCAGGGGGAGTGGGAGAGGGAGAAGCAGGCTTCCTGCTGAGTGGGGAGCCTGATGCGGGGCTTGATCCCAGGACTCTAGGACCATGACTTGAGTCAAAGGCAGACCCCCAACAGCTGAGCCACCCAGGAGCCCCTGTATTGGCCTCTTTTCATGCAATATTATTTTGTTGTTATATGTTGTGTATGGCTACATCTCATTAATTTTCACTTTTGGTATATACCACAATTTATCTATTGCTGTGTCTCTGATGATACCAGTCAGGAGGGATGACAGAAATTTCTACTGGTGAAAAGATTACTTCTCAAATCAGTGCTTTCCAAGTCGGATCCAGGGCTGACAGCATCACAACCACTGTGTGCCAATTTATAATGCAGGTTCTCGGACCCCTCTTAAGCCCTTCTGAATCAGTTTCTGGAGCTGGACTCAAGGAATCTTCCCCTGAAAATCTCCCCAGGTGATACCCTGAAGTAAGCCCCCACTAACAGTTTGCTTCATCAAACTGGCTACTTTTGAAGTTTCCACCCTCTGTAAGAAACAGACTTGTGGCTCTGTTCTCAGAGACTGGGTTTCAGTAAATTTAGGGTGAAGCCTGAGAATATATGTAGTTAAAAAGCAGGTGTAGGGGCAGCTGGGTGGCTCAGTTTGTTATTAAGCAACTACCTTCAGCTTAGGTCATGATCCCGGGGTCCTGGGATCAAGCTCCATATCCAGCTTTCTGCTTAGTGGGGAGCCTGCTTCTCCCTCTGCTGCTCCCCGTGCTTGTGCTCTCTCTCTCTCTCTCTGTCAAATAAATAAATAAAATCTTAAAAAAAAAAAAAGCAGGTACAAGTCCAGCAAGCACAGAGTATATCTGGACATACCAACTTGTCCAGTCTGACTGGCAATGAGAATTTTTTTCCCTAGCAGTTTATGAAAATAGTCACAAAACCCTCCCATTTATTATATATTCCATCAATCTATTATTTATGTACTTTATGCAAACAATGTGCTAAGTATTGTGAGAAGTGGGGAGATAAATTAGATACAGCTTTTATGTTTAAGGATTTAATTTTTTATTTTTTTATTTTAAGTAATAGCTACATCTGAGTTGGGGCTCAAACTCACAACCCTGAGATCAGGTCACATGCTCCACTGACTGAGCCAGCTAGACCACCCCTATGTTCAAGTCTCATACAAATGGAAAAATAAGATGTGTGGAAGTAATTGTTGTAATGACATGGCTCTCAGATTCACATGCTGGGACCTTCTAGTAAGGACCTTAGAATTGAGACCAGTATGAAGCATGAGGGGGCTGGGATGGAGCCCCATCACTGAATCCAAATCAAATCATTTTGGGGTCAGTCTCTGAAGGTTCCAAAGTGAGGGGTTCAGGATATGGTTACAGGATTTCTCATCAGCAGATACTGGCCAACAAGTAGAAGAGAAAGAATCTCATGAGTCAGTGTAAGTAATGCTGCAGAAAGGGATGGCTAGAAACTTTGTAAGGGGTCAGAGCATTGACTGAAAAACAAGCTCTGGGGGCAGGAGGCAACCCTGGAAGGAAACTGGAGTGCGAATCAAGGACCCAGGCCGGAGGTCTTTGTCTAGACTGACCATACACACTGGAGGGATAAACAGGAAGACTTAATTCAGTGTTCCTGCAGACATTCAAAACTGTCCACACTAGGCCAAGGGCAGCAGACTATACAACCTCAGTAGAGGAAAAGGAACAGGAATTGTGCCAGCAACGTCTTCATTAGTTTGGGGGTAATGGGGCAGAATCTATAGGTAGCAGGCTCTCAGTGCCTACCAAGTTCTGGGTCCAGGGCTGGAATAAGCAGGAAGCAGTTAATAAAAATGTGATTGGATCCAATTTGACTAGAATTAACGGAGAGAAGGAGGAATTGGGAAGTTTCATGGAGGAGTCAGAATTTAAAAAGAGCTTGAGAAATCAGCACTAAGTAGGGAAAATGGAACTTACTACTCAGAGTTTACAAGGTCACTTCTGGAGCCCTTCTCAGGATTAGGAATTGTGAAGCAATTCATCAGAATCTTGGCTCAAAATATTAACAAAGCTAAATTTTTTCCCTCTTTGTATGCAATCAAATCCTAGAGTTTTTAGAAATCTGGAATGTATGCCATTTGATCCCAGTGACTTCTTCCCCAGTATCTTATTATAAAAATGTCAAACAGACACAAATTACTTTACAGCGAATATTACATCCACTACCTAGATTCTACAATTGCCATTTCAGCGTTTGATGCTTTTCAGAGTAAGTTAGAGAAAACAGACCATTTTGCCCAAACACTCGAGTATATGTAATTTTTTTTTAAAGATTTTATTTATTTATTTGACAGAGAGAGATCACAAGTAGACAGAGAGGCAGGCAGAGAGAGGGAGGGAAGCAGGCTCCCTGCTGAGCAGAGAGCCCGATGTGGGACTCAATCCCAGGACCCTGAGATCATGACCTGAGCCAAAGGCAGCGGCTTAAACCACTGAGCCACCCAGGCGCCCCCGAGTATATGTAATATTAAGTAGTAGTCAGTCTTTGGTTATTTTTTAGATATAATTTACTTACCATGAAAGGTATAATCATAAATGTACCATTCGATGAGTTATGGTAAATGTACACAACTATGTAACCCCAAACCTCTCTGAAGATTCAGAAGATCCTGAGCAATCCAGAAAGTTCTTTCATGCCCTTTCTCAGAAACACTGCCCCCACCCTCCAGAGGGAGCCTCTCTTCTGTTTTTTTCCATTATAAATTAATTTTGCCTATCCTAGAACTTCATATAGACATATCATATAAAATGTACTCTTTTTACATTATTAGTTTCAGAGGTAGAATTTAATCATTTATCAGTTGCATATAATACCCAGGGCTCATTATATCAGGTGCCCCCCTTAATGCTCATTCCCCACTTACCCCATCTCCCCCTCCCCTCTGCTCCAGCAACCCTATTTGTTTCCTAGAGTTCAGTGTCTCTTATAGTTTGCCTCCCTCTCAATTTTCATCTTCTTTTACTTTTCCTTCCCTTCCTTCCTGTTCATCTGTTTCAGTTCTTAAATTTCACATAAGAGTGAAATAATATGGTATTTGTCTTTCTCTGATTGACTTATTTCACTTAGCATAATCCCTTCTAGTTTCATCCACATCATTGCAAATGGCAAGATTTCATTCTTTTTGATGGCTGAGTCCATTGCATATATATATCCATTCATCTGTCAATGGACATCTGGGCTCTTTCCATAGTTTGGCTATTGTGGACATTGCTGCTATAAACATTGGGGTGCATGTGCCCCTTTGAATCACTATGTTTGTTTCCTTTGGATAAATACCCAGTAGTGCAATTGCTGGGTCATAGGGTAGTTCCATTTTTAACTTTTTGAGGAACCTCCATACTGTTTTCCAGAGTGGCTGTACCAGTTTGCATTCTCAGCAACAATGTAAGGGGGTTCCCCCTTTCTCCACATCCTCACCAAACATCTGTTTTTTCCTGAGTTGTTAATTTTAGCCATTCTGACTGGTGTGAGGTGGTATCTCACGGTGGTTTTGATTTGTATTTCCCTGATGCCGAGTGACGTTGAGCATTCTTTCACATGTCTATTGGTCATTTGTAACAACATATACCCTTTTGAGTAAGACTTCTTTCATTCAGTGTAGTTTTTGAGATTTATTCATGTTGTTACACATAGTTTGCTCTTTTTTGTTGAAGAATATACCCAGTTTATGTTTTTTAATTTTTTAAAAAGATTTCATTTATTTATTTGACAGACAGAGATGACAAGTAGGCAGAGAGGCAGGCAGAGAGAGAAGGGGAAGCAAGCTCCCTGCCGAGCAGAGAGCCCGATGTGGGGCTCTATCCCAGGACCCTGGGATCATGACCCGAGCAGAAGGCAGAGGCTTTAACCCACTGAACCACCCAGGCGCCCCTGTCTTTTAATGTTTTAAAAAGATTTTATTTATTTATTTGACAGAGAGAGAAAGACAGCGAGAGAGGGAACACAAGCAGGGGGAGTGAGAGAGGGAGAAGCAAGCTTCTTGCAGAGCAGGGAGCCTGATGGGGAGCTTGATCCCAGGACCCTGGCTGGGATCATGACCTGAGCCGAAGGCAGACGCTTAACAACTGAGCCACCCAGGGGCCCCTGTGTTTTTTGATTCGAATGTTTTTTATATTGACATAATTTCAGATTATAGAAAAGTTATAGGAATAGCACAATGAGGGGCACCTGGGTGGCTCAGTGGGTTAAGACTCTGCCTTCGGCTCAGGTCATGATCTCAGGGTCTTGGGATTGAGCCCTGAATCAGGCTCTCTGCTCAGCAGGGAGCCTGCTTCCCTCTCTCTCTCTCTCTCTGCCTGCCTCTCTGCCTACTTGTGATCTCTGTCTGTCAAATAAATAAATAAAATCTTTAAAAAAATGAAGAAGAATAGCACAAAGAATTCCTGGATATCCTTCATGCAGATTCTCCAATTATTAACATTTACCTACACTTGCTTTATCTCTTATCCTCTCTACTTTTTTTCTGAATTATGTCAAGTTGCATACATGATGCCCTTTTCCTCCCTAATACTTTAGTGTATATCACTTAAACCAAACAAGAAATTCTCTTATGCTACTAGCATATATTTAACAAAGTTGGGAGATGAGAGGGACACAATATGATTTTATAATCTATAGACTTTGTTCAAATGTTGCCAGTTTCCTCAATAATATCCTTGATAACAAAAGAAAATCCAAGATTATGAGTTGTCATGTCTCTTTAGTCTTCTTTATTCTAGATCAGTTCCTAAATCTTTTTTTAATATTTCATGACATTGTCTTTGTTTTAAAGAATATAGGCAAGTTACTTTTTTAAATTTTTTAAGTTGGCTCTATGCCCAACATGGAGCTTGAACTTGCAACCCCGAGATCAAGAGTCACATACTCTATTGACTGAACCAGCCAGGTGCCCCTAGGCAAGTTATTTTTTAACTAAGTTTTTTTTTTTTAAAGGTTTTATTTATTTGTCAGAGAGAGAGAGAAAGAGAGTATAAGAGGGGAAAATGGTAGAGGCAGAAGCAGGCTCCTCACTGAGCAACGAACCCAATGTGGGACTTGAAACCAGGACCCTGGGATCATGACCTGAGCCAAAGGCAGACACTTAACCAACTGAGCCACTCAGGCATCCCTTAACTAAGTTTTTAATGTGAGATAATTATAGAGTTGCATGCAGTCCTAAGGAATATTACAGAGAGAGTTTCATGTACCCTTTCCCCAGTTTGCCCTATTGGTAACATCTTGCAAAACTGTGGCCTAAAATCAAAACCAGGATATTCACATTGATACAGTCAAGGTAAGGAACATTTCCATCACCAGAAAGATCCTTCACGTTGTCCTTTTGTAGTCACCTTCATTTCCTTCCCACTCTATCTCCTTCATAATCCTGGAAAGCAGTTCTCTATTCTCCATTTCTATAATTTTGTCATTTCAAGAAAGTTAGCTAGATAGAACCATATGGTACGTAACGTTTTGGACTGGCTTTTTCACCCAGCCTAGTTTTCTGGAGTTTCATGTAGGATGTTGCATGCAGCAATCTTTCTTTCTTGCTAAGTAGTATTTCATGGTATGGATATGTTGAAAGACATCTGGGTTGTTTCCAATTTTTTACTGCGATGCATAAAGATACTCTTAACAGTTATATATAGGTTTTTCTGTGATCCTATTCCTTTATTTCTCTGGGAGAACTGCCCAGGAGTGCAACTGCTGGGTTGTATGATAGTTACATGTTTAGTTTTTAAAGAAACCATCAGATTTTCCAAAGTGGCTATACCATTTTGCATTCCCAGCAGCAATGCATGAGCAATGCAGTTTCTTCAAATTTTCAGTAACATTCAGTATTGTCAGTATTTTTTTTAAATGTTATAATTCTTTTATTGTTTTATTTATTTATTTACTTGTCAGAGAAAGAGAATGAGGGAGCACAAGCAGGGGGAGAGGCAGGCAGAGGGAGAAGCAGGGTCCCTGCTGAACAAGGAGCCCAGTGCGGGGCTGGATCCTAGGACCCTGAGATCATGACCTGAGCCGAAGGCAGATGCTCAACCGAATGAGCCACCCAGGCATCCTGTCTGTATTTTTTATTTTAGCAGTGTGAGTAGGGTGAGATGGTAGCTCATCATGCTTTTATTTTGCATTTCCTTAATGGCTAACAATGTTGAGCATCTTTTCCTGGGTTTATTTGCCATCTGTATATCTTCCTCATTGAAACGTCTTTTCATGTCTTTTGTCTATGGATTTTTTGCTTTTGGGCTGTTTGCTATTTAGATTGTTTCCTATTTACTGTTAAGTTTGTTGTTCTCATTGAGCTGGTATTGTTTGATTTGTTTGTTTTGTCTCTAGATGTCTTGGATGAACCATTCAAGGAGTATCACTTAGTCCAACTGGATGCAGCCTATCCCTCTGCGCACTCATGCAAACGTTGCTGTCACTTAACTGAGCCCTTATTTCCAGACCAGATTGTGCAGATTTGAGTAAAGGTGGCGAAGAGTAGGCACCTTGGCTGAATTCCCAGGAGTGCTTCAGTAGATCTGCTGGTGGGGTGCCTGGATGACTCAGTTGGTTAAGCAACTGCCTTCTGCTCAGATCATGATCCTGGGGTCCCAGGGTTGAGTCTCACATCGGGCTCCCTCCTCAGCAGGAAGCATGCTTCTCCCTCTGACCTCTCCCCTCTCATTCTCTCTCTCTCTCTTTCAAATAATGAAAATAAAATAAATCTTAAAAAAAAAAAATAGACCTGCTGGTGACCCATCCTGTTTTCATGGCTGTGACAAGGTAAAAGTCTCCTGTTGAGTTTTTAGAGTTGTTAATGTATTTTAAAATATTTGTCCTTGGACAGATTCGTGGTTTGCAAATACTTTCTTTCAGTCTGTAGACTGTTTTTTCATCCTCTTAACAAAGACTTTCCGAGAGTTTTTGATGAAGTAAAACTCATCAGTTTATTTTCATAGATAAAACTTTTGGTTTCAAGTCTAAAAACTCTTTGCCTAGTCCTATATCCCAAAGATTTTCTGCTATATTTTTTTCCTGAGAGTTTTGTAGTTTTACAATTTACATGTAAGTCCATGATCTACTTTGAGTTAATTTATGATGTGGTGCGAGACTTAGGTCAAGTTTCATTTTTCTTCCTATGGCTGTGCAGTTACTTCAGAACCATTGTTGAAAAGGTTATCTTTCTTATAATGATTTTCTTTTGTAATTCAGCTGGTTTTTGTGACCTTGGATTAAGCAACGGTTGCCTAGATATCATATCAAAAGCACAAGCCACAAGAGAAAAAATATATATGGGGTTGTCTGGCTGGCTCAGTTGGTGGAGCTCTTGATCTCGGAGTTGTGAGTTTGAGTCCCATGTTGGGAGTAGCGATTGCTTAAAAATAAAATCTTTTTTAAAAAAGAAAAATATATATGAATTGGACTTTATCAAAATTATAACTTTGTGCATCATAGATCACAAGCTAGATTTATACAAAAATATTTCTTTTTTTCCTGAGTGATCTAGATGGTATTATATTTTAATCTAAGTTCCACATGTTCATTGCTAGTATATGAAAATCCAGTTTATTTTTATATGGTTACCTTATATCCTAAGATCTTGCTGATCTCACATATTGATTCTTAAGTTTTTTTGGTAGATTTCTTTTCCTTGTTTTTTCTATGTAGACAATCATGTCATCTGCAAACGGGATGGTTTTATTTCTTCCTTTCCAATTCAAAATGCCTTTTATTTCCCTTACTTGCCATAAAGTACTTCTAGAACTGCCAGGATTCTGCTTTTATTTTTCTGCTGTCTTTAATATTTCCTCTACCTATATTTAGAACATTGGACAGTGATTTTCTTAGTCTGTTTGGACTCCTATAACAAAGTACCATAGGCTGGGTGGTTTTTTTTTTTTAAGATTTTATTTATTTATTTATTTTTGAGAAGCAGAGAGGGAGTACAAGAGGGTGGGGAGGAGCAGAGGGAGAGGGAGAATCCGGCTCCCCACTGAGTGGGGAGACTGATATGGGCTCAAATCCAGGACCCTGGGATCATGACCTGAGCCGAGGGCAGTCACTTAACTGACTGAGCCACCCAGGTGCCCCAGACTGGGTGGCTTCTAAACAACAGAAATTTATTTCTTATAGTTCTGGAGGAAGTCCAAGATCAGGGTGCCATCATGATCACGTTCTGGTGAAGATTACTGGTGAAGATTGCAGATTACTGATTCTCACTGTGTCCTCACACGGTTGAGGGGCTAGTTGGGGCTAGGTGGCTCTAGGGGGTCTTTTTTATGAAGCTAGTACTTCCATTCATAAGAACTATGGCCTCATGACCTAATCACCTTTCGAAGGCCCCATCACCCAATACCATTACCCCGTGCATTAGGTTTCACCATATGAATTTTGGAGGGACACAACATTCAGCCCATGGTAGTGGTATAATTTTTGTTTCAACTGTCAAAGATAATCAGGAGGAATCAGGAGGAATATGTTTGACAAACATACCACAAACACTAAGTCAAACAAAATCAGGAGGAGAAAACCATATACATATATATATTTTTTTACGTGTATATATATATATATGCATGTATGTATGTACATATACATACATACATACATGCATATATATATATGTTTAAGATTTTATTTATTTATTTGACAGAAACAGAGAGAGCACAAGCAGGGGGAGCTGCAGGGGCAGAGGGAGAAGCAGGCTCCCCACTGAGCAGGGAGACTGATGTGGGACTCGATCCCAGGACCCTGAGATCATGACATGAGCTGAATGCAGACACTTAATCACCTGAGCCACCCAGGTGCCCCTACCTTACATATATTTTTACTTATCATGTTCTTTTTTCTTTCCTGATGTTTGAAGTTTCCTTCTTTTATAATTTCTTTTCTGTTTAGAGAACTTCTTTAGTTACTTTTTTAGGATAGGTCTATATATTTTTTTTTTTTAGGATTTTATTTATTTATTTGACAGAGACAGTGAGAGAGGGAATACAAGCAGGGGGAGCAGCAGAGGGAGAGGGAGAAGCAGGCTTCCTGCTGAGCAGGGAACCTGATGTGGGGCTTGATCCCAGGACTCTGAGATCATGACCTGAGCCAAAGGCAGATGCTTAATGACTGAGCCACCCAAGCGCCCGTAGGATAGGTCTTATGACTACATGGTCTCTTAATTTCTCTTCATCTGATAATACCTTGATTTCCCCTCAACCCTGAAAGATATTTTCACTGACTATAGGATTCTGAGTTGCCAGTTCTTTCATCAATGGAAAAATATTGTGCCACTCTCTTCCTATCTCCATGGTTTCTGATAAGAAAGTTACTGTCATTTAGGGGCACCTGGCTGGCTCAGTCAGTAGAGAATGTTACTCTTGCTCTCAGGGTTGTGAGTTTGAGCCCCATGTTGGGTGTAGGGATTACTTAAATAAGTAAAATTTTTAAAAAAGAAATTCATTGTCATCTGAATTATTTTTCCCAAATAGGAAATGTGTCATCCATCCCTGTCATTTTGGTGTTGGCTCTATTAATTGTCCCTTTTTTTCATTCATTTAGATATTTTGATTCTTTGTGATTCTTGTTGAAACTTGGACATCTTCATCTGTGTCTTCAAATATGATTTGGGGTCTTATTTAAGCCTGTTTTATTTTTTTTTAAAGATTTTATTTATTTATTTGACAGACAGAGATCACAAGTAGGCAGAAAGGCAAGCAGAGAGAGAGGAGGAAGCAGGCTCCCCGCCGAGCAGAGAGCCCGATGCGGGGCTCGATCCCAGAACCCCGGAACCATGACCTGAGCCGAAGGCAGAGGCCCCAACCCACTGAGCCACCCAGGCACCCCAAGCCTGTTTTAGTTTGCCTTCTCTGACAGCACTCTAGCAAGGGAAGGGGGATGTGCCATCATGTTGCTGTCAGGTGGAGGTAGAAATTCAGGTTCTGGGGCACCTGGGTGGCTCAGTTGTTAAGCGTCTGCCTTCAGCTCAGGTCATGATCCCAGGGTCATGGGATTGAGACCCACATCCGGCTCTCTGCTCAGCAGAAAGCCTGCTTTTCCCTCTCCCACTTCCCCTGCCTGTGTTCCCTTTCTCTCTGTGTGTCTCTGTCAAATAAATAAATAAAATCTTTAAAAAAAAAAAGAAAGAAAAAGAAATTCAGGTTCTTCACTTGGTTTCCACTGATATCTGAATGTGGGGGCTCCCTGTTAGGCTGATGGGAGGTTTCAGTTCTGTATCTCCACATGGTCTCCACTGGTGCCTTGGGGTAGGGGTCCTCACTATCCCAAGATTGGATGAATGTCCTGGCTCTCTAATTTGCTTTCTTTGATGTTATCTCATAGAAGTGTTAGGACACCTTGTGATAGACTGCAAGGGTGAAAGTCTAGGCTCCCCAAGTCAGCCTTTGCTGGCATGGATGTGGTCTGGGCCATAGTTTCTTTCCCATGTTATTTGGCTGGAGTGTGGTATTGTGTAAAAATTTTCTGTCTGGCCAGGATGCCCTTTTCCTGGTTCTTTGCCTTAAAAAGTGGACTTTCATTGGAGCTTTTTTGTCTGTACCCGTTGGTTTCAAGTTTGACAACTTCTTCAGATCCAAACCTGGTACACAAGACAAATAGAAAACCCAGGGATCTCACCACCACGTCATTCCTGATGTCCTGAGGTTCCTTGCTGGTTTGTCTTCTCTCCACCATTCAGAGTGTTAACTTTGTTTTCTATATGGTGTTTAGGAGTTTTAGTTGTAATTAGTAGGAGGAATAGAGAAGTTTGTTTCCTCACCTTTCCATAAGCCTAGTTATTTTTCAAGCTAATGTCTCTCAATCTAGCTCTCTCTGAAGTTAGATTTAGGTTGTTCGTTCAGCTGTAGTTCCATAGAAGGGATGCTGAATTCTTTTCAGTGCATTGTAGCAGAAGGCCCACGCTATCAATTAATACCATTGCCAGTGGTGTTAATTTCCCTTGATTTTGTTCACTTGGTTAAGGTGATGTTTTCCAGGCTTCTCCACTATGAGATTACTTTTTTACCTTTTATGGTTAATAAGTATTTTGTACGGAGAAACTTTGAGACTGTGTAAATACTGTTTTACTCTTCGAACTTTTACCTGTTAGTTTTAGCATCATGCATTGATAATACTTGCCCGAAGCAATTATTATGGTTTTCAAATGATGATTTTCCAGTCTTATCATTCCTTCCTCATTTATTAATTTACATTTAACTGAAAGAAGAGCTTGCCCTTCTCATTCACCCATTCATTCATTTATTCATATATCTATTCATATCAGTTTATGGAGTCTCATTATAAATAAAAATTCTGTACTATCAGTATTTATTTTGATGCTCAAATTTTCCCACATTTGGCCAGTGGATCCCCCTTTAGTTATCTTTTTTTTTTTTTTTAAGATTTTTTTTTTTTTTTTTTTTTGGTCAGAGAGAGAGGGAGAGAGAGAGAGAGCACAGGCAGACAGAATGGCAGGCAGAGGCAGAGGGAGAAGCAGGCTCCCCGCCAAGCAAGGAGCCCGATGTGGGACTCAATCCCAGGACGCTGGGATCATGACCTGAGCCGAAGGCAGCTGCTTAACCAACTGAGCCACCCAGGTGTCCCTAGTTATCTTTTTTTTTTAAGATTTTATTTATTTCTTTGACAGACAGAGATCACAAGTACGCACAGAGGCAGTCAGAGAGAGAGAGGGAAGCAGGCTCCCCGCTGAGCAGAGACCCCGATGCAGGACTCGATCCCAGGACCCTGAGATCATGACCTGAGCCGAAGGCAAAGGCTTTAGCCCACTGAGCCACCCAGGTTCCCTAGCCCTGTAATTAGTTATCTCTTATGTCCCTGTGACATGTCTTTATTCGAAGACAACAAGATCAGGGGTACCTGCCTGGCTCAGTTGGTAGAGCATGTGACTCTTGATCTTGGGATCATGAGTTTGAGCCCCATGTTGGGTGTAGAGATTACTTAAAAAAATTAAATAATTAAAAAAAAAAAGACAACATGACCGTCTACATAGAAAATCCTAGAGAATCTACAAGAAAGCTACTAGAACCGTGAGAATAACAATGTTTGAGGACACAGATTAATATACTAAAATCAATCATAATTCTACATAATTGCAACAAGTAACCAAAAATTAAAGTGTTAAAAATTCCATTTATAAGAACAAAAATAACAAAATATTTAGGGATAAATCTAACAAAATATGTACCACATTTGTATCTTGTTTTTTTTTTTTTCAGATTTGTATTTTGAAACTACAATTGATGAGATAAACTAAGGAAGAGTTAAATAATGGAGAGACCTACCTTGTTTATGTATTGAAGAGTCATAATTATTAAACTGTTAATTCTTCCCAAATTTTGGGGTAGAAATTGGTAAGCTGATTCTAACATTTATATGAAAAAACAAAGGGTCTAAAATAGCCAAAACAATTCTGAACAAGAACATAGTTGGAGGACTCATACTATCTAATTATAAGACTTGTTCTAAAGCTAAAGTAATAGGGATGCCTGGGTGGCTCAGTTGGTTAAGTGGCTGCCTTAGGCTCAGGTCATGATCCCAAGGTCCTGGGATTGAGTCCCACATCAGTCTCCCTGCTCAGTGGGGAGCCTGCTGCTCCCTCTGCCTACTGCTCCCCCTGCTTGTGTTAGCTCGCTCTTCCTACAGTAATCAAGACTATCTGGTATTGGTATAAATATAGACAAATATATAAGTAGAAAAAATTGAGTACGGATAGTCAATCCATTGTCAACAAAGGTTCCAAGATGACTCAATAGAGATAGGATAATCTTTAAAAAAATGATTGTGGGAACAACTGGACACTGACATATAAAAAATGAGCCTTGACACTTGCCTAGCAACAGATTAAAAAAAAGTAACTTAAAATGGATCACGGACCTAAATCCCTAAAACCTAAAATAGAACTTCTAGAGTAAAGTACAGGAAAAAAAATTCTTTGTGATATTGAGTTAAGAAAAGATATCATAGAGAGGACACAAAAATACAGTTCAATAACAAAAAGCCCCGAAAAATTCCATTAAAAAATGGGCAGAGTTGCTGAATAGACAGCTTTCCAAAGGAGACATATAAATGGCCAATAGGAACATGAAACAGCACTCAGTGTCATTAATCATCAGGAAAACGCAACTCAAAACCACAGTGAGATATCACCGCACACATATTAAAATGGCTGTTATCATAAAGATAACAAGTGCTGGCAAGGATGTGCAGAAACGTGAACCCTTGTGTACTGGTGGTGGAGCCACTATGGGGGATCTTCAAAAAATTAAAAGCAGAACTACCATATGATCCAGCAATCCCAATTCTGGGTGTATATTCAAAAGAAATGAAATAGATCTTGAACAGATACCTGCAGTCCCATGCTCACGGCAGCGTTATTCACCATAGCCAAGATATGGGAACAATCTCTCTGATATTTTTTCTCCCCTAGTTTAGTAGTCAGATCATGATTAGATGCAGAAAACCTTAAATCCCTTGAGTTTATAATCCTACCTGAGTTTTTTTTTAAAGATTTTATTAATTTATTTGACAGAGAGAGAGAGAGAGAGATCACAAGTAGGCACAGAGACAGAAGGGGAAGCAGGCTTCCCGCTGAGCAGAGAGCCTGAAGTGGGGCTCAATCCCAGGACACTGAGATCATGAGCGGAGCTGAAGGCAGAGGCTTAACCCACTGAGCCACTCATGCACCCCAATCCTCCCTGACTTTTCCAAAAGGCTCTGTGTGTATATTTGGGGAAAACTCTAATGCTCCAACTTTCTTCTGGCTTACATATTAGGTGTGAAACACCTGATTGATGGTATTAACAAAATGAATTCTGTTGAGCCACCCTACAGCCAGAAGAGAAAATATAAAATTATTGAGGCCAATAACCATAGGAAGAAAACTGGCTAAAGAAACCTAGTTCTGGTTGTGATGGGGATAAGGTGCCAGAGTCAAACTCTAACATCCCCTGGGTCAAGGTATAGTACGTCACCTGTAAGGACTTGCCACGGAAACAAACACGGTTTAAAGCCTTGAACTGCCTCTACATCCAGCTAGTCAAGTTGACAATCCTTATGTCTTTTTCTTTGGGGGATGGGTGGATTCATTTTTATCACTGTGGTTGAGTGAAGACTGAGTTTCTAAGATCAGTTAGTATTATTTTTTTTAAAGATTTTATTTATTTATTTGACAGAGAGAGATCACAGTAGGCAGATAGGCAGGCAGAGACAGAGGGGGAAGCAGGCTCCCCGCTGAGCAGAGAGCCCGATATGGGGCTCGATCCCAGGACCCTGAGATCATGACCTGAGCCGAAAGCAGAGGCTTAACCCACCAAGCCACCCAGGTGCCCCAGATCAGTTAGTATTATAATTAGAGTGTGCTGCAATACACTAGACAGAATTTTTTCCCTTTTTAAAAAACATTTTCTTACAGAAAATGTCTAACATATTTAAAGGTATGTAAAATAGTAGAATAAACCCCCAGGTACCCATAATTATACTTGCAGAATTATTAACATCCTACATTCTTCTTTCATCTATTCTTTTTTTTCTGAAGCATTTTAAAATTTATTTTATTTTTATTTTTTTAACGATTTTATTTATTTATTTGACAGACAGAGATCACAAGTAGGCAGAGACGCAGGCAGGTGGGGGAGCAGGCTCCCTGCTGAGCAGAGAGCCGATGTGGGACTTGATCCCAGGACCCTGAGATCATGACCAGAGCTGAAGCCAGAGGCTTAACCCACTGAGCCACCCAGGCACCCTGAAGCATTTTTTTAAAGATATGTTTTTACTTATTTATTTTAGAGATGATGGGGAGAGTGAGCATGGCATGAAGGAGCAGAGGGAGAGGAAGAAAGAGAATCCCAAGCAGACTCCATGCTGAGGACAAGGAGTCCAACTCGGGGCTCCCTACATTGACACTGAGATCTTGACTTGAGCCAAAATCAAAAGTCAGATGCTTAACCCACTGAGCCACCCAGGAGCCCCTTTTTCTGAAGCATTTTAAAACAAATCCTAGGGGTGCCTGGGTGGCTCAATCGGTTAAGCATCTGCTTTTGGCTCAGGTCATGATCCCAGGGTCTTGGGATCAAGCCCCACATGGGGCTCCCTGCTCAGCAAGGAGTCTGCTTCTCCCTCTCCCTCTGCTGCTCCCCCTGCTTGTGCTCTCTAATAACTAACATCTTAAAAAAAAAAAACACAAATCCTAGATATCATATAATTTCTCCTGTAAATATTTCAGTATATCTCTAACAAATAAGGCCTTAAAAATAATCACATAAATTTTTCATAGAATAAAGAAGATACTTCCAAATCATTTTGTGAGGCCAACATTATCCTGGTATGAAAATGTGAAAGGGACATTAAAAGCAGATAAAAATACAGACCAGAAAAAAAAAATGTTTTCTGATCCTACAAAACAGTTCTGTGTAGAGAAATAAAGAGGTAAATTGCAAAAAAAAATACAGACCAGTATTCCAAGCTCACCAGTCTGCCTATCCCTTGAGATCCCAGCTTGGTATTTTACCAGCAGCAATAATCAGAACAGCAATGTCAGCCTGCTATGTTGCTGCAATGATGTTCTCTGTGAGGATCTTGTGATCGGGAGTAGAAGTTCTCAAATTTCACGAGGGAGATATTGAGGATGGTGTCATGTTCATGCTCGGTCTTCAATTTCTACACCCAGTGGCTTCATATTAGCAGCCTCTTTTCCAACTTTCAGTGGTTCCCTTCCTCCATTTGTAATTTATAATTCAAGAGGTGGTGCCCCTATGTAAACGTACATCTCTGATGACTTTGATGTTGATGTGGTTCTTTTCATTTCCCAATTGTTTACTAGGTGGCAAACCCATGGCAGAAAAATACTCTTCCCCTGTCATGAACTAGCTCAATTATCTCCTCTGAAAAGTCTTCTGAGAGTCTGTTGGCAGTTACTCATGTCTCCTCTTCTTCCCAAGTACTTTGTGCAAACTTCTTCTATTGCACGGGTCATGTTCTGCTGTGATAATTTAATCTAATGCTCCCCTTATTGAGCACATTGTGTGACATAAAGCAGTTAGCTCAGTAGATGTTTGCTGAGTGAAGAATAAAAATACAAAGCTAGAATTAGTTTTGATCACTTAAGCCAAGAAGAAGGTATCTCTATAAAAAAACCAAAATGTCTTCCTGTAACTCCATACATGTAGAAACCAGGAAGCTTTAAAGACTCATAAGAGGGTGCCTGGGTGGCTCAGTCAGTTAAGCGTTCAACTCTTGGTTTTCTGCTCAGGTCAGGATCTCTACGTCATGAGATCGAGTCCCATGTCGGGCTTGGTGCTCAGTGTGGAATCTGCTTCAGATTCTCTCTCTCTGTCCCTCCCGACTTGTGCACTCTCACTCCCTCTCTCTCTCAGATGAATAAATAAAATCTTTAAAAAGTAGTATTTCCGGGGCGCCTGGGTGGCTCAGTGGGTTAAGCCTCTGCCTTCAGCTCAGGTCATGATCTCAGGGTCCTGGGATCCAGCCCCGCATCAGGCTCTCTGCTCAGCAGGAAGCCTGCTTCCCCCTCTCTCTCTGTCTGCCTCTCTGCCTACTTCTGATCCCTCTCTCCCTCTGTCAAATAAATAAATAAAATTTTTTTAAAAAAAGTAGTATTTCCATTTTTTAAAAAAGTAATTATAAGTGAAATTGAGAATCTTTTCATATACTTATCAACTGATATTTGTTTTTTCCTTTTCTTTACTATTTTTTAAAATTAGTGCCTTTTAAATTGTGTGTGTGGGTTTTTAAGTAGGTTCTACATCCAAGATGGGCTTGAATTCATGACTCTGAGATCAAGAGTTGCATGTTCTATGGACTGAACCAGGCAGGTACCCCTCTTTGCTGTTTTTTTGCAAAGCCACACCTCCAATGTCTAGAAGCAGGCCTTGCATACTTTAAGCATTCAGCAAACACTGAACAAATGAATGAATTGTGTATATTCTTCTTTGCCTCTTTTCCTATTAGGCTGTTACTTTTAAAAATCTGATATATAAGTGCTCCTTGTATAGTAAAGAAATTGATTTTTTTTAAGAGATTTTATTTATTTATTCAACAGACAGAGATCACAAGTAGTCAATGTAGAAGGTAAGAGGCATAACAAAAATCATGTTTAAGCAAACACCACAGTAATAATTGGTAAACACCACAGTAATAAATGGGATTCTACTCTAAGAAAGAGCTATCTTGGGGCACCTGGCCAGCTCAATTGGAAGAGCATGCGACTCTTGGTCTTAGGGTCGGGAGCTCTGGCCCCAGTTTGGGTGTAGAGATTAATTACTGAATGAATGAATAAGTAAGTAAGTAAATAAATAAATAAATAGCTGTCTCTTCTCCCTCATTCATTTAAATAACCAATTATTATATCAGGAGAGACATGGGACTAGTAAAAATAAATATCTATGGGTCATAAAGCAACACAATTATTATGTATTTTCTCTTTTGGCTGTTAGTTCTTTCAGGTTGGCTCCTGTGTTTTGGGGTGTTCTTTGTTGAGTATTGTTTTCTAACATCACAAGATAATCCAGGCTCAGCTTGAAGGAATCATTTCTTCAATCTTTTCCTTACGCTTTTTATTGGAGAATGTTGGTAAGAAATCAGTATCTGGGGACGCCTGGGTGGCTCAGTTGGTTGAGCAGCTGCCTTCGGCTCAGGTCGTGATCCCAGCGTCCTGGGATCGAGTCCCACGTCGGGCTCCTTGCTCAGCAGGGAGCCTGCTTCTCCCTCTGCCTGTGCTTGCTCTCTCTCCCTCTCTCTCTCTCTGACAAATAAATAAATAAATAAAAATCTTAAAAAAAAAAAAAGAAATCAGTATCTGTGTACCGTATATCCTCATTGCTTATAGATACTCTCAGCAGACAGAACTAGGAAATACATAGATTTGTTTGCAATATATTTATATTAATCCACACATACACAGCAATATATACTTCTGTACCTGTACATATATTAAAGACCATAAGCTTATACTGGTACCTCAGATTGTAATCGAACACCACAGGCTTCGTTTTAGCTTCCCCCTTTTTCCTTAGTTAATAACATTTTTCTTCAACACTGACAAACTCAGCTCATGATCTACAATATATTTGTTTAATTCTAGCATACACATTTGTTTCAAATTGCTAATCTATCTCCCACACCCCTGTGAAAAATACTTAGTAGGCAGACGACAGCATTTCTGTACAGTACATTTGGTCTTATTCGTAGGTATCCAGTCAATATACTATCTACCTTATTTAGGTGAGTTCTTTTCTTCCCTCTCCTCTGCAGAGTGGCTGGGTTACTCATTTGTAATACAGTTGATTCCTTAGTATTTTCAGTTTGTGTCTCTCCCCCAAACCCACACATTGTCGTTTTTATTTTTGTTTATTGCTTAATTTTTTAAAAGGATTTTATTTATTTGACAGACAGAGATCACAAGTAGGCAGAGAGTCAGCAGAGAGAGAGGAGGAAGCAGGCTCCCCGCTGAGCAGAGAGTCCGATGTGGGGCTCGATTCCAGGACGCTGGAATCATGACCTGAGCTGAAGGCAGAGACTTTAACCCACTGAGCCACCCAGGCGCCCCTGTTTATTGCTTTATTATTGGAAATAAAATATATATCCTAAGTCAACTGCACAAAGTTTCCTGAAAACGATCATTAAAAAATATTCTGTTTTGGAGTACCTGGCTGGGTAAGTCAGTAGAGCAGCAGGCAACTCTTGATCTCAGAGTCATCAGTTCAAGCCCCACATTGGGCATGGAGACTACTTAATTAAAAACAAATTTAAGGGCACCTGGGTTGCTCAGTGGGTTAAAGCCCCTGCCTTGGGCTCAGGTCATGATCCTGGAGGCCTGGGATCGAGCCCCGAATTGGGCTCTCTGCTCTGCAGGGAACCTGCTTCTTCCCCCCTCTCTGCCTACTTGTGATCTCTCTCTCTCTGTCAAATAAATAAATTTTTAAAAAAATTTTAAAAATATTCTGTTGGTTTTATTTTCTAATGCATTTTAAACATTACCCTAATAAAATTAAATACTGCATATTGAATGATTGTGAACAACATTAAAACCAAAGAGACTCTGGGCGCCTGGGTGCTCAGTGGGTTAAGCCTCTGCCTTCGGCTCAGGTCATGATCTCAGGGTTCTGGGGTCGAGTCCCTCGTCGGGCTCTCTGCTCAGCAGGGAGCCCGCTTCCCCTCTCTCTGTCTCTCTGCCTACTTGTGATCTCTCTCTGTCAAATAAATAAATAAAATCTTAAAAAAAAAAAAACCAAAGAGACTCTTCCATTTGGATAGAAACAAAATGTTAAAATGAACTATAATATAAAACAAGATATTTCTGGAAAAGCCCAGATGTAATCGACAAATGAATGGATAAAGAAGATGTGATATATATATGTATGAATGGATATTACAAAGCCATCAAAAAATTGAAATCTTGCCATCTGCAAGATATGGATGGAACTAGAGGGTATTCTGCTAAGCGAAATAAGTCAATGGAGAAAAACAATTATCATATGATCTCACTCATTTGTGGAATTTTTTTTTAAGATTTTATTTGATAGAGATTACAAGTAGGCAGAGCAGCAGGCAGAGAGAGAGAGGGAGAAGCAGACTCCCTGCTGAGCAGAGAGCCCAATGTGGGGCTCAATCCCAGGACCCTGGGATCATGACCAGAGCTGAAGGCAGAGGCTTTAACCGACCGAGCCACCCAGGCACCCCCATACATGGAATTTAAAAAACAAAGCAGAGGAACATAGGGGAAGAGAGGAAAAATAAAACAAGAGGAAACCAGAGAGGGAAACAAACCATAAGAGCCTCTTGATCATAGGAAACAAACTGAGGGTTGCTGGATGGGGGAGGGGTAGAGGGATGAGGGTAACTGGGTGATGAACATTAGGGAGGGCATGTGATGTAATAATGAGCACTGGGTATTATATAAGACTGATGAATCACTGACTTGTACCTCTGAAACCAATAATTGTTAACTGAATTTAAATAAGAAAGTTTAAAAAATCCAAATTACTAAGAAATCATGGATTAAATTTTATATGATATACTAAATCTCTGAGACAAAAAATGTACACACTTTCAATCAAGAATCTAAGACTATAGGAGTGCCAGACTGGCTCAGTTAGAAGAGCATGTGACTCTTGATCTTGGAGCCATGAGTTTGAGCCCCATGTTGGGTGTAGTTATTCCTAAGGAAAAAATAACTATTAAAAAAATGTAAGACTGTATTAGACATTGGAAAAAGCTAGACTGTAGTATGAAAATCACAGATAAACACATAGGAGTTATATTTCAGAAGTTTTAGGACATACGCAGGGAGAATAATGTCCTCTTCCCAAGGATGTCCAGTAGAACCTTTGAATGTTAGGTTATATTGCAAAAGGGAATTAAGGTTGCAGGTGAATGTAAGTTACTAATCAGTTGACTTTAAAATAGGGAGATTATTCTGGATTATATGGGTGTGCCTGATATAATCACAAGTATCCTGAAAAGGTTAGAGTTGGCTGGATATGATGTGAGAAGGAGCCAACCTCTCGTTCCTAGCTTTGCAGATGGGAGGGTCTGGAACTGGAAGCCAAAGAATGTGAGCAGCCTCTGGAAGCTGGAAAAGGAAAAAAATTCTTCCACAGTGTGTTGGAAGTAAGGCAGCCCTGCCAACACCTTGATTTTAGCCCAGTTTGGGACCTATTTCAGTCTTCTAATCTACAGAACTTAAGATAGTAAGTTTGTGTAATTTTAAGCCACTGTATTTGTGGTAATTTGTTAGCACAGCAATAGAAAAGAAATTACAAGAGTCAACCTACATATGAACTTTATTTTTTAAAAGATTTTATTTATTTGACAGAGAGAGCAAGAGAGAATAAGCTGGGGGAGCAGCAAAGGGAGAGGGAGAGCAGCCTCCCTGCAGAGCACACTCTGGCATCATGACCTGAGCTGAAGGCAGATGCTTAACCGAGTGAGCCACCCAGGCGCCCCTACACCTGAACTTTAAAAGATTCTACATCTTGGTCCCTCTAAGGGCTTACTGACTTTATTCCCTTTCTTCTTTTCCTTTTTGTCTATGCTACAGTCAGCTCGTTGTTACTCAAATACTATCCTAGTTGGTTTTAGGTGTTTATTTTTTGGGGTATATGAAACGTAACTATGGTTCAAAAAGTCCTATAGGACAATATGTGCCACACTGTCCTCAATCCCATTAACCTTGTTCCCATTCCTCCCTTATTCCCACCCTTCCCATATAATACACCAATAACTTTAATTTCTAGTTTATTCTCCTCTACCGCCCAGAACGAACAAATACTTGTGTGTTTTCTTATAGCCTCTTCGTTTTTCCACAAAGGGTACTATCTGTGTTTTCACCTTTAAGCAAAATTAACTTTCGGAAGTGCAGTAAATTTAGCACAAGAAGAGTGTGAATGACCTTATTGGAAACGCCGTTCTGCTTATATGCTAAGGGCCAGATGGAAATTAATTAAAGCATTAAATGTGAGGGAACTGAAACACTGTAGCATAGTTAACTTAAATTCTAATCCTTATCTTCAGTTAGGATTTACATTAGGTACTTCTAATCACAAATCCTGGTAACTGAATCTCACTAACTTTAGTAAATATGGGTAGCGGGCGGGGGAGGGGCTTGAACTGTGGAGTTGGCACAGACAAATCAGGCTGAATGGGATGGATGGGTAGGAGAACAGAGAACAGGAAGACATTTCCGTAGACAGGTCTGTGTGTTCCCAGGTCCTTGAATCCTGAAGCTTTCACTTAGGCATTTGCCTAACTATGCCACAGCATCGTGGTCTTGGCTCCTAAACTGTAAAGGGGAGCCCAAAACTTACTGTACTGAATGAGCGGCTCTACATGGCAGGCACTTTCCCAACGATCTACAACCCCGCCCAAAGTGGCCACAAACAGGATAAAATATACCCGAGCCTAACCTTTCCCTCAAGTGATCTCAGTGTTCAGTGAACCCCTAATAAACAAACGACTAGCACCCTCCCATCACCTGCCTGCGGAAACGAACATTCCCAGGATCCCGGGCCGTTTCGATTGACGTTACTTCCGGGGAAAGTAACCTTTCTCTGGCGGTTGCAGGACTGGAGAGGTCTCGCGACATTTGCTCCCGCGAGATCTGCTTGCTCACTCTAGTGATGACATCCTCCTCCTCCTCCCCGCCGCCTTTCGGCAATCTTCGCCAGTCCCAGCCCCGACCAATCTGCACTCAGATGGCATGGATCAGGGTCTCCCCCCGAACCCCAGTCCGCACTGGGCGTCAGGCGGCAGCTGCGGGGTGCGAGCTGCACGAGGCCGACGGCAGCGGCACTGCGGGAGGCCACGGGCTGGCGACAATCTGTGAGCGTGGGCGGGGCGGGGATAAACTAGCTGAGTAGCGGCTCGATTGTTCTGGCCTGGCTATGGCGCCTCTCCTCCCCCCCGCCATGGCTCCCCGTGTCCCTGCTCCGCTCCTCTCAGTGAGTGAAAGTGGCCGCCGCCGCCGCCGGCCCAGCGCCCGCAGCCGCCTCAGCGCCGCCGCCATCTTGGGGTCCCAGGAGCCGCCGAGGGAGCGAGCTAGGAGCGTCCACGCCCAACGCAGTCACCGTCCCCCGGCCTCAGAGAGCGAACCGCGGCTCCACCGTCGGCGGGGCGACCCCCCCCTTCGGACCCCGCCCGCACCCCGCCCCCCCTCCGCCGCCGCCGCGGCGGCGGGGCCCGGCGGCCCGAGGTGAGGCGACTAGACGTGGGCGGGCGAACGGAGGGGGGGGTTGTGTAGGCCCCGTTGCGCCCCTCTCTGCAGGCGACGACTGGGCCGCGTCTTAAAGGGGCCGTTGCCCCCGGCCCTTGGATTTGTTGGGGTTAGTGGGGAGGATGGGTGTGGACGCTCCCCGTAGGGTTGGGACTTCAGGGACTTGGGCCTCGTCCTTTCCCCTCTCATACCTCTAGAGACCCGGGGTCACGCGGTGACCTCAGATAGCCGAGGAAGCCCGTGGGGCGCCCACACGTGGGGAGTGTGTTAGACCAGGTGCACGTGGGACCCGGTGGGGCGGTGTCGGGCTAACACGTGTGTGGGTTTGGGGGTGGGGTGGGTCAGGGCGGGGGCTGGTTGAGCTCGAGTGGGAGCCGTTTGAGGGCTTTATTTGTCCTCTTAAGCAAATGAGATCTAAGAGCTTGATAGTATGTCAGTTTATGTGAAGCAAGTTGGGATATGGGTAAATGGTCCTTGCTGCTTGTTGGTGTTATGTGGGGACAGCCTAACACGTGCACATACTTAGGAGTGTGTAGGGGACACCCACTGTGGTCTTTCAGGCTTTTGTAGAACGTCCAGGCAAGTGTCATCCTATTTTGACATTCCTTCTTGAGCTTGCTGATGAAAACTACTACTTCCGTAATCAGCTAGGGTGGAAGCCCCCTACAGTTTAGGAGTGATAGAGCCCAAGAAGGCACTCACTATTTTAGTTTACAGCCAGCTGTGGCCAAATCGTTTGATTCATACACTGTCTAGTTTCATGTTGGAGTACTTGTTGCTAGGATTTGGAGATGAAATTAGTAGGTTGAGTTCTCTGAAATCACAGGTAACCAGCTTACTTTTCCAATCAGTGACTTTCATGATTTCCTTTTCCAGGGAGACTTTGATTGTGGTTTGCTAGTGGCTGCATTTTATTTATTTATTTATAAGTAACAACTTTATTGCAATATAATTCACATTCCAAAAGACTCACCCTTTTGAAGTGTACAGTTCTGTGATTTTTCATATACTCAGAGTTGTACAGCTTTCACCACTATGTAATTCATCACTCCAAAAAGAAGCACCCTTAGCAGTCACTCTCCCATCAGCCCTTCTCCTGGCCCCTAGCAACCACTAATCTATTTTCTGTCTTTGTAGATTTACCTATTCCAGGTATTGCGTACAAAGGGAATCCTAAAATAATGTGTCTTTTTGTGACTGGCTTCTTTCACTTAACATGCTCTCAAGGTTCATCTTTGTAGTAGCATGTGTCAGGACTCCGTTCCCTTTTGTTGCCAAATAATATTCCATTACCTTTGCGTTTTATGCTTGAAATTCTCAAACTCTTCCTTTAAGTCAGTAATTTGAGATTATTATATGCGGTAGAATTCACATGCTTACTAGATAATAAAATGAATTTGTGTTTTTAGGGTTAAATTCTGTTATTTTAGTTTACTGTGTTCTTTTCCTCTTTATTTTGTTTAAGAAGAATCCAAACTAATTTTTAAAGATCTATGTCTTTTAAATAGGAAATAACTGTAAAGAGCACAAATGTCATTAGAAAATTTTATGACTAATAAAAACGTTTTGAGTACATCAGGGTGGAAATGTGATTAAGTATAAACAACAGACCATAAACTGTGGTGTTATAACTTTATTTAATAAGAATTTGTCATAGTACTACCAAGGAATGGTATCATAACAGCTTTTGAGTGCTATTACTTGTGTAGACGTAGCGCTGGGGAGGGAATAATAGACACCTCTCTGCCTTCCAGAAGATTAAAACTGGTTTGGGGATTTAACATGTCAACATACAAGTTCACACAAAATATAAATGCTGGGATACAGTGAATTTTCGAGAGGTTGGAACAGGATAGTTATTATGATACTTTGAATTTGTGTGGGAAAATAAGTGAAGTTGATGACAAGTTTTAAAGTTGAATCTTAAGCATAAGCATTTTGGGGGCACCTGGGTGGCTCAGTCATTAAGCATCTGCGTTCAGCCTGGGTCTTGATCTCAGTGTCCTGGGATCAAGTCCTGCATCAGTTCCCTTCTCAGCAGGGAGCCTGCTTCTCCCTCTCCCACTCCCCTTGCTTGTGTTCCCCCCCATTAGATAAATAAATAAAATCTAAAAAAAAAAAAAAGCCTAAGCATTTTGATATGATAGGCTGTAGCATGCAGAGGATGAGAAGAACATAGTTGCTAATACTTACTAAACACTTATTATGGACACTAATCCTAATCATGAGGGCTTTAGTCCCACCCAATACCATCATCTTTGGAGTTAGGATTTCACCAGGAGATCAGTAATAGTAAATAGTTGACAAGTTAGATACCAAAAAAAAATATTTGGGGCTAAATGCTATCCATATTTTTAATGGCCTAAGACAGTAAATCAACTGTGACATGCTTTTATAAACCTTCACCACCAAGGATTGATAGCCTGTGCGATGGTCTATAAAGCAGGATTCTTTTTTCTTTTTCTTTTTTTAAAAATAGGCTCCACACCCAGTGTGGGGCTTGAACTCCCAACCCCTGAGATCAAGGGTCACATGCTCTACCAACTTGAGCCAGCCGGGCAACCCTATACAGCAGGGTTCCTAATGTTTTTTATGTGCCCTGGACTCCTTTGCAGTCTAAAGAAACCTATGAATGCCTTTTCAGAATATGACATTTAAATGTATAAAATATAGTTCACATATTTAGAAAACAATTTATGATGTAAGAAATTTCCTTTTTATTACTGAATTAAATAACCAGTGAAAGTCTAATATCGTGCTGTGCTGCCTACATTCAGAATTGAAGGAAATGCTAATTTCAGTTATGGGTTAGTGAAAATAAGGATGAAAATTTTTTTCCATCCAAGTTTATGGACACATAGCTAAGTGATTTCATATGGGGCTAACCAGTGTTTTGTTTTGTTTTCTTTTTTTTTTTTTTTTTTTTTTAAGATTTTATTTATTTATTTGACAGAGAGAGATCACAAGTAGACAGAGAGGAAGGCAGAGAGAGAGAGAGAGAGAGAGAGAGAAGCAGGCTCCCCGCCGAGCAGAGAGCCCGATGCGGGACTCGATCCCAGGACCCCGAGATCATGACCTGAGCCGAAGGCAGCGGCTTAACCCACTGAGCCACCCAGGCGCCCCTGTTTTCTTTTTTTTAAGATTTTATTTATCTATTTGACAGAGAGAGATCCCAAGTAGGCAGAGCAGCAGGCAGAGAAGGAGGGGAAGCAGGCTCCCTGATGAGCAGAGAGCCAGATGCGGGGCTTGATCCCAGGACCCTGAGATCATGACCTTAGCCGAAGGCAGAGGCTCAATCCACTGAGCCACCCAGGCACCCCGAACTAGTGGTTTTTCTAACAAGAAGTAGAATTATTGACTCTTAAATTCATGTTCATAGTAACATGAAGTTGACTTACTGAAAGAGCAAGGGGTAGTTTGGCTAAGGGGAAACCTGGTAGTGTAATGGAAAGACATTGTTTTTAGGCTAGAAAAGATTTGGGTTTGAGTCCCACTTACCCACTGGGTAAGCAACTAAACCTTTTTTTTTTCCTTCTTCTTTTTAAGATTTATTTATTTATTTTAGAGAGCATGCACTTGGGAATGTGAGTGAGGTGAAGGGTAGAAGGAAAAGGAATCTTCAAGCAGACTCCTTGCTGAGCGTGGAGTCGGATGCTTAACTGACTAAGCCACCCAGGTTCCCCAAGCTATTCAACTTTTTTGAGTTTCAGTTCTCTTACATGTAAAATAGAGATAATGATTTTCACTTCTGAAATAAAATGACATATTAACTATACTATAAAACAGCATATTAATGAATGTTGGTTTATTTTTGTCTTTGAGGAAATAAACACATCCAAGGCCATGACATACATTTAGTTTTGATTTAGGAGAAGGGAAACTATTTGTTACGTGGTAGGAAGGAACAACCTATATGGCATATAGGATCTACTCAGGATATTCAAGTACAGAATTTGTTTTTTGGTAATGGTACTAAAACTATTCTTA
Organism: Enhydra lutris kenyoni; assembly: GCF_002288905.1. Classification (NCBI taxonomy): domain Eukaryota; kingdom Metazoa; phylum Chordata; class Mammalia; order Carnivora; family Mustelidae; genus Enhydra; species Enhydra lutris. Next base: position 9,950,578 of record NW_019154088.1, on the reverse strand, counting down.
CTTCTTGTAAAAGAACAAATAAAATACCTTCAGGTTTTTATGTGACAGCTAGCTCTTCTGTGTAAGAAGTTAGTACCCCAGTAGAATAAACTGTGGGTGACTCTTTCATATTTTTGTGCAGAAAATTTTTGAACAGAAAAATGGCTAATGAACATCAGTATGGTAAAAAGAATGTTCGGGTCACTTTATTCCTGAGAATGTTGCCTAAGTGTTGCCCGAAAGTCAACAAAATGTTATTCATTCCCTGGAGAGGTATGAAAAAGAAAATACAAAAATGGACTACATTATCTTGGTACAAAACCACAATACATCCACTCTTAGACTATAGAATGGATTCCAATTATTGCACCTCAAGGAAGAATAAATTAAGCAGGAGGGAAGTTTCCAGAAAATGGCAGTATAAATGATGAAGGCAGTGGTAAGGCTTTCAATGTGAAGATAAAGAAATTTGACTCGATGATGGAATGATGAAGACTGGGATGGACTGATAAATGGGATTGGGAAAAACATGAATTATAATCCTGGAAAATTAGAACTAGCTTGAAAGATGAATATTGTTTGACAGGTGTATAATGAGTGGTTTGTTTATGAAACTTACTAGCACAGAAGGTAGTTAAGACTCAAGAACAAACCACGCACAATGTAAGGGTTACAAAGCCAGAACTTTTGCGATCCAGTCCTAGTTCATTTCAGGTCAACAAACTATTTAATGATGCTTGTACCTAATGGTTTATGAAACTCCTTATTTTGTTCATTCAATAAATATTTATTGAACACCTAATGAGTCCTTTTTGACCCTTCCAACAACAGTTTGTTGAGCATCTGCCACACTCAAGGGACTGTGGGGTAGACAAGTGAATTAATCCAGGTGTATGTATGGAAAGTACAGAGGGGCTCTGCAAAGATAAACCCATGGTTATGAAAACTCTAGGTGCCATAGAGAAGTATGAACCTAAAGATTCTTTTGAGTTGCTGTTATAAATTAGTGGTACTTAGTTTTGTTTTTGTTTTTTGTTTGCTTGTTTGTTTTTAAAATTTTTATTTATTTATTTGACAGAGAGAGATCACAAGAAGGCAGAGAGGCAGGCAGAGAGAGAGGGGGAAGCAGGCTCCCTGCTAAGCAGAGAGCCCGATGTGGGGCTTGATCCCAGAACTCTGAGATCATGACCTGAGCCGAATGCAGAGGCTTAACCTACTGAGCTACCCAAGCACCCCTGGTTTTTTTTGTTTGTTTGGGGGGGGTTATTTATTTATTTGTCAGAGGACATGTGTGAGAGAGCACAAGCAGGGGAGCAGCAGGCTCCCCACTGAGCAAGGAGCCCATTGTGGGGATGTGGAACTCAATCTAAGAACTCTGGGATCATGACCTGAACCGAAGGCAGACACTTAATGGACTGAGACACTTACTGGACTGGGCATCCAAAGGCACTTCATTTTTAGTCTGTGTGTGTGTGTGTGTGTGTGTGTGTAATGTTAGTGACCATACTTCTAGTCTTCTTAAAAAAATTTATTAAGACATTGTTTTCATTTGTTTAAAGGCCCTAATCTGCCTTTTTTAAACAGAAGCATTGTAATCCAGTGGCAATGTATTAAAGCTGAGCCTTTTTTAGATCTTAGAGCCAGGTTATCTGGGTTCAAATTTTAACTATCCCTCTTACTAACTTTCAAACCTTTGGAAAGCTATTTAAGCTTCAGTTTCTTCATTTATTTATTTTTTTTTTAAGATTTTATTTATTTGACAGAGAGATCACAAGCAGAGAGAGAGAGAGAGAGAGAGGAGGAAGCAGGCTCCCTGCCTAGCAGAGAGCCTGATGTGGGACTCGATCCCAGAACCCTTAGATCAGGACCTGAGCTGAAGGCAGAGGTTTAACCCACTGAGCCACCCAGGCAGCCCCAGTTTCTTCATTTATTAAATTAGGAGAATAATTGTGCCTACTTTATAGAGGATAATTGTGAGAAATGAGGGCATAAATGAGTAATTGCTTAGAATGGTCTCTGGCACATAGTGCTCTCAACAGGTGTTAGCTATAATTAAGAGTACCATTTTATTTTGGCAGTTTAATTAGTTTAATCTAAAGTTTTAGTTTATAAAGTATTGAAATCAGGACCTTTTTGAATAGAAAATATCTCAGATCTTTTTCTTAGATAAGGCGGGGAAAATATATCAATAAAGAAAATAGTTGCAAAGCATTAACCTTTGTGTTGATGTAATGAATACTATTAAATGTCAATAAAAATATCTTTTTAGTTGAGATCATAACTTAAAGAGGTAGTATTGCAACTTTAAGCGTTTTAGTTCAGTGTCTAAAATGTTTCTGTCTTGGATGTTATTCTAATATTAGTAATAGTTTTCTCTTTTTAGGGTCATTCTTAGAATGTAGTAGTAGACCCAGGCTCTAGAGCAGGGCTAGAAAATGTTTTCCTGTAAGTGGTCAAATAATAAATCTATGTTTTGCTGGTCATACCTTCCCTGTGGCAGCCTCTCAACTCTGCCTTTCTACATGGGAAAGCAGCCATGGTGAATATATAAGTGAATGAGTGGGGCTGTGTTCCAACAAAACTTTATTTATGGGCACTAAAATTTTAATTTCAGAGGCACTTGGGGGGCTTGGTGGGTTAAAGCCTCTGCCTTCAGCTTGGGTCACGATCCCTGGGTCTTGGGATCGAGCCCTGCATCGGGCTTTCTGCTCAGCGGGGTGCCTGCCTCCTCTCTCTCTGCCTGCTTCTCTGCCTACTTGTGATCTCTGTCTGTCAAATAAATAAAATCTAAAAATAATTTTTTAAAAAATTTCATGTAATTTTCATGTGTCATGAAATATGATTCCCCCCCTTTATTTAAAAATGTAAAAACCTTGGGGCGCCTGGGTGGCTCAGTGGGTTGAGCCGCTGCCTTCGGCTCAGGTCATGATCTCAGAGTCCTGGGATCGAGCCCCGCATCGGGCTCTCTGCTCTCTAGGGGAGCCTGCTTCCTCCTCTCTCTCTGCCTGCCTCTCTGCCTGCTTGTGATCTCTCTGTCAAATAAATAAATAAAATCTTTAAAAAAAAAAAAATAAAAATAAAAATGTAAAAACCAGGGGTACCTGGGTGGCTCAGTGGGTTGAGCCTCTGCCTTCGGCTCAGGTCATGATCCTGGAGTCCTGGGATCGAATCCCACATTAGGCTCCCTGCTGCTCCCCCCCCCCCAAACCCCGACTGCCTGCCTCTCTGCCTACTTGTGATCTCTGTCTGTTAAATAAATAAATAAATAAAATCTTAAAAAAAAAAAAAGTAAAAACCATTCTTACCTATCAAGAATACAACAATCGGTGGTGGGCTGGATTTGACATGCAGGCCATATTGTCTTGACTCCTGCTCTAGAGTCTTTATAACTCCCTGGCTAGGTAATCTTCTGCAAGTTAGTATGAAGACAATGTCATTTTTTTTCCCTTGAGATTTTATTTATTTGAGAGAGAGAACAAGTGGTGGGGAGGGCAGAGGGGGAGAGAGAGAGAAGGAAGCAGATCCCTATTGATCAGGAAACCTGATGGAGGGCTCAATCCCAGGACCCAGAGATCATGACCCTGGTTGAAGGCAGACACTTAACCAACTGAGTCACTCAGGCACCCCCTTAGTGTCATCTTTTAAATGGAGATAATAGTATCTACTTCATATAGTTGTTAGGAGTAAGATAATCTGTGTTAAATGGTTAGCACCATCCCTGAGACACTGTTTAATGAATGCTGTATATATATAATTGTCTAATTGAACCCATTCATTTTACAGTGAGGCTCTTGGGACCGTGATAGAATAGCTGATAGTCCTAGAGTCTATCTATGGCTTGTCAGTAGCATTAAAGTCACAGCTCTTGACTTCAGCTCCTCTACCCAACCGCGTTGCTTCCATAGAGGATTGTAGTACCTTGTAATTTATTACTATTTTTTTAAGTACGCTCCAACCCACGACACTGAGATCAGGAGTTGCATGTTCTACAGGCCGAGCCCACCAGGTGCTCCTAGTACCATGTAATTTAGTTAAAAACTGCTTGATAAAACTATTCTACTGGATACCTTAATGGTGGATATGACATGAATTTTTCAAAACCCATAGGTCTTTTACTAGGTGCTCCTAGTACCATGTAATTTAGTTAAAATACTGCTTGATAAAACTATTCTACTGGATACCTTAATGGTGGATATGACATGAATTTTTCAAAACCCATAGGTCTTTACAGCACAAAGTAAACTTTAACTTTGTGCAAATTAAACATCATTTAGGAGGTAAAGAGGTCCCGGGAAAGAATGCAGGCTGTGACAAGAGAATCTAATTGTATTAGAAATGTATGAAATAACCTTACTGAAAAGGGAAGAAGGGATGTGTTGACCTAAGTAACCTTGGAAATGAGTGAATCTAAGACAAGGAATTTCATATAAGCACTGTAATCTAATTGATAAAGTTGTATCCCATGAAGGTGCAGGTTAATTTTGATACTGTTATGTGTGTGTAGTGCAAGTGAACAATTAGTAAATAGATGGTTAAGAGATAGGCTTCTCACTGTTAGGGTCTGGATTTACAGATAAGCAAGGGGAGAAGCTAGAATGATTCATGTGGTAATAGATTGGAGTTGGGATCATGAGCATAAACTCATGTTTAGCTTAGTACAGATGGTTATATATTGAAATGCTTATATACCTGTATACGTTCTTGGGATTATACCCACACACTGTGCTGTATCAGCTGAGAATTAAAAGAAACCCAGGAGCAACACCTAGAACCCAGATGTTAGTTTCTAATACAAGGGACAAGAGCTCCTTGGAGAAATGGCTGATTCTAGGACTGGGCAGGAAATCTACAAGATGAGCCTGGAACATCTTGTAGTGCCAGAAAGTAAGGAAGTGCTTTAACAACAACCACCCACCTCCACCACCACCACCACCACCACCACCCAACCCCGTAATGAGGAAGATATGTCAGAGGAGCCTAGGAGCCAGCTGAAAGAGCTCTCAGCGGCCAAAACTGGAATGATTTCAACAGCAAAATAAACTGAGCAGCATTGGATTATAACCCATAATATAAAATCAATATTTTTTAAACATTTTATTTATTTATTTGAGAGAGAGAGAGAGAGAGAGAGACAGTGAGAGAGAGCATGAGCGAGGAGAAGGTCAGAGGGAGAAGCAGACTCCCCGTGGAGCTGGGAGCCCGATGCGGGACTCAATCCCGGAACTCCAGGATCATGACCTGAGCCGAAGGCAGTCGCTTAACCAACTGAGCCACCCAGGCGCCCCTAAAATCAATATTTTTGAGTCTAAAATGCTCTAAATAAGTTCTTGAATAAATGAATATACTGTATGGAATGGTGCGTTAGCTTAGTTTTATGTCATCGGAGCCACTGGTTTGCTTGAGATCGTTCAGACAATACTGGAGTTTAAGTATATGGGACTTTGGAGTCAGACTTCTTGGATTTCAGACCTGGCTCTGACACTTCTGGCTGTGTGACCTTGGGCAGGTTCCTTAAGCTCACTTTCTTTATCTCTAAAATGAAGGTTATAATAGTGCCTATGTCATAAAAGGATTAAATAAGTTAATGTATATATAAAGTACATATGCATATAAAATGTTTGACACATAGCTTTTTTTTAAAAGATTTTATTTATTGAGAGAGAGAGCATGAGCAGGCGTGGGGGAGAGGGAGAGGGAGAAGCAGACTCAATCCCGGGACCCTGGGATCATGACCTGAGCCAAAGGTAGACACTTAGCCGACTGAGCCACCCAGGCATCCCTGGCACATAGCTTTCAATAGAATGTGTATATAGCCTCCTTATTACAGTAGTATTTGATAAAACAAGATAAAAAATTTAGAATCCCACTTGGAATTGTTTGTAATGGAGTCTCTCTCCCTACACCCTAAACTTCTTGAATAGAGGAAAAAGTCTAACTTCAATTTAACAAGTGTTCATTGAGGGTAGTTTGATGTACACATCCTTGTTCTAATTGAATGTATAGACTGTATAATGAAGAGAGTGAGAGTAAATACATTTAGTGTTAATAAACTCATAACACACTTATGTAACTGAAATATCTAATGAATGAAAAGCAAGATCCCTTTAGTATACAATTCAACTTGTGCTTATTTACAGATGGTTTGTCCCTAGCATGAATTACCTGAACTTTGATTTCTCAGGCTTCTTTGGAGAACACAGTTCAAGACAACTTCTCTGTTGGCATGTTCACTTTCAAAATGAAACTGACTTTTAGTATACGAAAACTAAATATAAAAGTGATTTGTGGAACATTGGCTGTTTATGGATACCTCTTTTTATTCTTAGTAATAACCTTTCACCATCACTCATATGATAATGGAGGATAAACTGTATGGAACTGATAGCTAAAATTTCCCAGTACTTTGTGAGGTATCTCTCTTTTTCACAAGTAACCATTCAGCAAGCTAATATTATCTTCGCTTTGCTGAGGAATGAAATGAGTTGCTCACGTTTTCTGGGCCGCTGAGTTCAGTCCTTTAATTTCTCTTTTCTATGGGAGTATCTTTTTCTCAGCTGTCTCATTCCCTGGAAAAGGTAAGCGTTTTCATGGATCTAGCTATGAAATTTGTTGAAATAACTGGTTCTTCAGTAAGAGATATATGGCTGTTTTCAAATTTTTAATTTGATAAATTGTTATTAAATGGGTGCTTTTCACTGCAAGACTTATGAAAATAGAACCTAGGAACCTATAACATAGCATAACTTTAAAAAAAAACATTTTTTTAAAGTTACCATGTGGAAAGGTCCATTAGATACCTCAGGAAACAGTTCTTCCCTTTTGGATTTTTGATTTGGTAATAAATAAACCCTAAGTGCTTAATAAATAAGGATTAAACTTGTTTGACCAAAGGTTCTGTCTGTAGTGTATACCATAGAACTCCATAGAGGCAGTTGTAAAGATAGTAAAGATATTTCTTTTGTTATTTGGATAAGATGTTTTTGTTCCATATATTGGTGAAGATACTCTTCTAGGAAGTTGAAATGATTCTTTCCTAGAGGAGAGCACATGCATTGTAATTGATTATTATTATTTTTTTGGTAACATTTCATTTTGGTATAATAGTCCAGTGTCATTAATGAAGAATATTAATATAGGGAAATGTGGATAAGCATTTTTTTTCTTCCTCACAATATGCCTTTGAGGTAGGCCAAAATATTTTGCCATTTTTGAAATTTATGAAAAGACTTTCCTTTTTTAGCCAGGAGTTCCTCATTCTGTTTAAAATGCAGGTGTTATTTCTGAAACTTTGTGTTTAGGGTAAACTCTGGGCTTGTTAATTTGCTAGGCAGTACCCACGCTATTATAGTGATGCCTTTGAGCAGATTGTTTTTGTCTGCCTTTGTTTCTTGAGGACAAGGTCTTTTCCTCAGTCAGTGTTTGGTATATAGTAACTTTTTAGTGAATATTTTGTGGTCTGAAAGGAAAGTTTTATTTCAACTAGGGTTTTATTTAAAGAGCATTTTGTGATTTATTTACTTCTTATTTGCCATGTGCTAGGTTGACCAAAAATTTGTTGTTCAACTGTGGATACTTTTCAAAGTGAAGGATGAGGGACTATTAGAAATTATGCTTGGGATCGTGAACTTAAAAGGTCTTGGGCAAACCAACTAGGAGGTGTGGTCATCCGAATCAGGAGGCGGCTTTGTTTTTGTTCAGCAGTCTGGTGGTAAAGGATTGGGAATTTGGTGTCACCAGCAATACATCTGAGTGCTGATCCTGGCTTGGGCAAATTCTTTAGCTTAACTAAAATGAGAAGAAGATTTGAATTATTGTGATGATTAAACGGGCTAGTAATATTATGAAAGCACTTAGGACAGAAAAGCCCCTCACACTAGTGTGCCCTCAGTGTTGGTCCCTTACCTTCCCCTCCCATCTTGCTATACTAGAGTTTCTGTTCTCAACTGAGGCTGGCTTTGGAAGCTTTTTTAATGGTTAAGATTAACTGAAAGATTTCACTAAAATATTTTAGTGAATGCAGGAATGTTTTTCAGCTAGCCCAATGAGCTTATTTTTTGTTAAATTGTGTAATGTGGTGACCAGGAAATGAATGCCCTGTGAAACCTAATTACGGTTACTCTTTCTCAAAATATTCGTGAAAAACTTCTTTTTCCAATTATTTTTTATAGAATTGCTGGAAGATATTTTAATAATTTCATTTCACAAAATAGTCACTTGTAACCTTTATTTCAACTTAATGGATTCATACAAATTTTACTAGTTAGAGAAAAGATAATTTAAATGAGAATTTCATTAAGTTTCTTACCAATATTTATACTGTGCAGAATTATGTTTTCTTTTTGAGTATTTATTTTTCCCCCTGTATTTTTTGATATTTTGCTAATTTAGTCCATTTTAATTGAGATTTTTTTAAAAAAGGAAACCAAAGAAAAACAGTTTTCATAGACTTTGTGACTTAATATAGGCATCCACACTATGAACCAAAGGGAAGTATTCTGGTACCAAGACTTCCAGCTGCTTCTGGTATTTCGGATGATTCCTTATTTCCCAAAAAGCAGATAAGAAGATAATATAGAAAGACCTAGGGTTAAGAACAATCACAGTGATACAGATACAACTAAGAGAAAGAGGGTTACTTAGTTTGCTACTTTTAGCATACACTGAATTCTTTCTGTAAAATATTCGAGAGTTAGGGAAGACACTCTTGTTTATCAGTAAGAATACTAGTTACACACAGCGGATATTGTGTGAGCTTTTAGTGTCTACCTTAGACTGGTACTGGAAGAGCGCAAAAAAATACCTTTAAGGCCATGGCTGGAAGTTGAATCCTAATTTGAGCTGCAAAAGAGAAAGTATACCAGAATCTTTTGGAGTAAATCTGGTGGCCTTGGAACTCCTCAGACTTCCATGAGAATCCTGATAAAGTTACGAAATTTGTGTTAGAGGAAATCTGTACCTTTATTTGGTATAGAGTTACAAATGGGGCCATTTAGCCTGATTACGTATTATTTGCATTGCCCTCTACAGACTGATTTTTTTTTTAAGATTTTATTTATTTATTTGACAGAGAGAGAGATCACAAGTAGGCAGAGATGCTGGTGGAGAGGGAGAAGGGGAAGCAGGCTCCCTGCTGAGCAGAGCCGGATGCAGGGCTCAATCTCAGGACCCTGAGATCATGACCTGAGCTGAAAGCAGAGGCTTAACCCATTGAGCCACCCAGGCGCCCCCAGACTGATTTTTTTTTTTTCTAATATCCTTGCAAACTGATAATAAAACCAAGCAAAGAGTGATTAACAATTTTTTATATAGACATTTTATATAGACATTATATAGACATATAGTTTTCATTAAGGCAGTTTATCAGTATTTTCTCTTATGGTTAGCCCTTCTGTGCCCTAAGAAAATTCTTTTTAAAGATTTTAGTTATTTATTTTTTTGGAGAGAGAGAACAAGAGCAGAGGGAGAGGCAGAGAGAAAATTCCCAGCAGACTCTCAGGTTGAGGGTAGATTCCAGTGCAGGGCTTCATCTCATGAACTTGAGATTGTGACCTGAGCTGAAACCAAGAGTGAGACGCTAAACCATCTGAGCCACCTGAGCCCCTGTGTCCTAAGAAATTTTTACCTACTTCAGCTGACAAAGATATGTTCTAAATGTTTTCTTTTAGAAGCGCTATCATTTTAGCTTTACATTTAAATTTAAGTCTGTGGTTAATCTTTCACTTCATTTTTGTATATGGTATACATTCATTTTTGTATATGGTAGGAGTTTGAGGTTCACTCCCCCAAGTCCCCAAATATAGGTTTCCAGTTGTTTCAGCACCATTTCTTGGAAAAACTTTTCTTTCCCTGTTAGATTGTTTCTCAAGAATCAGTGTGACTGGGGGCGCCTGGTGGCTCAGTTGCTAAGCATCTGCCTTCCGTTCTGGTTGTGATCCCAGGGTCCTGGGATCAAGCCCAACATCAGGCTCCCTGCTCAGCAGGAAGCCTGCTTTTCCCTCTCCCACTTCTCCTGCTTATATTCCCTCTCTTGCTGTGTCTCTCTCTGTCAAATAAATAAAACCTTAAAAAAAAAAAAAAAGAATCAATGTGACCATGTTAAGTGTGGGTCTTTTTTCTGGATTCTGTTTTGTACCATTGGTATGTCTGTCTTTAGGCCAGTGCAGTATACCATCTTAATTACTGTACCTTTTATCACGTCTTGTAATCAGATAGTGTGAACTCCCAGTTTTGCTCATCTTTTCAGACTTGTTTGAACTATTTTGCTCTTCCATATAAATTTTAGGCTGAGCGTGTCAGTTTCTTCAAAGAACCCTTCTGGGACTGGATTTGAAATCTATAGATAAGAGAAGATATATAGGAGAGAGTTAACATTTTAATAATATTCCAGTCCATAAACATGTAATAATTGTAACACATATGTCTGACAAAGGAATTATATCTATAATATAAAAAGGACTTCTGTAGCTCAATTGTAACAAGACTACAGCTTTTTCAAATGTGGTAAAAAAAAAAAAAACTTTAACAGATATTTCATAAGGGAATTTATATAAATGGCCAATAAGCATGTGAAAAGGTCATCAGTCGTCAGGGTTGCACAAATTAAAATCACAATGAGACACCGTTGTAACACCAGGTGTTGGCAAAGTTGAGAAGTAACTAGAACTGCTTTTCATTGTTGGTGGGAATGTAAAATATTAGAACCATTTTTGGAAAATTGTTTGGTGGTTTGTTATAAGGTTAAACATATATCTCTCCGTGGCCTAGGCAGTTCCATTCCCAGGAATTTACCCAAAGTGAATTGAAAACCCAAATATCCATCAATAGGTGAACAAATAAACTGTGGTTATATTCATTCCTATGGTGGAATCTGATCCAGCAACAAAAAGTAGTGAGTTCCCGATGTATGCAGTAACATGGATGAATCTCAGAAAAGAATCCAGGGGGTGTCTGGGTGGCTCAGTCATTAAGCGCCTGCCTTCGGCTCAGGTTGTGATTCCAGGGTCCTGGGATCGAGCCCCGCCTCCAGGCTCTGCGGGAAGCCTGTTTCTCCTCCTCCTACTCCTACTTGTGTTCCCTCTCTTACTGTCTCTCTCTCTCTCTCTCTCTCTCTGTCAAATAAAAAAATAAAATCTTAAAAAAAAAAAAAAGAATCCAGACACAAAAGCATATGTGCAATATGATTCCCTTTTTCTAAATTTCTAGAGCGTACTAGAAATTAGTTCATTTGTGGTGCTGGAAATCAGAATAGTGATTGCCTCGAGGGTTGGAGCAGTTGACTGGGTGGAAATGGAAGCCTGAGAGAACTTTCTGGGGTAATTTGCTATTCTTATGTATCTTGATAGGGATATTAATTAGGTTTATATATGCGTATGTCAAAACTCATCAAACTATGTATTAATATTTGTTTCAACATATAAGTTAAAAATCTTTTTTTCTTTTTAATATTTTATTTATTTATTTGACAGAGGTCATAAGTAGGCAGAGAGGCAGGCAGAGAGAGGGGGAAAGCAGGTTCCCTGCCGAACAGAGAGCCTCATGTGGGGCTTGATCGCAGGACCCTAGGATCATGACCTGAGCCAAAGGCAGAGGAGCCCACTGAGCCACTGAGGCGCCCCTCAATTTAAAAATCTTCATAATTTTTCTTCCTTTCTTTTTTTTTTTTTTTTTTTGAGATTTTTATCTATTTAACAGAGAGATAGCCAGCTAGAGAGGGAACACAAACAGGGGGAGTGGGAACAGGAGAAGTCGACTTCCCACTGAGCAGGGATACCGATGCTGGGCTTGATCCCTGTGAACTGAGGGCAGATGCTTAATGACTGAGCCACCTAGGTGCCCCAGCCTTCATAATTTTTCATTTGAAAAAATTACATGCAGTACATGATCCTGGGATTGAGCCCCGCATCGGACTCTCCACTGAGTGGCAAGTCAGCTTCTCCCTCTGCCTCTCCGTTTGTGATCTCTTGCTTTCTCTAAAAATGAATAAATAAAATCTTAAAAAAGAAAATGATGAGGGTTTGGGGTTCAGATTATCTATATTCAAATCTATAATCCCTGTTAAATAAAAGTTATTTAAAATGTGTAAATAATATGGTTCCTCATCCATAAATGGGATAATAGTAACAAAATTTTTTAAATTAAAAAAATTTTTAATTCTGTTAATTAGCATAACCATCACTTTTCACTTTTTTATTTAAATCAGTTATTTAGCATAATAGTAACGGTCTCTTTAAACAAAATTTTTGGATGGGTTCTGTGTTCTTAGAGGTCTTACACTACTCAAAATTTTATAAGAACCCTCTGTATGACATTTAAATTGGTAAACTGTTGTAAATTTTTTTCACAATTTATCATTTAGTTTTTATCTGTATTATTTTGTCCTATGCAGAAGTAATACATTTTTAACATGTTTATTGAGGTATAATTCCCAGTCTGTAAAATTCACCCACATAAATTATATATGGGTGGGGCGCCTGGTGGTTCAGTCCCTTAAGTGTCTGTCCTTGGCTCAGGTCACGGTCCCAGGGTCTAGGGATCTAGGCCCGCCTACCCGGCCCCGGAGGCCTGCTCAGCAGGGGAGCCTGCTCCTCCCTCTCCCACTGACCGCCATCCCCCCCTCCGCCAACCCCCCACCCCCGCTTGTGCTCGCTCGCTCTCTCTCAAATAAAAAAATAAAATATAAATAAAGTATATATGGTTTTAATATATTCATTGTCTTTAGTTATAGTCACAGAGTTACGCCAACCACCAGAGTCTAAGTTTAAAACATTTACACCAGCCCAAAAGGAACCCCTACCCATTAGCGGTTACTTCCCATCCTATAGTGCCACAGTCTGCAACCTTTCTCCCCCATACAACCACTGATCTCCAGAGTTGCCTTTTTCTGGTAATTTATTTATTTATTTTTAAAAGATTTTATTTATTTATTTGACAGAGAGAGAGAGAGATCACAAGTAGGCAGAGAGGCAGGTGGGGTGGGGGGAAGAGCACAGAGCCTGATATGGGGCTCGATCCCAGAACCCCGGGATAATGACTTGAGCCGAAGGCAGAGGCTTAACCTGCTGAGCCATCCAGGCGCCCCTTTCTGGTTATTTCTTATAAATGGTATCTTACAATATGAGGCCTTGGTTGAGTAGTTTATTTACGTAGCATAATGTTTTCGGGGTTCATCCATGTTGTAGAATCAATCAGTATTTCGCTCCCATTCAGTTGCCAAGAAATATTCCATTAGGTGGATATATCATTTTATCCATTTGTCACTTGATGGACATTTAGGTTGTTTCCACCTTTTGGCTGTTGTGAATGTTGCTATGAAGATTTATGTCTAAGTTTTATTGTGGACTTATGTTTCCATTTGTGTTGGGTATACCCAGAAGTTACATATGGTAACTTTATGTTTAACCTTTTGAGGAGCTGCTGGACTTTTCCAAAATAGCTACACCATTTTACATTTCCACCAGCAGTATAGGAGGGTTCCAGTTTCTCCACATCCTTGTCAGCTGTTTTGGTCTTTCTTAAAATCTATACTAGTTAGGTGCTAAGTATTATCTCACTGTGTTTTTGATTTACATTTCCCTGTGACTAATGATGTTAAAACTTCTTTTCGTGTGCTTATTAGCCATTGGTATATTTCCTCTGGAGAAATGTTTATTCACATTCTTTGCCATTTAAAAATAAGGTTATTTGGGGGCACGTGGGTGGCTCAGTGGGTTAAAGCCTCTGCCTTCGGCTCAGGTCATGATCCCAGAGTCCTGGGATCGAGCCCCACATCGGGCTCTCTGCTCGGCGGGGAGCCTGCTTCCTCCTCTCTCTCTCTGCCTGCCTCTCTGCCTACTTGTGATCTCTGTCAAATAAATAAATAAAATCTTTAAAAAAAAAATAAAAATAAAAATAAGGTTATTTGCCATTTTATTATTGAGTTTCAAGAGTTTTTAAAAAATACATTTGGGATATCAGTCCCTTATCTGATATATGATTTGGAAATCTTTCCCCCAATTGTTGATTTTCAGTTTCTTGATAGCTTTGCTTATAGCACTAAAGTTAATTTTGATGAAGTCCAATATATCTATTTTACCTTTTGTTGTTTTGTTATTGGTATGATATCTGAGAAACCATTACCTTATTTGAGGTCGTGAAGACTTACCTCTGTTTTCAAATACAGGTTTTATAGTTTTAGCTCTTAAATTTATGTCTGTGATCTCTTTAGGGTTAATTTTTGTGCATAAAGAAGAGATCCAAGTTCATTTTTTTGCATGTGACTATCTAATTGTCACAGCACCAGTTACTGGAAAGGCTGTTCATTCGCCATTGAATTATCTTGACAGGCTTGTTGGTAATCGGTTGACTCTAAAGGTAAGGGTTTATTGTTTGGACTCTAAATTCTGTTCCATTGATCTATATGTCTAGCCTTATGTCCTAGCACACATCTTAACTGCTGCAGCTATGTAATAAGTTTTGAAAGTGGGAGTTTGAGTCCTCCAGCTTTATTCTTCATTGTCAAGATTGTTTTGGCTCTCTTATGGCCCTTGTCCTTCTATACGAATTTTTAGGATTAGCTTGTCCATTACTGCAAAAAAGCCAGTTTGAGTTATGATAGGTGTTACATTTATTCTATATATCATTACCATCTTCAGAATATTAAATCATTTGATCCAAGAACCATAGAATGTTTTCTCATTTGTGTAGTTCTTTAATTTTTTTCAATAATGTCTTGTTTTCAGTATATATATACAGGTCTTGCAGTTCTTTGGTTAAATTTATTCCAGAGTTCGTGTCCCTTCCTCCCTCCCTTTCTTTTCCTTCCTTCCTTCCTCTTTCATATTTTATTCTTTTTGATGCCGATGTAAATGGAATTATTTTCAGATTGTTCATTGGTGATATATAGAAATATTATTTATTTTTGAATATTGGTCCTACAGTCTGCAAGATTACTGAGCTTGTTTGTTAGTTACAATAATTTCTTAGTGCATTCTTTAGGATTATCTATAAGAATCTATAAGTAATAGTTTTACTTCTTTCCAATTTGGGTGATGTTTATTTTAGTTTGTTTTGTTTTGTTTTCCTAATTGCTGTGGCTAGAACTTTAAGTACAGTTTTGAATATGAATTATAAAAATAGACAACCTTGTTTTATTCCTGATTTTAAGGGGGGTAGCATTCTATCTTTCACCATTGGAAGGATGTTTTGAGTGTTTTGTAATCACTCTTTATCAGATTGAGGGAGTTCCCTTCTACTTCTAGTTTGTTGAGTGCTTTTATTTTGAAATGGTACTGCCTTCTGGCAGGTCGTTTTTTCTGTATTAATTGAAATGTGCTCAAGTAGTTTTCATCCTTTGTTCTGTTAATGTGCTATAGAACATTGATTGATTTGCAGATATTCTATAAACCTTCCATTCCTAGGATAAATTCTACTTGTTAATGGCGTATACTTCTTTTTATATGTTGCTGGATTTAGTTGTTAATATTTTATTGAGGATTTTTGTTTCCGTAAGGGATATTAGCCTGTAGTTTTCTTGTGATGTCTTTGGGTGGCTTTGGAATCAGGGTAATGCCAGCCACAAAGAATGATGTGGCAGTTCTTTCTTCTGTGATCAGGAAGTTTGTGAAGGATTGATATTAATTCTACTTCAAATGTTTGATAAAATTCACCAGTGGAGCCATTTGGCTTGGGTTTTTTCCTTTTCCTTTTTTTTTTGGTGGGAAGTTGGAAACATTAAATTTTATATGGTCATCAGACTACATGTTTTCTGTTCTTTGGGTCATAAATAAATAGAAGGATCTTCCACCTGCTGTTTCCTCATCAAAGATGTAGATATTTATAACTAATGTAGATAGTAGGATTGACTGATTTGTTATATGACATTTAACATAAACTCATAAATATTCATTTTTTCCTGAATTCCCATGGCACTTTATCTGTCCGTCTTTTAAGTGACTTCCCAAGAATGCTTTTTATTGTTATGTGAGTCTTACCTCCTCTATTAAACTGAATCCTCTGAAGGAAATACCTGTCTACACTGTGCTTAAGAGTTCAGCAATTGAAGGGCTGAGTGAATGAAATGTTACTTTGGTATTCATGTGAAAATTTACAGCTCACTTCTCTTTGGTCTTATTTCCAAGTATTTAGAATATAAAGTGCATTCATTTGACCTATTTGTGCTACAGTCCTGCAAATTATCAGTGTAACCTGTTGATCTGATTCAGTAGATCACATTCAGTCATAACGGGTTTAGGCTACAGAGTGAGTTACAGGAGAGCAGAGGTGAGAAATTCAGTTATTTTGTTCCTTTAATGTTTATAGCCTTTTGTATAAGCCTACAGCCCATAACCTCCTACAGGCTATCTTTAGTCCTGCAAATGCTTTCAAGCTATGTAGCTGGGGGGCACCTGGGTGGCTCGGTCAGTTAAGCCTTGGGCTCATATCTCAGGGTGCTGGGATCTAGCCCCGCATTGGCTCCCTGCTCAGCAGGGAGCCTGCTTTTCCCTCTACCCCGGCCCCTCCCCCTGTTTATGCTCACTCTCCCCGCCCAAATAAATAAATAAAATCTTTTTTTTTTTTTTAAGTGCATTTAAAAAAAAAAAGCTATGTAGTTTGTTTTGTAAGAGCTATACCTTCATTCGGCCTTTTCTGTATTAGTCTCGGTAAGTTTAAGAATTATTTCTTAAGGGTGTATATAATTGAACTCTTTTAAGGTATTTGACTGAATCATTGATAGCCCCATCTGGTCTTCTCTGAGCTATTTTGATAGGTACTTTGCCCAAAAAATGGTCAGATAAGTCTGGATTCCTCTTGGAGAGAGACTTTAAGTACATTAGCATATTGAAGACTAAAAATTCTTAGGCCTAATGTTAATGGCCTTTAATATTTTTTAATATTAATGAACATTTGCTAATATCTTGATCTAGTATTCAGAGAGGTAAACTTTGGGAAATGCTTCTATAAATGATTGGTATGAAAACAGTTTTGGGCAGTGTCTATAAAGAGAAATCAGAGATGAAAATAGAGTTAAGTATAGAAAGTTTCAATATGTAGGTTTTAGGACAAATACTTGTTAATGGCCATCGTAATTCTAGTACATTATGAGGTGGTCATTATACCTTCTTACCATTGCTGTTACAGGAAAAAATATTAAAGGTCATCCCTCTCTATTTAAAAATTAAAAAAAAAAAAATTTTAAACCAAGCCAAAAACTTCTAGATTAGGCTACAATTTGAACAGTGCTTTTTAGCTTATCTCCATCCAGAGATAGGGTGGCTTTCTCTCCAAGTAATTTTAATTATTTTTATTAGGCTTTTCATTTGGAGTAAGATGAAAATCCTATCCTTGGGTAAGAATTGCAGTTGGTGCAGGTATCTTCAGATTCTTATCTAGAAGTAACACTCGGATCTCCTCTTACCTCCCAGTATTTATCTAAAGCTTGTCTGATAGACAGTTTTTATGTAGGATTGCCCAAAAGATTTTCAGTACATGCATTCTCCTGTTCAGTAAGTATGGATAATGAATAATTGAACCCATTCTGCTTGACTTTGTGTTACCTGAGTTTTGTATCTTTTCATTTTTTCTTTCACCCCGAAATCATGTATCCAGGATAGAAGTAGAGCCCTATTTATGGTCCTGGACCATAGATTATCTTTATGTAGGATGTAACATTAGAATTAGAGTTCTGTAGCTATGACCTTTGACACTATGCAAAAAAAAGCAAATTAATGTGGTCATTTGTAGGGCGCCTGGGTGGCTCAGTGGGTTAAAGCCTCTGCTTTAACAGAACTTTGGTGGACTCCACATTTAGAATAAAGAAAGTTCCATGAAGGAGGTAAAGAAGAAATAGTCCAAGAAGTTGTCAAAGGCATGGAGAGTATCCAGAAGCAAGTGTCAGTCAACAGTTTTGACTTCTGTTCGTACATTTTGGTAAATAGTGCTTTATCAGACAAAGTGGTTCTCTCAGCCTTTTCAGAGCCAACTCTCCCTTTATTATTATTATTATTAATTTTTAAGACTTTGTTTATTCATTGGAGAGAGAGAGAAAGAGAGCATGAACAGGGAAGGAGCAGAGGGAAAGGGAGAAGCAGACTTTCCCCTGAGCAGGAAGCCCCAAGGGGGGCCTTGATCCCAAGACCTGGAGATCACAACCCACACTGAAGGAAGACACTTAACCATCTGAGCCACCCAGGTGCCCCCAATTCTCCCTTTTTTAAAAAGATATTTTATAGTGTTTTCTATCCCGAAATGCAATCTATAGGTAATATTTTATACATAAATATGTATACACTTATACATATATATAAATTTAAAAAACAGTATGTGGGGTGCCTGGGTGGCTCAGTGGGTTAAAGCCTCTGCCTTCGGCTCGGGTCATGATCCCAGGGTCCTGGGATCGAGCCCCGCATCGGGCTCTCTGCTCAGCGGGGAACCTGCTTCCTCCTCTCTCTCTGTCTGCCTCTCTGCCTACTTGTGATCTCTGTCTGTCAAATAAATAAATAAAATCTTTAAAAAAAAAACAAAAAACAGTATGTGCCCCAATTGTAATATATTGGGGAAAAAATAAAATAATTCAGATATAACTTATGTATTTTAAAATGTGACTATGTGGGGCTGATCCACAGTGGATGACATAACGAAGTAGTTCTGTCTTTGCACCAGGATGTAGAATCACCTTGATGGAAGAGTTGAAATTGTAGAGTGATAAAAATCTACTTGTATTTGTGACTCAAATACCATAAAGAATAAGAGGAAAAAGAGGGAACTATAGTAGAATAGAAAAGAATGGGGAGATTTGCTCCTCCTCAAGCCCTTCAAGATGGGGGGGAATGAGTTCAGGTTTTTGAGGACGAGGGAGAATTGTTTGAAATAATCTTTGTAGAGAATGAGAGACAATTAATAAGAGGTGGATAAAAGAGTTTTTGAGAAAGTCATGTGCTCTGTTGAAGTTGGATAACAGCTGGTGGGTCAGATTAGCACAGCCCTGTCATTTCCTTTGGAGAATGAGAGAAAGACAAATGTAGGAGATGAAAGTATAGGTTATTAGAGAAACCAGTTTTTCAGCTTTTTGTTGTTGTTGTTGTTAAGATTTTAGTTTTAAGTAATCTCTGCACCTAACGAGTAGAGATTTTAAGTAAACTCTACACCCAACAACTCTGAGATCAAGAGTCTTGTGTTCTACTCATGGAGCCAGTTAGCGCCCCAGAGAAGCAGCTTTTAACAGACTGGCCGAGGCAACTGGGTTAGATAGAGAAGCCACCAGTTTTAAAGGTGATTAAAAAAGTAATTGAGGGTGGTGGTGATGGATGGTTGGCACCACTATGTGAATGTGCTTAATGCCACTGAACTGTACACTTGAAATGATTGAAACGGTAAATTTTATGTATATTTTACCACAGTGAAAGGAATCTAATTGAACACTTCATTAAAATATTCCTTTATGGGGCGCCTGGGTGGCTCAGTGGGTTAAGCCTCTGTTTTCATCTCAGGTCATGATCTCGGGGTCCTGGGATGGAGCCCCGTGTTGGGCTCTCTGCTCAGTGGGGAGCCTGCTACCCCCCCTCCCCCTGGCTCTCTCTCCCTGCCTCTCTGCCTACTTGTGATCTCTGTCAAATAAATAAATAAAATCTTTTTTAAAAAATCTTAAAAAAATACATATTCCTTTATTCTCCAGGTATCATCATAAGACTACTTGTGGAGCTATGTCAGAAACTTCATACTTGAAGTACCTCCTCTCTTTAGCCTTATAGAAATAAGGGAGTACATCATGCTTGCCATTTCAGCCATCAGTGGTGATATGCTACAAAGTGATTCTGGAAGAATCAGACTGCAGGATTGATGTGTACTGGGAGTCACATGGGGGCACATATTAAGCATTGTTAGGACTGTAGAAGTAACTGTGATCTTTCCTGGACAAATTGGTTCTGGGTTCATGTTCATATACAGCTTAGTTATTGAGGAATTATTTTTTGAAACTAGTTTTTTATTTAATCACTCAGTATTACTTTGTAGTCATGTCTTCATACCTTAATTAGGACCATTTTCATTATCAGCCAAAATAAGTACATGAGATAATTATTTTATTTTTTTAAGATTGTATTTATTTGACTGAGATAGTGTAAGAGGGAACACAGCAGGGGGAGTGGGAAAAGGAGAAGTAGGCTTCCTGCTGAGCAGGGAGCCCGATGAGGGGCTCCATCCCAGGGTCTTGGTGCAGGGCTAGATCAGGCCTTTGGGATCCTGACCTGAGCTGAAGGCAGACGCCCAACTGACTGAGCCGCCCAGGTACCCAAGATCAGTTATTTTTTAGTGAAACATTTAGGAGGGAGCCAAGCAGCAATTTTATATGCTTTCATTTATATGTATGTATATCCAGATGAATTATATGTACTCTCAGAGAATTTTGCTGTATTTTCAAAACTGTGTTTCTTTGAAATCTTTTGGAATGGGGTGCATGTTAGGTCTTACACTGGAAAGTAGAACCTGTTGAAGGCTTAAAAAAAATCTTTTACATTCTTTTCTCTTTAACTGTTACTAAAGACTGCTATTTTAAATTCATGAAATTTACCTCATTTGTATGTATAATTCAGTAATTTTTAAACAAACTTACAGAATCATACAAGCATCAATACAGAGTGTATTTAGAACTTTTCCAGCTTTCCTAAAAGAGATGTCTCATATCCTTTTACAGTCAGGTCCCCTTTATACATCCAGCCAACCACTAATCTACTTCTTTCTTTCTTTCTTTCTTTTTAAAAGATTATTTATTTATTTATTTATTTGACAGAGAGAGAGAGAGAGAGAAATCACAAGTAGAGAGGCAGGCAGAGAGAGAGGGAGAAGCAGGCTCCCTGCTGAACAGAGAGCCTGATATGGGGCTCCATGCCAGGAGCCTAGGATCATGACCTGAGCCGAAGGCTGAGGCTTAACCCACTGAGCCACCCAGGCGCCCCACTAATCTACTTCTTGACTATAGCTTTCTTTTTCTGGATATTTCATATAATTGGAATCATATAATATGTGGTCTTTTGTACCTAGCTTTTTTAACTTAGCATAATGTTTTTCAGACCCAACCATGTTGTTGGATATATCAACTGTTTATTACTTTTTATTGCTGATAATATTTTTTGTGGGTATATGTCTTGTTTATCCATTCACCAGTTGATAAATGTTTGGATTATTTTGCCTTTTTTTTTTTTTTAAAGATTTTATTTATTTTTTTGACAGAGAGAGAGAGACAGCAAGAGTGGGAACACAAGCAGGGAGAATGGGAGAGGGAGACCCAGGCTCCCTGCTGATCAGGGAACCCGATGAGGGGCTTGATCCCAGGGTCTTGGGATCAAGGCCCACATTGGGCTCCCTGCTCAGTGGGAAGCCTGCTTCTCCCTCTCTTGCTCCCCCTGCTTGTGTTCCCTCTCTCTGTGTGTCTCTTTCTGCCAAAAAAGCAACAACAAAACAGTTTAGCTACTTAATCAACTGAGCCACCCACCACCTTGGGACACCTTCCCAAAAAGGGTTTTCTTCTAGCACATAACACTATAAACAAATTAATGTGTTGCCTATTTAACCTAAAAATTATGCCAATATCCTCTTCAGTAATTCCAGGACGAAATTTTTACATCAGTATTGAATTGAACTTTAAGGAGGACTGTTCTACTATTAACGTGTTATTCTGTTTTAGTGTTTTTGTAAGGAAATCAGTTAAACAATGATTATTGACAGCTTATATTAGCCATTTTTTGACCTTGAACTAAGGACTAATCTGTTCAGTTTAACATAGATCTTAGTTGATGCTTTTATAAAACCCTGCACCTCAGTGAGCAAAAATGGTTTCTAGACAGATATTTTAAAAAATGCAAATAAAATTCTAAGTGATCTTTACTCTGCAGAATTAGTGCTTTAAAAATAATGGCTCGGGGCGCCTGGGTGGCTCAGTGGTTTAAGCCTCTGCTTTCGGCTCAGGTCATGATCTCAGAGTCCTGAGATCGAGCCCCACATCAGGCTCTCTGCTTGGTGGGGAGCCTGCTTATTTAAAAAATAAAATAAAATAAAAATAAAAATATTTGGCTCTTGGGATTGTGTTCTTCACAACATCAGAGCATAATCTCAAGCAACTTAAGAGGTAGAACCTGTCTAGGGAGACAGTTTGCTGAGATTGGAAAAGCACCAGTTTAGAAACTAAGAAACATGGCTCTGTAAAAGAGCTCAGAGAATATGAACAAGTTATCTAATTTTTCTGGTTTTTAGGGTTTTTAAAAAATGTTTAAACATTTTATTTATTTAAAAGATTTTATTTATTTATTTGACAGACAGATCACAAGTAGGCAGAGAGGCAGGCAGAGAGAGAGAGAGAGAGGAGAAAGCAGGCTCCCCACTGAGCAGAGAGCCCGATGTGGGGCTCGATCCCAAGACCCTGAGATCATGACCTGAGCTGAAAGCAGAGGCTTTAACCCACTGAGCCACCCAGGCGCCCCAAACATTTTATTTATTTATTTGAGAGGGAATGAGAGAGACTGAGCACGAGAGAGGGGAGGAGGGAGAAACAGACTCGTGCTGAGCAGGGAGCCCTATGCCGTACTCAGTCCTGGGACTCCAGGATCATGACCTGAGCTGAAAGTAGTCGCTTAACCAACTGAGCCACCCGCCACCCAGGCGCACTGGTTTTTAGTTTGTTCATCTGTAATATGACCTAGTTGGACTAGATGATCTCTTGACCCCTCCCAACTCTGAATATGTGAGCATACACTGTTTGAAAATAACTGGGATTTCTTACAAAGCCCTTTCACATATACTTAATTTTATCCCTAAAAGATTCTCTGAAGTAGAGAAGGCAAGTCATTTTTAGAGGATAGATAGAAAAGTTGAATATAATTTTTTTATTATTATTATTTTTAAAAAGATTGTATGTATTTATTTGAGAGAGAGTGCAAGCTGGGGTGGGGAGGAGGCACAGAGAGAGAGGGAGAAGCAGACTCATTGTTGAGCTGGGAGCCCGATATGGGGCTTGATCCCAGGACCCTGAGATCGTGATTGAACTGAAGGCAGATGCTTAACTGACTGAGCCACCCAGGCGCCCCTATTTTTTTTTTAATATTAATTGAAGTATAGTTGATATATAATGTTTTATTAGTTTCCGGTATACAACATAATGATTTGACACTTCTGTGCATTACTCAGTGCTCCCCACTCAGCATAGTCACCTGCTGTTACTGTTATGTTATTATTGACTATATTCTCTATGTTATACTTCTCATCTCCATGACTTTTTTTATTTTATAATTAGATATTTGTATACGAGTCCTTTATCAGATATACAGTCAGATATACAGTTATACAACTTGCAGATATTTTCTTCTAGTCTGTGGCTTGTTTTCATCTTTTTCATGATATTGCTTAAAGTACAAAAGTTTAAAGTTTTCATGGCCTAATTTCTCAGTTTTTTTTTTTTTTTAAATGGATTATGCTTTCAATAACATATCCAAAGACTTTCTGCTTAACCAAGATCACGAAGATTTTTCCCCTGTGGTTTCTTATAGAAGTTTGGGGTTTTACACTTAAGTCCCTGTGTCCATTTCGAGGTAACTTTTATCCATAGTGTGAGGTAAGGGTTTTTTCTTTAAGTATAAATTAATCTTTTTGTATGTGGATATCAAGTTGTCCAACACAATTTGTTGAACAGATTGTCTTTTCTTCCTTTGAATTGCCTTGGCACCTTTATTGAAAATTGACCATAAGTGTAAGCGTTTTTTGTTTGTTTATTTTTAAAGATTTATTTATTTATTTTCGAGTGAGAGCATGCAAGCACAAGCAGGGGTGGGGGTTGGGGGGAGAGAGAATCTCAAGCAGACTGCCCTGAACACAGAGTCTGACATGGTGCTTGATCTGATGACTTGAAATCATGACCTGAGCTGAAATCCAGATGTCAGGTATTTAACTAATCTGCCAGGCATGGTTGTTTTTTGTTGTTGTTGTTTTTTAAACCCCAGCTATTCTTTTTCTTTTTCTTTTTCTTTTTTTGAAGTCAGCTGTATGTCCACTGTGGGACTTGAATTCAAGACTATGAGATCAAGGGTCATATGCTCTTCCACCTGAGCCAGCCAGGTGCCCCTGTAAGGTTTTATTTCTGAATTCTCAAGTCTGTTTTATTGGTCTTTGTGGTTATCCTTATGGCACTATCACACTGACCTGATTACTGTGGCTTTATAATATGATTTAAAATAAAAAAGTGAGGGCACCTGGATGGCTCAATTGATTAAATGTCTGCTATTAGCTCAGGTCATGATTCTGAAGTCCTTGGAAGGAGCCCCACATCAGGCTCCCTGCTCAGTGGGGAGCCTGCTTCTCCCTCTCCCTCTGCCTCTCCCCCTGTTTGTGTTCTCTCTCTCTCCCTCACTCTGACTCTCTTAAATCTTTTCAAAAAATAAATGAAATCAGAAAGTGTAAGTTTTTCAACTGTCTTTTTTTTTTTTTTAAGATTTTATTTACTTATTTGAGAGAGAGAGAGAGCATGAGTGGGGGTCAAAGGAAGAGAGAGAAACAGGCTCCCTGCTGAGCAGGAAGCCTGACTCCAGGCTTGATCCCAGACCCTGAGATCATGACTTGAGCTGAAGGCAGACAATCAGCTGAGCCACCCAGGCATCCTGAACTCTCTTCTTTTTTAAAATTATTTTGGCTGTTTTGATTTTGTTGCATTTTCATATAAATTTAAGAATTAGCTTGTTAATTTCTGAAAAGGGAAAGGAAGCCTCCTGGGGAGATTATGTTCACTCTGTAGATAACTGGAGGAGAATTTTTAACATATCCTTCAGAAGAAAGATCATATTATATAGGAAACTTTTAAAAACTATGGTAAAAAAGAGAAGACAACTCAAAGGTGTTAATGATTTCCTTTAACACCATAAGGTAGCAAAGAAAATACTGAAGCTATGTAGCTTTGTTTCTCACTCTTACTTGTACTCTTTGCTTCAGTTTTCAAAATCATTTCTGTATTTTACACTTTACAGAATGTTTGCAAGTGTGTAAAATACTCTGACAATATCTCTGTTCCCTTGTAAATGGAATATCTCATTCATATATACAAATTGTAAATACAAAAAGAAAAAGGAAGCCGCTCTTTGGAAGGTAATGCTGAGAACTGAGAACAAGTGTTCCTCTAGGAGGTGTACAGGAGAGCTCGTGGTGTAGATTTAGGTAATTGTGAGTAATTGTTCATTGTAGGACAAAAGGTAAGTGGGTGTAAATTTTAAGGTACTCTTTCAAAAAAGTATAATATGATTTTTTGTTGTGACATATGACAGTATTTCTATATTTTGGTGGTTTTCCTCATTCTTCTAACTTTTGCCCTTGCATTAGGAAAAAGTGCCTAATAAGAACTTTATTATGATCTTTCTACAGACTGCTGTCTTCTTGTCTTGTGTTCTAGAAAGTCTGATTTCTCTTCACATTGATAGCAAGCAGGCCAAATAAAGGGAGAATAAGTAGTATTCTGTCTTTCACTGCTTAATCTCATTCTGCAGCCGAGAAGTCGGAGAGCCTTGTGCATGAAGACAGATTTGTTCTATGGCCTCGGAGTTGGGTGCCGGGGACGATGGCGGCTGCACTGAGCTGGCAAAGCCCCTCTATCTTCAGTACTTGGAGAGGGCCCTCCGGTTGGACCATTTCTTGCGACAAACATCAGCCATCTTCAACAGGAATATTTCTAGGTATGTAATTACATATTCCCAATATAATGTTTGACCACCTTCTGATTCCCATTATTTCTGGTTTAGGGTTAAAGTATTTTATGATTTTTGGTATGTTTGATATTTTTTCTTCCTTCTTTCAAATAGAACACA
The DNA here is from genome assembly GCF_002288905.1 of Enhydra lutris kenyoni. Lineage (NCBI taxonomy): Eukaryota > Metazoa > Chordata > Mammalia > Carnivora > Mustelidae > Enhydra > Enhydra lutris. The sequence continues at coordinate 9,924,791 of NW_019154088.1, read as the reverse complement.
ATCATCTTTTTTAAAGGATCAAGTTCTTCTATCTGCTAACCATAAATTACAGTATTTTGCTGGGTCAGCTGTGATTGTAGATTTATTCTTCAATTTATAGTGATGAGAGTGAAGATGGACTGGATGACAGTAATCCCTTATTGCCCCAGTCTGGGGATCCCTTAATTCAAGTTAAGGAAGAACCTCCAAATTCATTGCTTGGAGAAACTTCTGGAGCAGGCAATTCTGGAATGTTAAACACATACTCGCTGAACGGAGTTCTGCAGTCAGGTCAGTATGGTGTGAGATCCCTGTTTGGACTATCAGTTCTCTTGGGGCAGTCTTCCTTTCATTTTTGTTGTTCTTTATGTTTCTTTACACAGAATCAAAATCTGACAAAGGGAATTTATATAACTTCTCTAAGTTGAAGAAAAGCAGAAAGTGGCTAAAGGTAAGAGATAAGGCAAATGTTTATAATTCAAATAACCTACTAAAATTACAAATAGAAGGGAAAGTTATTGACTCATTCTGACACATTAGCAGAGATTTCTCTAGACATGAGTCTTCTGTGGGTGTGATTTTTTGAAGAGATTATAGAGGAAAATCTAGAGGCCTCAATGAAGTTCATTTTAGCAAACATTTTTTATTATAAAGCACTGTGCAGAGCAAGGAGTAAAAAAAATTGAGATCCTTGCCCTCCCTGGCTCACATTGTAATCAGGATCATTAATGTCTTTTTCATTAGTTCTTGAGTTGTTGGGATGTTGAGTACATCCTACCTGCCAGATACCATTATACACAGGGTTCTTGCACTGTAGAGCTTACATTGAAATGGGGGGAGACAGTGAGTAAGTCTGTAAACAAATAAATAAAATGGCTTCTTTAAAGAGGTAACATTTCATCTGATTTCTGAATGGTCAAAGCTATGTGAATGTTTAAGAAAAGAGCATTTCGGGGCACCTGGGTGGCTCAGAGGGTTAAGCCTCTGCCTTCGGCTCAGGTCATGATCTCAGGGTGTTGGGATCAGGCCCTGCCATCAGGCTCTCTGCTTGGCGGGGAGGTGCTTCCCCCTCTTTCTCTTTGCCTACTTGTGATCTCTGTCAAATAAATAAATAAAATCTTAAAAAAAAAAAAAAAAAAGAGCATTTCAACCAAAAGGAACATAACTGTAAAATTTCTGAGAAAGGAAGCAACTCAGTATGTTTGGGGGAGAAAGAAGGCTAGTATAGCCGGAGCACAATGAAAGAGGGAATGGTAGAAGATGAGGTTAGAGAGCCTGATTGTGTAGGGCCCTGTACACCATGTTAAAGAATTTGTATTTTATCCTGGTAAATTTCTGTGTGTATTTATAGGCAATATAGAGTGTTTCTATATTTTCTGTGAGTGTTTATAAGCAAGGAAATGGTAGACTCTTGTTTACACTCTTTCAAGATTACTGTCATTGGCCCAGCTGAATTAAGGGTAGCATTTCTTCTGTTGAAACGAATTATTTCTTTATTGTTTTCTTGTGAAGGAGCTCAAAGTAATTTAAAGGCATTTTTTCATTATAATCATGAGGTCCTTTAAAAGGCTTATTGTAAAAGGCCATGCTCAAAGTAATTTAAAGGTGCTCTTTCATTATAATCATGAGATCCTTTAAAAGGTTTATGGATAGGGCGCCTGGGTGGCTCAGTGGGTTAAGCCGCTGCCTTCGGCTCAGGTCAGGATCTCAGGGTCCTGGGATCGAGCCCCGCATCGGGCTCTCTGCTCAGCAGGGAGCCTGCTTCCTCCTCTCTCTCTACCTGCCTCTCTGCCTGCTTGTGATCTCTCTCTCTGTCAAATAAATAAATAAAATCTTTAAAAAAAAAAAAAAGGTTTATGGATAAAGGCCTAATGTGGTTCATATCAGTGAGCCTTTAAGCTGTTGGCAATGCAAAAATCTTTGTTTAGCCATCACATTCTTAAAAATTGAGATACCATTCACATGCCATAAAACCTTTTTAAAGTGTGTGTTATAGCAAAGTTCTGTACAGCCATCACCACTAATTCCAGAACATTTTCATCCCTCCAGAAAGAAACTCTGTGGTTATTAGCAGTTACTTCCTATCACCCCTGGCAGCCATTAATCTGTTTTCTTTCCCTATGGATTTGCCTGTTCTGGATATTTCATATAAATGGAATTATATAATATGTGACCTTTTGTGCCTGGCTTCTTTCACTTAACATAGTTTTCAAGGTTCATTCATGTTGTGGCATGTATCAGTACTCCATTCCTTTTTATGGCTAAGTAATATTTCATTATCTGGATAATAACAAAATCAGTTCATGATTTTTTGGGTTGTTTCTGTATTAGCTATCATGGCTGGCTTGCTTTAAACTCAAAGGTTGTGGGGGTTTTGTGGGTTTTTATTTTTTTGTCTTCTTAGTTTTTCCCTTGATATTTGACAACTAAAATATCCTACATAGAGTTGTAAGTACTTAGTGAAATCCAGCTTTGTTGCTGTTTATAGCATTTCCATATGTTAGTGCTCTTTAATTCATGCCCACTAGGTTCAGTTGGTATCCTTTTCTTTTCTGCATTAGTTGGGAAACTGAAGTTACTGTCTTCCAGCTGTTTTTATTCTTGTGTTGGGAAAAGATGCTTGGGTTTTAGAAGGATTTGCCCCATAGTGACAGAGTCCATTCCCATTTCCTTCCGTTTGCAGAGCATTCTGCTAAGTGATGAGTCCAGTGAGGCAGATTCTCAGAGTGAAGACAATGAAGAAGAAGAAGAAGAGGAAGAACTCCACCTCAGCAGAGAAGAACTTCATAACATGTTGCGGTTGCACAAGTATAAGAAACTTCACCAGAATAAGTATAGTAAAGACAAGGAGGTAAGAGAGAGTTTCAGTGGAAATCTCAGACCTTCGTGCTGTGTACTTAATTTAGCCTGTTTTTAACATTCATTGAAGACACATCATTTTACCTTTAGATGGTGGTGGTGGTGATTCTAATACAAGCTTTATTGAAATATAGTTCACATACCAAAATAGTCTTTGAAATCAAGTGTACATTTTGGTAGTTTTTAGTATAGTCATAGAGATGTATAACTGTCACCACTACATGATTCTGAAATGTTTTCTCCAAAAAGAAACCCCACTTCCCTTAGCTCTTGTCTTTCATTTTCTCCCATTTCTCTCAGCCCTAGGAAGCCACGTAGTGCTATAAATGTGCCTGTTCTAGACATTTCATGCAAATGGAACAACATGTGGTACTTTATGTCCATCTTCTCACTTAACATGTTTTCAAGGTTCATTCATATTGTAGCTTGTATCAGTACTTCATTCCTTCTTATTGCAAAATAATATGCCATTGTGCGGGCATACTGCATTTTACTATCCATGTATCACTTAATGAATTAATTGGATTGTTTCTATTTTTGGACTTTTAGAAATGATAGCTAACATTGAACAGTGAGTTGTTTTCATTTTTTGGCTGTTACAGTTAATGCTGCCATGTTGATTGGTGTACAAGTTTTTGGTGTGCACATTTGTTTTCATTTTTCTTTTGTGTATACCTAGAAGAGGAATCACTGGGTCATATCATAACTCTGTGCTTATCATTTTTGAGGAACTGCCACGCTGTTTTCCAAAGTGGCTGCACAATTTTAAATTCTAGGGGTTCCTTTTTTAATGCACTTGCTCTTTGGAAGTGTCCCTATCTTGAAAAAAAACTCTTACTAACATTAGATTGATAATGGTTTTTAGTGACACCTACTTGAATACTGTTACCAAAGCCTTCTGATTTTCGTTGGAAGTGTAGTGCTTTGAACATGATAGATAGATAGCAATAGAATATTTGAAGACCTAAAAACTTTGTAACAATTGGTTAACATCCAAAGCTAGTGCAGAAAGCTTTGAATAATATGCTAAAGGTTAGGGGCGCCTGGCTGGCTCAGTCTGTTAAGCATCTGACTCTTGATTTTTGGCTCAGGTCATGATCTCAGGGTTATGAGATTGAGCCCTGGGTCAGGCTCTACACTGGGCATGGAGCCTGTTTAAGATTCTGTCTCTTCCTCTCCCTCTGTTTCCCCCCTCACACCCTGCCTCCACACCTGGAGCTCTCTCTCTTTAGGGGGAAAAAACATATCTGTATATGTATTATCTATATAGTTTATATAGATTTGTATATGTGGTGAAGCTTATAAACCTGCAGAAATAATAAGTAGTAAGGTATCTGACTGCTTTGACAGAGTTCCTTCTTCAAGTACGGTGCTAGGCATTTGGTGCTTGAAATATTTGGTCTTATTTTTTTTAGCGTAGTTGACATAAAATATTAGTTTCACTTATACAACAAAACTGATTTAACATCTCTATACATTATATTATGCTCAAAAGTATAGCTACCATTTGTCACCATACAGCACTATTATTATATCATTGACTGTATTCCTTGCACTGGGCCTTTTATTCCCACAATTTACTCATTCCATAACTGGAAATCTGTATTTCCCACTCCTTTTCTCCCGTTTTGCCCAACCCCTGTCACCCTCCTTCCCTCTTGACAACCAAGTTTGTTCTCTCTTCAGGTCTGATTCTGCTGTTTGTTTTTTAGATTCTGCATATGAGTGAAATTATGTGATATTTGTGTTTTTCATTCTGACTTATATCACCCTATAGGTCTATCCAGGTTGTCACAAATAGCAGGAGCTCATATACGTGCATATGTGTGTATGTGTATGTGCATGCACGCGTGCCACATTTTTATCCATTCACCAAACAGTGGACACTTAGGTTGCTTCTGTGTCTTGGCTCTTGTAAATAATGCTGCAATAAACATGAGTGCATGTCTCTCTCTCTCTCTCTCTTCTTTTTTTTTTTTTTAAACATTTTATTTATTTATTTGTCAGAGCACAAGCAAGGGGAACGGGAGGCAGAGAGAGAAGCAGGCTCCCCCGCGGAGCAAGGAGCCCACCATGGGGCTCCATCCCAGAACCCTGGGATCATGACCTGAGCCAAAGGCAGCCACCTAACTGACTGAGCCACCCAGGCACCCCACACGTATCTCTTTGAATTAATTTTTTTATTTTCTTTGGGTAAATACCCGGTAGTGGAGTTATTGGATATGATATTTCCACTTTTAGTTTTTTGAGGAACCTCCATACTGTTTTTGAGATTGTCTGTACTAATTTGCATTCCCACCAGCAGTGCATGAGGATTCCTTTTTCTCTACATCCTCACCAACACCTGTTTCTTGTGTTTTTGATACTAGCCATTCTGACAGGTATAAGATGATATCTTGTAGCTGATTTGCAGTTTCCTGATTAGTGGTGTTGAGCATCTTTCCATATGTCTGTTGGCCATCTGTATGTCTTTTTCAGGAAAATGTCTATTTAGGTCCTTTGCCTGTTTTTTTAATCATATTGTTTGTTTTTTGGTGTTGAGTTGTATAAGTTCTTCACATATTTTAGATATTAACCCCTTATTGGATATATAATTTGCAAATATCTTCTCCCATTCAGTGACTTGCCTTTTTGTTTTGTTGATGGTTTCTTTCACTGCGCAAAAGCTTTTTCTTTTGAAGTAGTCTGATCGTTTATTTTTGCTTTTGTTTCCTTTGCCTTATGAGACATATCTAGAGATGTTGCTATGGCTGATGTCAGACAAATTACTGGCTCTGTTCTTTTCTAAGGTTTTTATGGTTTTAGGTCTCAGATTTAAGTTTTTAATCCATTTTGAGTTTATTTTTGTTTGTAGTGGTAGGAAGTGGTCCTGTTTCATTCCTGTGCATGGGGCTGTCCAGTTTTCCCAGCACCATTTATTGAACAGACTGTCTTTTCCCCATTTTATATTTGCCTCCTCTGATACAGATTAGTTGGCTATATAAGCATGGATTTATTTCTGAGTTCTCTATTCTGTGTTGTTGGGGGGAAAATTTTTTTTTTTAAAGTATGCTCTATGTCCAACATGGGGCTTGAACTCATAACTCTGAGATCACAGGTCACATGGTCTACCAACTGAGCTAGCCAGGTGCCTCTTATCTCTGGGTTCTCTGTTCTGTTCCACTGATCACTCTGTCCCTTTCTGTGCGTGCACTCTACTGGTTTGATCACTACAGCTTTGTAGTGTATCTTGAAATCTGGAATTGTGATACTTCCAACTTTGTTTTTCTTTCTCAAGATTGCTTTGGCTACTTGGGGTCTTTTGTGGTTGTGTACAAATCTTAGTACTATTTCTTTTAGTTCTTTGAAAAAATGCATTGGTATTTTGGTAGGGATTGCAATACCTGGTCTTTTTTAAATAGAAGTAAAACATATATATGGGAAAGTTCAAGATTTTAACTACTATAGTTCAAAGAATGCTCATTTAATTTTGACCATTGACGGGGGACCTTGTGATAGTTCTCCATGTCACTCTTCTGTCCTAGTTTCAGTTCTTGGACTGGTTGGAATCTAGGAAAGAGATTGAGGAATGGACTATTTACACTTATATTCATATTTATCCATTGGTAATAAGTGAGACAAAATTAATGTGCACCTTGGGGGGTCAACTTAAAAGCAGTGTTTGAAAGAATCTCTCCCTGGACAGAAAAAAACAATCGATTATTCATATGTTAGAATTCTGGCAGTGTAGGCATTATCCATAATATTGTCAGCCTCTATTAGTGGGATATATAAAGAGTGAAAAAGCTTGAAAGATAGGAGAATCGGGGTAGCTAGTGACTCTTTGATCCAGATAGACCAAAAGCCAGAATAACAGGTATCAAAACCTTACTAAATTGGAGGACTTATTGGTAATAGAAATATGGTTTATTTCTTGTTGATGAATTCCATGCGGAGCCCCTTCTGCAGTTAATTGCATCTCTCAAATATGTGTCACTTCCAAGTAAATATTCTGGTGGAAATTCAGAAGCATGAAGTGTTTTCCTTTCTTAAGTTATTTTCAGCAACTTGCCATGTATGTACCTGATGAACCCATTTTGTTTTGAAGTAAGGAAATAGTTCACTTTGAGGTACTAAATCTTTATGGGTCTTTTTGTGAGAAGAACATCATATTTAGGAGCTCTGGTTTTTCTCCGGCTCAAGTTTTTGTAGTGAAGATGATGTGAAGGCTGGCTTAGAACTCAGACCCACCCCATAAGCCTCCCTGTCTTTGCTTCAGTTGCAGCAATACCAATACTACAGTGCAGGCCTGCTGTCCACATATGACCCTTTCTATGAGCAACAACGGCACCTACTTGGACCCAAAAAAAAGAAATTCAAGGAGGAAAAGAAACTTAAAGGTGAGCATACTGCCCTGCCTTCCATATTTACTCATTCTTAGTATCAGGGTTGTGTGTAGCCTGGTAGTACATTTGGACTTTGAATGTGATCCATGTAGTAGAAACTTGCTTTATCTGGAAAACCCTAGTCTTCCCCTAAGTAATAAGCATTGTTAACCTTATTTCATATTTGGTTTATAATCTTTTCTAGAATTAAAAAGATATAAGGACTGTGGATTCCTAGCCAGAGGTTTAAGCCAGTTAGTTTATCCCTTTTTTCTTCTACATACTCTTCCAAACATTAAAACTGTTCTGGGAGGGGAAGAAGTTGATGACACACAGGGAAGTATGAAGAGCAACCTGAAGTGTTAGGAATAAGTCATAATTGTTACCGTATGTGGAACTTTTAAATAGATCACCTCTTGATAATCTTGTGCAGTGTTTGTTTGCATTTTTGCCAGGAAGTGTGTTTTCCTCCCTTACTGAGCTTTAAGCATCTGGAAATCAGGAAGGAAGTAGGAAGGGAAAGTTTTAAACTATCTGTATAAGGCAGATTTTTGCCCCTGAAGGTATGAACTCTACTCAGAAATTCTTTTCAGCCTTCTTCCCTTTCTCCCACATCCGCTAGTTTATCTCTATTTTCTTATCCTCCACACTCTCACCCCCAAATTAGTTTTTTATTCTGTGTATGATTTTCTCTTCACAGGTTGTGATGTCCTATCAGCACATTGTTTTCTTTCTTTGTTATTTCTCTTTAATCACCTTACATTGCCGCCAAGTAGAAATGTTTCCTTCCTCTTGGCCATTACTTGAGCTCATGGTACTTTGAAATCTCCTTTCCTGTTGTTGCGTTCAACAGAAATTCAGTTTTTAGATTTTATTCTGTGTTTTTCTTTCATGTCAACATAGGGAGTATCCAGTGTTCTTTCTCAAGGTAGCAAGATCTTCCTCTTGGAATATTCATGGGCCTGAATTAATAAAGAGATAAACATTGCCAGCTTCAAGTGGAATGAGGAAAGAACCTTGAACTGTCTTAAAGTGATGAGGTTGTTTGTGGCTGTCCTCTGTGGAAGGGCAGAAATGCAGTGTCTGTTTCTCGGTGTCTGTTTCCTTTGCAGCTAAGTTGAAAAAAGTAAAGAAAAAAAGGCGAAGGGATGAAGAACTTTCCTCTGAAGAATCTCCTCGTTGCCACCACCACCAGACCAAAGTCTTTGCCAAGTTCTCTCATGATGCACCACCTCCTGGCACCAAGAAGAAGCACTTATCCATTGAGCAGCTTAATGCTCGTCGCAGGAAAGTATGGCTCAGCATTGTGAAAAAGGAACTACCAAAGGTATGTTGGTGCCTCCAGCATAGGAGATGGAAGAATATTTTGTCTCCCTGCCCTCTAAAGAGGAGCTGTGAGAGCTAGATACCTTCACAGTGTTCAGAAAAGAAACTGATCTCTTGAATTAAGATCATGTTGAAGAGTACCCTTGGCAATCAATCATTTTTCTAGATTTTGGTCAGAATTCACGAGACAGTTATTGTATGATGTTCGTTACCAAAAAATGGAGGGAAATCTCTTTGAGAAAGGAAAGCAGTTTTTTTACTTATAGTAGTAGAGATTTGACAGCAAATTGATAGGTAGTAATAGAGGAAATTAAAATGAAATGGTAGACTTATGTTTCTTAGAGAATCTGTAAATATTTGGATATTACTGAATAACCACAGGCAGTGGAAAAAATGTAAATGATGCAAGAGAAAGATGTATAAGCATTCTTTTTGCTCTTTTAATTTGTTTGGGTTTGATAACATTTTATTTTGATACAATTTCAAATTTGAAAGTTTCAGGAAATGTGCAAGTAACTTTACTCAGTTACTCACCAGTTGTTTGCATTTTACTTAATTGCCTTATAAATTGTGTGCAATCCTAATAGAAAAATGAAGAGGATATTTTCTGAATTTAGAAAAGTTGATACTAACCTCAGAAAAGTCTGTGTGTAAGAATTGCTGGAGAAGAGAGGGAGACAATAAGAGACTCTTAATCTCAGGAAACAAACTGAGGGTTGCTGGAGTGGAGGAGGTTGGGTGGGATGGGATGCCTTGATGGACATTGGGGAGGGTGTGTGCTGTGGTGAGGACTGAGAGTTGTGTAAGACTGATGATTCACAGACCTGTACCCCTGAAGCAAATAATACATTATATGTTGATAAAAAGAAGGGGGCATCTGGGTGGCTCAGTGGGTTAAGCCTCTGCCTTGGGCTCAGGTCATGATCTCAGGGTCCTAGGATCCAGCCCTGCATCGGGCTCTCTGCTCAGCAGGGAGCCTGCTTCCTCCTCTCTCTCTGCCAGTCTCTCTGTCTACTTGTGATCTCTCTGTGTCAAATAAATAAATAAATAAAATCTTTTAAAAAAAGAAGATGAAAAAAGAAAAAACCATAAAAAAGAATTGCTGGAGAAACACTGAAAAAGCACCATCAAATATATACTATAAACCTCTATAAGTAAAACAACATAGTACTGCCACATGAATAGGCAAATAGAACAGTAGAGTAGACTAATGTACTTTTTAATAAATCATGTTGGAACAACTAGATAGCCATTTGGGAAAAGATAACATTAGATGTTTCTCACACATATATTCCAAATGTATTTGGGCTCTCAATGTAAAAAATGAAACCATACAAAGACTAGAAGAAAGCTATTACATTGCTGTTTAACCTCGGCATAGGAAAAGTTTCTATGTGTAACTCAGAGGCAATGAAAAAAATTGGTAAATTAGACTAAATACAAATAAATTTTTTCATGACAAAAGACAACTGACAAAGTGGGAAAAATTATTTACATTATACATCACAGTCAAAGGGCTGTTATCTCTAATTAATAAACTCTTAAGAAATTAAGGGACACTTTTGACACAGGACCAGAGCATGGGAACACAGCTAGATCTCAGGATGTCAGGTGCAGGAGACCTTCCTAAAGTAACTTTGTGAGAGAGGGATTTTAGTTATCACCAGCCGCACTTGGAACTTCTGAGCCTACAGCAGCAAATGCAGGTTTAAAGGAAATCACCAGAAGCATTCACAAAGGAAACAAACAATTTTCACTGAGGAACAGTTGGCAGATTTAGAGTTCTTGTTCAATAAGAACCTGTACCCTGCTCCCAGCCTTTAGAAAGAAATGGCCTCAAAACTGGAGATACATCCCACAGGACTGTAGGATTGGTTCAAGAACCATAGAGCAAAACTCAAGAAAACAAAACAGCAATTAGCTGGGGTAGAAGTCAAGACCAGCTCTTCTAAGAAACATGGATACCCCTCCAGCATCCCTTGATGGTGCCTACCCTGCTTCCCTGCTTCATACAGGTCATCGGATACATTCCTTCCAACTCAGCTATGCTTCAATTTTAAGGCTCTCCCACACCATTCCATTGGCCACAAAATAGTCCCATTTTGGCTGCTGCCAAGATCCTAACATCTACTCCCTTTGTCCCATTTATGGATCCTTATCTTCTTTCCACAAGCTTCACTGGTAATTCTCTTGGTTCTTCATCTCCGCAAAGAACTTAGAGAAATAAGCCAGACACAAGGTCCCATGTTATAATGATTTGCAATGTTCCCATACGAGACAGGTACAAGATCTACATGACATGGATGCATTTCAAAAACATGCTCCATGAAAGAAAAAAGGCTCAAAAGTGATAAATCTACATAGTGGGTTTTTATAGTTAAAAAAGAAATAATGAGGATGTTTCTGAGACGATACGGAGCAATTTCTAGGATGTGCTGTTAAGTGAGAAAAGCAAACAAAAACAGGTATCTATAGTATTTACCTTTCACGTAAGCAAAATAAGAATATAAGAAAATACACAAATCCTCATTCATGCAAAAGAAATCAAGAAGGATAAACCAGAAACCAAAGTGTTGATTTCTTATAGGGAGCAGGTGGGGAAAATGTAGAAAGAAAGAGGGGAATGGACAGGTTAGCAGGGATAAGGGGAGGTCTTCAAGTACATGTTTTTATATGTAGGACTTTCAGGATCCTAGTGGATGTTTCGTATGTCCCTTACATGCCCCTATAATAAAACCGTTAAAACCAACCAGGATGTGGGTGAAGAATGAGATTGAAGGGCTATGTGGACAAAGTATAATAAAGACAGAAACAAATGCTTACCTGCATTAGAAATGAATAATAGAATCAAGTTGCAGGGAGTGGGGAAAGAAAAGGGCTCATAGAAGTAACTGAGGAAGTCAGTATTTTGGTTGGATATGTAAGGCTGAAGACCAAAAGAACTATACATGAATACTACAATTGATACAGTAAGTGTTTCTTAGGAGAGGAGTGGATGAGTAATTTTGGAACTACTTTAAATGCATACTAGAATTGAACAAATATGTTGTAGTTGGCAGCCAGTTTGTCATACTGTTGGAAACGCTAACGTGAAGCCTTTGAAATTCATGGGTTGTGATATGTATACAGATAGATGTGTACAGAAATGTAGTTGTATGTGTATGCATAGGTTAGTATGCATATGTATTTATTTTCTGTCTGTTTGCTGGGAGTGCCTAGAAACAGTGACACCCTGGTAACAAAGGGTATCTTGTGCCCAGGTCTTGATTTCCAAACACCTTTATTCTCTAGTAAAAAAGAAACAGAGCTCCTTGGAGAAGTATTTTATTCCAGAACTTTGCAGGGAAAATGTAAGATGAGCCTTAAACTTCTTGGAGTGTCAGAAAGTAAGGAAGTGCTTGAAGAAAGATGAGTGTGGGGGATTGTCAAAAGAACGCAAGAGCAACCTAAAGGAGTTTCTCATGGTCAAAGTTAGAATAACTGAACACCAAACTTGGTAATAATAATACCGGGGTGCCTGGGTGGCTTAGTTGGTTAAGCATCCACTCTTGATTTCAGATAAGGTCTCATTCTGGGGTTTTGAGTTCAAGTCCTGGATTGGGCTCCATGCTGGGCATGGAGCTTACTTGAAAAAAGAAAAAGATAAGATAATACTGAATTTTAACATATAGATTAAAAGAAATACCTTTGAGTCCATATTCTTTTAAATAAATAAGCAAATAAGTAATGTAGAAGGAATAGCTCTTCCTTGCAGTAGAATTCCAGTTAATGAGCGCAGAAGGAAGTAGAGACCCCTCATTACACAAATACCACAGTGACAATTATTGCAGACTGGATCCATTGATGAAGACTGAAATTAGAGGATGAAGGTTAAAGGAGACACAATTTGCACAGACCAAAAGCATCTACTCAGCGTACATATAAGCACAAAGAGAAAGATAGTAGCTATTGTGAAAATTGGCAGAATCTACCTTGCCCAAATGATCTAAGTAGTCACTAGTAGTATAAATTTTGACCTTGTGAATTTGATGTGATGCATGAGAACACATCATTTCGGTGGTGTTCTTGCCAGAATGCATAATATCATTCCAATCATGAGAAAATACGAGAAAACCACAAATTTTGGCACATTCTATAGAGTAACTGATGGGTGCCTTTCAAAAGTATTGAGGAGGTAAGAGAAAGATTGAAGAAATGTAACATACAGGAAGAGACTAAGGAGAAAAGCAACTAAATACATGGGATCCTGTTACAGGATGCTGAAACAGGAAGAGGATTTTAGTGGAAAAATTGTTGACATTCAAATAAGACGTGTAATTTAATTAATATTTTACTAGTTTTATTTTCCTTTCTTAGTAATTGTTTTCTAGTTACATAAGATGCTAAAACTAGGGAAAGCAGCAGGAGGGATGTAAGGAAACTATTATTTTTTGCAACTTTTCTGTAAGTCTAAAATTAATTCAAAACAGTTTTAAGATGATATGGCAAGAATAATGCAAGGAACTGCCATTTAACTTTCACTCATATTAGCAATTGTTTGCTTTGTTTCCTTTTTTTTTTTTTTGAAGATTTTATTTATTTATTTGACAGAGAGATTGAGATCATAAGTAGGCAGAGAGGCAGGCAGAGAGAGGGGGGGAAGCAGGCTCCCTGCTGAGCAGAGAGCCCAACACGGGGCTCGATCCCAGGACCCTGAGATCATGTCCTGAGCCGAAGGCAGAGGCTTTAACCCACTGAGCCACCCAGGCACCCCTCCTTTGGTTTTTCAAATTTTTGTTATATAAATGAATACTTTTTTTCTCCCCCATTTTGAGGGTCAGTTTGACACTTTGTACTGAACTTCTTTGTAATAGTTCAATATGTATTTCTTAAGAAAAAACATTCTCTCATACAGAACAACAGTGCAGTTAGAAAAATTGTTATCAGGGCCACAGACCATATTCAGATATCTCATCAGTTGTCTCTGTAATGTCCTTTATAGGACTTTTTTTTCTTGATTCAATCCAGGATCCAATCTAGGACTCCGTGTTTCATTTATTTGTCACATCTCTTTAATCACTTTTAAATCTGACACAGTGTTCTTTCATGACATTTTATTTTTGAATAGCATACCCCTGTTACTATGTATAGTGTTTTGGGATTTGGGTTCATGAGATTCCTCATTATTAGATTTGCGTTATGCGTTTTGGGCAGGATTACCAACGGAGTGGTGTGTCTTGGGTATGCTGCACTAGGAGGCACATGACACATCGTTTCCAGTATGATATTAGCTTTGATCCCTTGGAGTGTTGGTGCTTCCCTACTGTACAATGACTGCCTTTCTTCCCAAACCAGTTAGTATTTTTGGAGAGAAACTTTAGACAGGAGCATTCTTGATGGGAGGAGTTATGGGAAAACCCTCTTTTATCTGGTGAAGAGGCTTCAAAATGGTGATTTTCTGGGTCTCCTGGCTGGCTCAGTGCATAGAGCACATGACTCTCAATCTCAGGATCGTGAGTTTAAGCCTCACATTGGGTATAGAGATTACTTTAAAAAATAAATAAAAACATATTTTTTAAAATGATGCAGTTCTGATCAGGAATTCAACAGAAATATTTGAGATTTTTGTCTAACATGGCAGTAGCTGCTTAGGCATCAGTAAAAGAAAGTTTTTGATAAAAGTACTAAAAATTCTCCTAAGCAGACAGTCTGAAGTGGGAATTTTATAGAAATGGCATTTGGGCTGTCTGTAACTTCAAACCCACTGTTTGTTCAGAATTAGGGGCAGAGTGCTTTAACAGAGAGTCACCCAGCTGTGCCTATGCTGTGTCTTCTCCCATGTCAAGTGGATCATCTTAGGAAATCAGGTTTCTTTATTGAGGTTTTTGTTTTAACTGAATTGGAAGACAAAATAAGCAGTTGGTGACTGGCTTATTGGCTTCTGAGTCATCTTGTGTTAGGTCTGCCTTGGAATTTTTTTTTTTGAGAAGATGAAGCTTAAGTGTTGGGAGAAATTAGTGGTAGCAGTAGGTTTGTCTTGATTGGAGGATAGAATCACAAACTGGGAAGCTAGTTTACCTCTCTCCTAGCAGTTTCTGTGTGTGAATGGCTACTGTCTCAGCTTCTTTGCAGATTGGCTCTGGAAAGCAGTGTGTTTTAGTCAGGATGGTGTATGTTGGGTATGTTGTTATATTTTCCTAGTCCACTTCAAGCCTTAAGTATAACTTAAATTCTTTTCAGAGGATGCAGAAGCCTCTATTTAAGGCAGCCCCAGGCAGTATTCTTAATACTGCATTAGTAGTTTTGTGTGTGGTTCTGAGTTACTGCATTAGGATGACTTTATTTTTTTTTAACCCTTGAGGAGTTGAATAAAAGACAGTGTCAGTCTACATAATCTTATTTCAAAAGGACTCCTAAATGAAATAATTGTCTTTAAATATTTTAGGCTAACAAGCAGAAAGCTTCAGCTCGTAACCTGTTTCTCACCAATAGCCGAAAGGTAAATTATAGTTTTGTGTTTCCCATTTTATGTTATGCTGGAACATATTTATGTTTGCTGCTCTTGTGTCTTGTGACCTATTGATAATGAATCTGGGAGTACCTAAGAGAATTTCTAAATGTTCTTAATTTATTTTAAAAATACAATTGCTCTTCCTCACATTTCCAGTATTTAAACCTTTTTGGATGAGACCATAGCCTGCTCTGATTCCTTAGGGAGATCATGGAAGCTTCCTGTGCTCAGTCTCTTTAAGAAATGATGATGTTGGGGAGGGTATGTGCTATGATGAGTGCTGTGAAGTGTGTAAACCTGGCGATTCACAGACCTGTACCCCTGGGGATAAAAATATATTATATGTTTATAAAAAATGAAATTAAAAAAAAAATCTTTTAAAAAATAAAATAAAATAACTTAAAAAAAAAAAGAAATGATGATGTTAATATCAATACCTTCCTTTAGAGGGAAGTAGCACAACTCCTTTGAAAGCTGTGAGATCAGATGAGGTAATGTTATTCTGTTTCCTGTGCTGGTCACTCATCATCGGTTTACTTACCCTGTAAAATGAGTATATCGTTACTACCAACTTCATAGAGTTTTTGTGAAGAATAAATTAGTTTAATATATGTTAGGCTTAGAGTGGAGCCTAGCATATAATAGGCATTAGTAACTATTACTCTTAATATGTGTGGTAATACTTTGTAATTTCCCAGCACATCTCAGATCATTGTTTTTTTCCCCATCTTTTAAGGCACTGTGTGTATAGATTTCTCATACCATGTATTACCCCAGGGTTTGGGTCACAGTACCATATGGGGACATTAATCATTCTGGGGGAGAAAGAGATGTGGCCATTGGAAGATTGTGTGCACTGACAAGACTGAGGAATTAGAGCTCAGGGAGAGCTGCCCCTAGTTTTGGGTCTTCTCCTTTGTGAGAATGTTGTTGTCATCTGCAGCTTGCCCACCAGTGTATGAAGGAGGTACGTCGAGCTGCCTTGCAGGCCCAGAAGAACTGTAAGGAGACCTTGCCTCGTGCCCGCCGCCTCACCAAGGAGATGCTTCTGTACTGGAAGAAGTATGAGAAGGTAGAGAAGGAACACCGCAAGCGTGCAGAGAAGGAGGCCCTGGAGCAGCGGAAGTTGGATGAGGAAATGCGGGAGGTATGATAGTAGTATAAAATTTTGAAACCCTGATTGCTGCAGCCATATTGAGAGGTTGGTATGTACCACATAAATTAAAAGTTAATCAATGAGATCATTGAAAAAACATTTTAAGACATAATTTTGAGGATAGTAACTTTAGTTTGATAAACCGATTCTGTTTTTATCCTTTCGGTAAGGCCCTCTTTCTGGCCTTCACCTCTCTTTTTCTATGCCAAGTTTTTCTGTTCTTTGTAGCCTTATTCCTCTGT
Source organism: Enhydra lutris kenyoni (assembly GCF_002288905.1). NCBI lineage: Eukaryota > Metazoa > Chordata > Mammalia > Carnivora > Mustelidae > Enhydra > Enhydra lutris. Next base: position 9,908,375 of record NW_019154088.1, on the reverse strand, counting down.
ATATTTCTGGAGGACCAAAAAAAGGAAAAGAAGGGACAAACAAAAGAAAAAGAAAACCAGTTATAGCTTATCTTGGCTTGATTCCAGGTACTGGCTGCAGTTTCTTCCTTGTTGGAAGAGCAGGGCTGGCTACCAAATTTAGGGCCAGATAGGAACAGAAGACAACTAGTCCAGTTTTTGTTTTGTTTTGTTTTTTTTTTTTAAAGATTTTATTTATTTGACAGAGAGAGAGATCACAAGTAGGCAGAGAGGCAGGCAGAGAGAGAGGGAGAAGCAGGCTCCCTGCAGAGCAGAGAGCCCGATGCGGGGCTCGATCCCAGGACTCTGGGATCACGACCTAAGCCGAAGGCAGAGGCTTTAACCCACTGAGCCACCCAGGCACCCCACTAGTCCAGTTTTGAGACCCATCCCCCACCTGTTTCACTGGTTTAACTTTCAGTCAGTACTCCTCTAAGCTTGATGTCAGCTGATATAGGTGGTTAGATCGTTCAGGGAGGCAAGAGGAGAGAGTAGGAAAACAAAAATCATTGTGTTGACATGGGCAAACCAGTTGGGATGTGTAGAAGGAAAGTTGAGGTCTAGAGGAATGGAATCAGGGGATTGGTTAATGTTTTCTTTCAGGTATGCGTAGTACTCCTGTCAGAGCAGAGGTGTGGCCATTGCTGAGCTCTTCATCTTCCGTCCTTTATCATGCCTTTGAGGACCAATATGGATTTTGCTCAGTTCACTTATTTCCCCCCGGGTAACATTTATCTTCGCATGCAAGACAAACTGTGTTAGGAAACATTTGATGCTATCCGGAATACTTACTGAATTTAGAGGCATTTGAGAGTTAGTCACAGATCCTGAAGTTTTACAAGCAGCCACACTTCTAGTCTAGGTTTGTGAGACATTCTCTCAGTTTTGTTGATAGTTAACTGATGAGTTTCCTTCGTGTCTTTCTCCAGCGTGTTGAAATAAAGCTCTTTGTGATGAAACTTTATTTTTCTTTTAGTTCACCGTGTTGATTTGAATGCGTAGTAGTTGATTTTTTTAAGGTTAAAGGAGATAATGCTTGTTTTAATTTAGAGAGGTTTCCTTGATAGAATGTTAGCTTTGCTAACACACTAAACATAAACACCTGTATCCATTATGAAAATAACTCCGTTTTCTGTTAAACTGCCTTTCAGATTTCCTACTCGTTTGAATCTGGCTCAAGTCCTGTAAAATCTTAAAGAGAGAGCATAGTTTTATGTAGCATACTTTAGGACTGGTCTCCTTTCTTGGTGAACTTCCCTTGTTATGTTTTTGTTTTTCATTTTGGGGGAGGTATTGGATCAAGGATAAATCTGCTATACCTCGTATGAATTTTATTAAAAATAGTTAATGTAAAGCAGTGACTGTGTGTGTGTGTGTGTGTGTGTGTGTGTGTGTGTGTTTGATCTATATTCATATTATCACAGATAAACTGTATGCTGTTTTCAGAGCGTTTTCTTCCTTTGATTGACTTCTTCTGCATTGACTTCCCAAAAAATTCATAGCTCCTAGTCACTTATTTTGACTATGAGTGATGGAGATTTTTTCACATGTTTACATTTTTTAAGATATTAAAACTATACACATGTATCTACATCCAGGTTGTGGGGTAAAAATATATTGGTTGAGTTTAGTTGGTGTCTCAGTGCCACTCTAGGAAAGTAATACAGTAAAGAAATAAGCATTTTAGACAGAAGCCTAATGAAGAAAAGACTTCATATTGTAAATGAGAGCAAAGCCCATGTTATTGTTAGATATAACTAAAGGTTGTTCTTTGCTTTTAGTATCATTGATTTGATTTTAATAAAATTGTGCACTAGCAGTTAAATACCTTTCTAAAGAATTTGTAAAAGAATTATATGTAAACTATATATAGATTTGGTGAATTCTGTTGATCACCTTTGTATATGATTGATGATTTTAGTCTATTTAGTGAAAATAACTTTTTTCTCCTTTAGGCCAAGAGGCAACAGCGAAAACTGAACTTCCTAATCACCCAGACAGAGTTGTATGCCCATTTCATGAGTCGCAAACGAGACATGGGTCATGATGGAATTCAGGAAGAAATCCTAAGGAAACTGGAAGACAGTTCTACCCAAAGACAAATTGACATTGGTGGAGGGGTGGTAGTTAATATCACACAGGAGGATTATGGTGAGTCCTGAATTAGGAAGTAGAGGAAGTGGGTACCCTCCATTTTTTTATACCTAAGGTTATACACATGATTAGTTCTTGTACGTTTTATACTGATTGGTAGGTAATGATTAGTAAAGGAGAATTTATTGCATGGAGTAGGGAAAGTATGAATAAAACAAACATACAAAATAACTTTTATTAAAGAATTTGAAAAGGAAAGTGTATGTTTATATGATCTTATAAGTTTGGGAATATTTTATATGTTTTGATTTGTTAGTAGAATTGGAGGGTATTTTACCAGAAGAATTCAGTGAACATGTCTCAGCAGAGCAAATTATCTGTCACATAATAAGATTCTTGGTGATACAAGTCCAGCATAAGAAAAAGACTGTGCAGTTGTGGTATTTTTAAGATTTTATTTATTGAGAGAGAGAACGAGAGAAAGCACAAGTGGGGAGGAGAGGGAAAAGCAGGCTTCCTATGAATAGGGAACCCAATGTGGGCCTCAATCCCAGGACCCTGAGATCATGACCTGAGCCAAAGACAGATGCTTAACCGCCTGAGCCACCCAGTCGCCCCTCAGTTGTGGTCTTTTGGTGACCACAAGAAGGGGAGGGATGGATTGGGGTGAAATTTGAGGGGAATTTCATAGAGAATAGTGATCAAGATGACATTGAGCTCAGAATAAAAAGAATAAGTGTGCTTGCAAGGACCTTGAGGTTCATACATGTCTGGATTTCTTCTTTGGGAATAGTTTCACCCAGCAAAAATCTGTCACAATTTTGAGTCCCTGTTGTTTTGCTTTTCTTTGTTTTGTGCAAAAAACTCAGGATTGGGAGATGAGCTCAGTCTCCTGTTGGTTTCTGTGAGCTGGCTTTGGCAACTGGAGACCATGGCAGCCCTCTGCCTTCATAATCACTCCTAAGTCCTTACCTCTTTCATGTAATTTGAACCTTTCTACTCTCTCACTCTTAGGGATGAGTAAATTGGGGGAGTTAGGGATTAAAAATGTTGGTATGAGTTGCATCTTTGAAGGAGATCAGTTAATGACGTGTGATAATCTCTAAGTTTTCCTTTTCAGATAGTAACCATTTCAAAGCCCAGGCCCTGAAGAATGCTGAAAATGCTTATCATATTCATCAAGCTCGGGTAAGTCTTAAAAATGAAAAGAAACTGTAAGGGGCTCTGGAAATAACCTACAACCTTTCACTTGGGTGGTCTTCCTTTAGACTTATTCATAGTTTCAGTTAAAAGCATTGGCAGTTGTGTTGTATATATGTGAGTGTGTTGTTGGGTGGAGGCTGTGTCTCTATTTAGAGCAGTAGGAATAATTGAGGAAGGGTGGAGAATGAGCATTCACTTGTCTAAGCTTTAGGAGTGTGTTGATTGAAGCTTGGACAGTTTACCTATTTTTTTTTGTCATCTTGAGTAATCATGGCTAATGTAGTGTGAAGCACATCATGGTTATTTAGTGGTATAAATGATATTGGTGCTTATTAAGAGAGCTATATCATTGATCTAAGAATACTGCTAAGTTAGGACTTTCTTTCACCTTAGTAATAAGTGGCTAATTCTTGAAGTAGTGATATTTCATGAAATCAGAAGGAAACTGCAGTTAGATTAAATTAAAGTAAGTAAAGAAAGTAAAGAATATACTGCATAGGATCCCCGTGTAACAGCTTCCAAGTCAGGATAAACTTGACTTTCTTTGCACCAAACCCAGCTAAACAAATTTTAACACATGCCTTGATGGAGCAAGTAGTCCTGTAATATGGTTTATAGTCATGTAATATGTCTGCTCATCCAAAGCATATTCTTTTTTTTTTTTTTTTTAAGATTTTATTTATTTATTTGACAGAGAGAGATCACAAGTAGACAGAGAGGCAGGCAGAGAGAGAGAGGGAAGCAGGCTCCCCGCTGAGCAGAGAGCCTGATGCAGGACTCGATCCCAGGACCCTGAGATCATGACCTGAGCCAAAGGCAGCGGCCCAATCCACTGAGCCACCCAGACGCCCCCAAAGCATATTCTTAATATAATTGTTTAATTAATTTATATTAGTAAATTAGTAAAAACATTAGTAATATTTAATATATTTTGGGGTTTTCTTTGTTTTGTTGTTGTTTTGAGAGAGAGAGAGAGAGAGAGAACATGGCCAGGGGAGGGGAAGAGGGAGGAGCCGACTCCCGGCTCAGCAGGGAGCCCAGGGTAGGGCTCTATCCCAGGACCCCAAGATCATGACCTGAGCTAAAGGCAGCCGCTTCACTTTTTATAGAATTATTTAAGAATTAAAAAAGGGAAAAAAAAAAAAAAAGAATTAAAAAAGGGGGCACCTGGGTGGCTCAGTTGGTAAAGCCACTGCCTTCAGCTGAGGTCATGATCCTGGAGTCCCGGGATCGAATCCCGAGTCGGGCTCCCAGCTCCACAGGGAGTCTGCTTCTCCCTCTGACCTTCTCCCCTCTCATGCGCGCCTTCGCGCGCGCACGCACTCTCTCTCTCTCTCTCTCTCTCAAATAAATAAATAAATAAATAACTATTAAAAGAATTTTAAAAAAGAATTAATAACCTAGGTGCCCCTCTCATATTGTGCTTTATACATAATATATTAAATAATATCAGAAATTTTGTTCCAGTTATCAAAAAGTAGATATATTATCATTATGAACTTTATTTGAATTTCATTTTTTCCCTCATATGTTTCTTCAAATGTGTTCTTACTTTCCAGACAAGGTCATTTGATGAAGATGCGAAAGAAAGTCGAGCAGCTGCCCTTCGGGCAGCAAACAAGTCTGGTACTGGGTTTGGGGAGAGTTACAGCCTGGCAAACCCATCTATCCGGGCTGGGGAAGATATTCCACAGCCTACAATTTTTAATGGCAAATTAAAAGGCTATCAGCTGAAAGGCATGAATTGGTTGGCAAATCTCTATGAACAGGTGAATTTTAGAACTATGACATACCCACTCTCTTTCGTCACATGTTTTCCTAAAGTCATTGGTTTTGTGTATTGTGAGATGAGCACAAGACAAAGTTTTAAATTTCATCCCTTTGAAAAGTTTTATCCTCTGACAAGAGTCAGAAAGATGTCTTTAAGTGTTTAACCTGAAATTTTATTGGGAGGATATTTGTATTATGTTTGTCTTAGGTCTTGGTAAACCTGATTGTTTTTTTGGCCTGGATTAAATTAGCTGAATAACTGGCTTTGGCATCTTCACCTCAGATACCATGATTCTTAGTTGTAGCTATGAAGTTGGCAAAAGGAATCATTACAGCTGTGGGTAGTAGTGCTGAAATGGTATTTCTAGTCACTTTTGTCTAAGTTAAGTCTGATAATTTGATTAGTTCTCTGGGATAGTAGGTTGAATTCTGTGTGATGGAATATGAGAGATTATTGACTGTGGTTTTTTTTTCCCCCCCCAGGGCATTAATGGCATTCTTGCAGATGAAATGGGCCTTGGTAAAACAGTGCAGAGTATTGCCCTCCTGGCCCATCTAGCTGAGGTGGGTAGATGCAATCTCTCTTCCCCACTCTAGATTTTGGGGTGAGAATCAGCCATTATCAAGCACTGTGCTACACTTTGTAGCATATGAGGACAGTAGGACCTAACTCCTTGCCTTCAAAGTCATTACAGGGTGACACAGTGTGATGAAGCATTTTGGTTTTCAAGACTAAAATAGTTACTGAGAATGTATGGTTTGACATATTGCCCCCCGTCCCCTGCCTGGAGCCATTCATATAGTGACAAAGACAATTGTAGTTATTTGGACCAGAAGACCCAGGTTCACATTTGAACTCTGTATTGACTATAAACAATGTAAACTTGGGCACTTTATCTGGTCTGTTTTGCTCTGACTTCGCTTAATTCTCTGAAGTTTAGTTTCTACTTCTGCAGAGTTGGGATAATACCTACTTTATAGGAATTCTCTGAGAATTAAATGAGAAAATGTATGTAGAAGCATTTTGAAAAAAGCAAAGTTCCAGTAATAGTAAAATTGGTAGGAGTGTCTCGTATAAGGGAAGCAATACAAACAAGTCAGGGTATGATAAGTGCATTGTGAATGATAGAAATTAGGACCTATAAGTGGTGGGGGTGGGAGTAATTGCTTGGTATTTTTTCTCAGAGTTTTTCTGAGCCAGTTCCTTGCCTGTGTTATTATTAACATAGGATATTATTGCTGAGAATGCAGATGTGGGAGCTAGGCACCATTTCTATTGTTACAGTGTATCATTCTTAAACTGCTCTTATCACTGATTATAATTTTGAACTAAATATCTCCAGTTTTCCTGCAGTTAGCTGACTCAATTTTTGTCTTTCAGAGAGAGAACATCTGGGGACCTTTCTTGATAATTTCACCTGCTTCTACACTTAACAATTGGCACCAGGAGTTTACTAGATTTGTTCCTAAATTTAAGGTAAAAATCGATCCAACAAAAATTTCTATTGCTCTTTAAAATAAACTTTCTGACTTTTTTTTTTTTTTTTGGCTGCCTTATTTAATTACTCTAAGAGTTTTTAATTTGTTGCATTTTTTCTAAAATACTTTAGATACATTCTCTTTAAAACTTTCTGATGAGGGCACCTGGGTGGCTCAGTGGGTTAAGCCGCTGCCTTCAGCTCAGGTCATGATCCCAGGGTCCTGGGATCGAGTCCCACATTGGGCTCTCTGCTCAGCAGGGAGCCTGCTTCCCTTCCTCTCTCTCTGCCTGCCTCTCTGCCTACTTGTGATCTCTGTCTGTCAAATAAATAAATAAAATCTTTAAAAAAAAAAACTTTCTGATGAGTGGGGCGGGTCAGTTTGTTAGGTGTCCAGCTCTTGATTTCGGCTCAGGTCATAATCTTAGGATCCTGGGCTTCATGCTAAGCGACAAGTGTGCTTGAGATTCTCCCTCTCCCTTTACCCCTCCCCTCCACACACTCACACTCTCTCTGTCTCTCTTGTGCATGTGCGTGCTCTCTCTCTAAAATAAATAATACCTTAAAAAAAAAAAGTTACTGGGGTGCCTGGCTGGCTTAGTTGGCTAAGTATCTGCCTTCACCTCAGGTCATGATCCTGGGGTCCTGGGATTGAGCCCCGCGTCAGGCTCCCCACTTAATGGGGAGCCTTTTCCGTCTCCCTCTGCTGCTCCCCCTGTTTGTGTTCTCTCTCTCTCAAATAAATACATAAAATCTTAAAAAAAAAAAAACTTTACTGGGGCACCTGGGTGGCTTAGTGGGTTAAGCCTTTGCCTTTGGCTCAGGTCACGATCTCAGGATCCTGGGATCGAGCCCTGCATCGGGCTCTCTGCTTAACAGGGGGGCTGCCCCCCCCCCCCCCCCCCCCGTCTCTCTGCCTACTTGCGATCTCTGTCTGTCAAATAAATAAATAAAATCTTAAAAAAAAACAAAACAAAACACGTTGGGGTGCTTGGGTGGCTCAGTGGGCTAAAGCCTCTGCCTTCAGCTCAGGTCATGATTCCAGGGTTCTGGGATTGAGCCCCACATTGGGCTGTCTGCTCAGCGGGGAGCCTGCTTCCTCCTCTCTCTCTGTCTGCCTCTCTGCCTGCTTGTGATCTCTTGTCTGTCAAATAAATAAATAAAATCTTAAAAAAAAAAAAGTTACTGACAGTAACAATAAGCATATTACATCCTTTTTTTTCATAAGTGAGAAAGCCAAAGTCCAGTTTGAATGATTTGCTGCATTAGCCCCATGGATTGATACTCTTGGTCAAACTGCCATAGTAGAAAATATCCACCTTATTGGTTTAACAGATATTTTGGCAAATCATATCATCAGGGCACATATCCTGTAAATTACGGCATTGCCTTCCCCCCCATATATTCATAAATAATTCGTTTTCTTGATACTCTAAAGTCAGATCTTTAGTCCTAGTCGAGATTTTAATGTCTAAGGTAGATAATAAAGTTGATTTTAACTAATTCAGAGGAAAAGAAGTGAGATTGAGGTCAGAAGGGAAGTATGTTGCACTAAGTTGGGTAAGATGTGGAAAAGATTTATTAAACAGGGTTTAATTGTGGAAAGTTATTGAGATATAAGAAAGAATGGGTATGATTTATTATGTTGCTTGCAAGTAAAAATGGTAAAATCAGTTACATATGAGTTCTGTCCCTAAAGTGATGATGAAGCTGTGCGGTGAGGAAGATTTTATGGAGATTCTTTATCAAGAGTTACTATTAGGGTCTCCCTGATTTGGGGTCTCCTTAATATATGGGTTCCATGGAGTTTAAAGGGCACAGGATAGGGTGGAGGTGGGGAGTCAGATGTTTTCTCGCTTATGTTTTTTAAGGAATAGGGACACATCTGAGATATTCCACTTTGGGATACCTTTGTGGCTATGGCCCCATCTTTGTGGCTGAATTGTAGATTTAAAAACTGTTTACAAGGCACATTAGGTATATAGCTTTTAACTGTGCTGACTTATTTTTAAATTTTTAAGATGAGATTCTAAGGCAATTTGTTGAGTATTTTCTCTAGAGTTTGCCATTTGTTATATGGAGCTGCCATATTTTTCTGCATTTATTCATTTCATTCATTCATTCATTCATTGTTTTCTTTTCCAGCATATGTTAAACAATCAGGAAGTTGAAAAATTAAGTCTTAAAAATTTCCCACAAACAAGTTGTGTTTTCAGTATTAACTGCACTGACCATTAGATGGCAGTGCATTACTGCTTGAGTCGTTGATACCTCTCCTTTGATTTTGTGCCTGTGCCTGGAACTGAGTGCTCATTTGCATGTTGAGCTTCCTTTGGATATTCTAGGGGTCAGTAAAATATGGCCATGGGATAGGATGTGGTCCTATTCCAGTTGCCACTTTCATTTGTCCTAGTTGTTTTGTTTTGTTTTTTATTGTGATAAAATACACATACAGAGGGATGGCACCTGGACGGCTCAGTCAGTAGAGCATCCAACTAGTTTTCAGGGTCATGAGTTTGAGTCCCACTTTGGGTGCAGAGATTACTTGAAAACAAAAAACTAAAAGAAACAAAACAACCCACAGACATACATGGAATGTTTAAAGTTTACTAGTATTAACAACATTTACAGTGTGGTGCAGTGATCAATACTTTCTGGTTGTAGAATTTTTTCATCATCCTAAACAGAAACCTCTTCCCCATTAAGCAGTCACTCCCCATTCCCCTTTCCCTCTAGCCCCTGGCTACCACAAGCCTGCTTCTCTGGATTTGCGTATTCTGAGTATTTCATCTAACTGGAATTGTATAATAGGTTGCCTTTTATATCTGGCTTCTTTCCATATAGTATAATATTTTCATGTTGCAGCATGTGTATCAACATGTTATTTCTTTTTATGACAATATTTTCATTATCTAGACATTCTATATTTTGTTTATCCATTTATCTCTCTGGGGTATTTGGGTTGTTTCCACCTTTTGGCTCTTGTTAATAGTACTGTTACGAACATTCATGTACAAGTTATCATTTGAACACCTGTCCTGTGTCCTGTTTTCATGTTTCATGTATACTTTACAGTGGAATTGCTAAGTCATTCTGTATTTGACTTATTGAGGAATCTGCCACCTGTTTTTTTGTCTAGCTTGCAAGCTAAAAATAGTTTTCGTGTTTTTAAACTGTTGATTTAAAAAGAATAATATTTCATAACAAATGGTATATGAAATTTAAATACCTATATGTTGAAACACAACCATGCTCTCCTGTTTGTTATTTGTGCTTGCGTTCTTGCTACAACAGCAGAGTTGAGTAGTTGTGACAGAGATCATACTGCCTGCAAAGCTGAAAATGGTTATCATTTGCCTGTTTACTGAAAAGGTTTGATGACCTCTGCTCTATTGATTCATTGTTTCTATTGCCATTACTCCTTTAGATTGTCAGAAATGTGTTTGCTTCTCTGCAGAGCATGGTTAAATGTAAACTCTGCTCAGATTTATATAGTTAGTTTAGTTTGCATTCAAAAGATATTTAGGTCTGTGATGATAACATCTGAAAGTTCATTTTATTTGGCAGATATCTGAGTAGCATTTGTTTTATGATTCTAGTATGACCAATGTCTCTGACTTCCTCTTTTTCCCTAAGAGTAATATATTTGGTTTTTATTTTTTCTATAGTTAATGTTCCGTTTTCATTCCTGAAATTGGCTATTTTGTGTGTTTTCTATTTTATTCATTTCTGTTCTTTTATTATTATTGTCTACTTTCTTGTGCACTTTTTCTTTCTCTAACATCTCAGGATGGAGATTAGATTATTGATTTTCAGCTTTTTCTAGTAAGTGTTTTTAAGGGTATTAATTGCTTTCTATGCATGACTATAGCCATCCAAAAGTTTGATGGGCCACACTTGCATTATTTGACAGACAGATCACAAGTAGGCAGAGAGGCAGGCAGAGAGAGGAGGAAGCAGGCTCCCCGCTGAGCAGAGAGCCGGACACGGGGCTTGATCCCAGGACCCTGGGATCATGACCTGAGCTGAAGGCAGAGGTTTTAACCCACTGAGCCACCCAGGCACCCTGCATTATTCTTTAATTCAAAATAATTTCTGGCTTCTATTTCAAGTTCCTGTTTGATTCATGGCTTATTTAAGAGTGATTCTTGGGGTGCCTGGGTGGCTCAGTTGGTTAAACATCTGCCGTTGGCTCAGATCATGGTCCTGGGATCCTGGGACCGAGCCCCACATCAGTCTCCCTGCTCAGCTCCCTGCTTTTCCCTCTGCCTGCCGCTCCCCTTGCTAGTGTGCATGCACACTCTGTCAAGTAAATAAATAAAATCTTCACACACACAAGAAAGTGGTTCTTGAGGCACTTGTCTGGCTCAGTGAGTAGACTGTATGACTCTTGATCTCAAGGCTGTGAGTTCAAGCCCCATATTGGGTGTAGGGCCTATTTAAAATAAGTAAGTAAGTAAATGTGGTTCTTAATTTTGAAACAAAGGAAGATTTTCTAGGTATCTTGTTACTAAGTTATGGCTTAAATCTGCTGTGATGGGAAAATAGGCTTTTTATGGTTTTAATCCTTTGAAATTTTTTGAACTTTTCTTTTATGGTCCACCATATATATGGTCAGTGTTTCTAAATGTCTTGTATCTGCAGAGAGTAGGTATTATGCAGTTGTTGAGGGTAGCGTTGTGTATGTGTTGGTTAGGTCAGGTGTATTTCAGCTCTTCTGTATCTTTACTGGTATTTTTGTCTGCCTATCGAAATACTAACTGAAAGAAGTATTTTAAAATTTACTGCAGGAATGTCTGGATGGCTCAGTCTGTTACACATCTGACTTCAGCTGGGTTCATGATCTCAGTTTGCTGGTCCCTCTCCCTGCTGATGTACTCTTTGTCTCTCTTTCAAATAAGTAAAAAAATTTTTTTAATTACTGCAATTAAGGACTGACCCATTTCTGTTTTCTTCTGTCCATTTGCTTCACATTTTCAGGCTGTGAGTTGTATACAAATTTACAATTATTTTTATCTTCCTGATAAATCAAACCTTTTATTATTATGAAATTCTTCTTGTTAAGACTTTTTGCCTCATGCCTGTTATCTCTGGCATTAAATAGATGAGCTTTCTTTGGTTTTTATGTGGTATCTTTTTCTTTCTTTTATGTTTAACCATTCTGTTTACAGTTAAGGTTTTTTCTTGCCTTTTGTTTATATTTATGCTGACTTTTAATGTAGTTGTTGATACATGGAATTTAAATCTGCCTTGCTGTTTGCTTTCTACTTCTTTCCTTCTACTTCTGTAACTTTTCTTTTCTCCTTTCTGGTGTCCTTTGGATTGGTTAGATTTTACTACTCTTTCATTCCTTCTTAGCTTGCTACTTATACATTCATTTTATTCTTTAGTAGATACCCAGGAGAATATCCAAGAGTCAAGGAAACATGTATCCTTGACTTTTTAAAAAGTAACATAAATTAATACTGTTACTGCTTTCCAGACAGTACAAGGGCTTTAGTATACTTTTTTTTTTTTTTTCTTAGAGTGTGAGAGAGCCTTGAGTGGGATGGGGTGGAGGGAGAGACAGAGAGAATCCTAAGCAGGCTCCACAACTCTGAGATCATGACTTGTGCTGAAATCAGAGTTGGACTCTTAACCAACTGAGCTACCCACGTGCCTGGGGCTTTTGTATGTATTTTAACTACATTCCTCTTCTGTAGACTCACATGCTGTTGTTGTTGTTTTAGAGATTTGATTTATTTGAGAGAGAGACATGCTGTTGTTTTTGTATGTATTTTCCTTTTAAACCCCACAAAGCATTTTATTATTATCTATACATTTTAAATTTATTTAAATTTATTCATATTACCTATTCACTATTTTCATTGATCTTCATTTCTTCCTGTGTATTTATACTTCACTGTGACTGAGATTTTTCAGAGCAACAAAAAACATCAAGCTATAGACTTAAGAAGCACCTTGAAAGAAAACCACACCTAGAGAGGTCACAGAAAAAGTTTCAAATTTTGCTTTCTTTTGTTTCACCATGCTTTAGCCTAAATATTTCCCTCTGACCTATCATCTGTTTTGTTAATTTTCTCTATGCTGCATCTAATCTGTCATTACACCCATGATTGAATTCTCAGTTTTAGTTTTTGTATTTTTCAGATCTAAAAAAACTCCCTTTGGTACTCTGTAGTTTCTAGAACACCACTGAATTTCCCAAGCTTATCTTTTAATTCCAGGAACCAATTAGCATCTTTTTAAAAAGTCTGTTTCTGATATTTTCATCGCCTGGGTCTCCTCTGGGTTTATTTCCTGTATCTGTTTTTCGTGTTTTCAGTTATGGGGTCTAGTTTTTCCATATGTCTGGGGACTTTTTTGTTGGTTTTGTTTGTGTTTTTATTGTATACCAGACATTATATAGGAAAAATTCTAGAGATAATTTTGGGGGTCTGTTTTCTTCTTCTTCCAGAGAGGATTTATATGTGTTCTGGGTTGGTGGTATTTGTTTTGTTGTTTTGGTTTTGGCCTCTAGTAATTTGGTGGGGCCGGTTGGGGGTGAGGGCACTAATAATCCAAAGTCCCCACCTTAATCTTGTCAGGAATTGAGATGATTCAAAGCTGGGATTCAGTACTTGTTAAGGCACATCTATGTGTAATTGACCTTTACTGCCCATGGGTATGTATCCTGTGATTCCCGTCTTAAGGCCAGGAAGGTGGGTGGATCTGATAATCTTTTCTCCTTGAATTCTAGTTTTTGTTCCTAGGCCCTGCATCTCTTTTAAAAAAACACCTCTTAGGGACGCCTGGGTGGCTCAGTTGGTTAAGCAGCTGCCTTCGGCTTTGGTCATGATCCCAGTGTCCTGGGATCGAGTCCCACATCGGGCTCCTTGCTCGTCAGGGAACCTGCTTCTCCCTCTGCCTCTGCCTGCCATTCTGTCTGCCTGTGCTCGCTCTCTCCCTCTCTCTCTCTGACAAATAAATAAATAAAATCTTTAAAAAAAATAAAATAAAATAAAAATAAAAAATAAAAAAACACCTCTTAAATTTCTTAGTTTCTCAACTAGAACTTTTGGAAAAGATCAACATCATTAGGAAAGATACGTACCAGGTGTCAGACTTTACTTTCTAGGTGAACTTTCCTTTCTGGATCTTGATTCTGTAATTCTCTTCTGCAACAGTAGTTTTCCGATGCCCTCTCACGAATGTTTTGTATGTGTGTTTTAATTCAGTCCTCAAGAAGAGTACTAGTGGCACTATATTCATTCTTTAGGTTCTTTTAAAATCATTCTGAATAACATTTATGGTGATACTTTTAAGATTATAAGTAGGAAATAATCTGCATAATGGTCCTTTTTCCAGGTGCTACCATATTGGGGAAATCCTCATGATAGAAAAGTTATCAGGAGATTCTGGAGTCAGGTAACTTTCAGCTTACTGCATATACACATGTGCCCATGTACATACACGTACATATGTAATCATTTCTCCATTTCATTTGAGTAACTTCTTGTGCATAAAATCTTATATATGTTTCTAGATACTAGGCAAGTGCACTTTTTTCTTCTATAACACTTTTCCCATTATAGACAATCACCTGGACTTAAGTCCAGAATTGAGTAAGAACTCTTAAATAAGTTGTAGAGCAGTGTTTAACATGATCTGTAATTAAGGTGAGTACTTTAAAAAGTTACAGTTTAATTCAATGCACATCTACCACACAGAAGCAGCACATCTTTAGTAGGACTTTGTTAAACAACTTAGCCTTAGAAAATAAAATCCATTCCTCATTATCTTGTGAGTTAATTAGGTATCTATTTTCATTCTTCCCTTCTTATATTTACAGAAGACGCTCTACACTCAGGACGCCCCCTTCCACGTGGTCATCACCAGCTACCAGCTGGTGGTGCAGGATGTGAAGTATTTCCAGCGTGTCAAGTGGCAGTACATGGTATTGGACGAGGCCCAGGCGCTCAAGAGTAGCTCCAGGTAACATGATTAGTAGAAACCAAACTAGACTGAGAAGGTATAGATGTACAGAGAGAGGATACAGACTTACAATATACTTAATGATAGAAAAAGAGGGGAGTAAGGGTCCGTGAGGGATCAGAACATGGCATGATACAGTTTTTGCATAGGCCACGTCTCTGACCAGAAGGCAAGAATTCCCTTTTGCATTTTACACGGAATACAAATATTAATGTTCAGAATACAAGGGTTCTTCTTAACTTCTATTTCTCTACTCAATATTTATTGCATCTTAATAGATTTTGTTCTTCCAGGAACATTTTTGTGGGAGAAGACAGACATTTTGTCTGTCTGTTGATTCAGGGATTATTTTGAACAGGAGGTCTTAGTAGGAAGTAGAATATTAGATTATATAGATTGTAGGTTCTGTCTGTTCTGTGCAGGTTGTGCTAGTCCCTGATTGGTTAGGGACTTTTCATTGGAAGTTACATGTTTAAAATACTCTATTACCTTCAAAGTAACAAACTGAAATAGTAAGTCATTTCCTGACTTTAAAGTGTTGCTCAGTGATATTAAATGTCGCATTTGGTGCATTTTTATTAACTCTTGGTGAGCCTATGTGACATTCTTAGAGATCCATTTTAACTGACAAGTTGGTACTTTCTGTCCTCCCAACAGACATTACTTCATATTATACTCTTTTGAAGGAGGACATATTTATTACTGGGAGCAACATACTCATTTTGCATTTTCTTCTCACACCCTTTCCCTTTCTCTGTTGATGTCTCTATATTCACACTGGAAGCACAGAGATTAATAATTGTAAAGCTTTCTACTGCTGATAAATACCTTATAATTAAAAGTCTAGTGTCAACAAAACTGACTAAAGATAGTAGAGCACTTTGTTAAGCCAGAAAAGATCGTACTCTGCCCATTTGAGGGCTATTTTTTCTAAACCCTAATACCATATTTTCAGTATACAGGGGTCATTTTCTGTCCTTGGCTTTGTTGAGTAATATTTTTCAATGTGTACACGGTGGAGTACTTGATTCTGAGTGTTTGGAATTTTTTTGGAAAGCGTTTTTAGAAATACAGGGTCTTAGTAGGGTGAAGAAAGATTTACTGCTAACTTGGAATTTGTAATTCATTTTACTGAACAGTGTTCGTTGGAAGATTCTCTTGCAGTTCCAGTGTCGGAATCGGCTTTTGCTAACTGGGACCCCAATTCAGAACACCATGGCAGAGGTAGGCATTAGTAAAGCCTTCAGTTTTATGTCTGCATTAAATAGAATGGTTCTAGCACAGAATAGAATTCTTTCCCATGCCCACCTGGAACGTTACTTCTCTGTACAAATTATAATCCACACATAAAAGGAAGAATTTGACCATAGATTGACCTAAGTGGGTTTTTTGGGCATCATTCCTATTTTCTTATTCTCTGGCATAAGCAAATAATTAATGTATTCCTTTGTATTTATGGAATAACTGGTGGCCACATTAGGAATGCTACCCATCTAATGCAGAGATGTTTTTATAACAAAACGAAAAGGTAATGAATGTTCTTTGGCACTGAGAGGAGCTAAATTCCTTATTTAGAAAGATAATTGATCATCTAGAACAAGGGTCAGAAAAGTTTCTGTAAAGAGCCAGATAGTAATTTTTTTTCCCAGATAGTAACAATTTAGACTTTACAGGCCGTATAGTTGCCATGGCAGCTGCTCAGCCTTGCCAGTGTAATGTGAAAGCAGCCATAGACAGTACATGAAGGAATAGATGGAGCTATGTCCCACTAAAACTTTCTTTATAAAAGTAGTTGGTACAAAAGCAGCCTTTGTTCCAGACGCCATAATTTATTAACCTCCGATTAAGAGTCATTATTAATTAGCAAGTTATGCTACTTCAGATTGTATTCTGTTGTGAAATGGATTTTTTCAGTATATAAGATCTTTAAAACTATCACATTGCAAAATATGAGCAAGACTTGTACTTTTAGACTTTTAGTTGGAAATCGACTGAAAAATAATCTCATTTTGCTATAGCATCTTAGAAAATAAGAGTCGGTTGATGAGGCACGGGCTTACACACTCATTCTTTTTCGCCCATTTGCCAAAACTTATACCTGTTCCTAGACATACACACATACACACCCGCAACTTTCACTCTCTCCAGACCCTCACCATATCCTCACACACTGTCATTTTGTTATCCTACAGTTATTTCACATATCTTCTATTTCCAGCTCTGGGCTCTGCTACATTTCATTATGCCAACATTATTTGATTCACATGAGGAATTTAATGAATGGTTTTCCAAGGACATTGAGAGCCACGCTGAAAACAAATCCGCCATTGATGAGAGTGAGTGCTTTTATGAACTCTATTTCTTTCTACCTATCGGTGTAGGCAACACATAATTGAATATTTCCTTCTATATAAAGAATTTTTCTCCCAGTGTTCATAGAAGGATTGGAGCTGTCGGGGGGAAGGGGTTCTCTTATAAAGTAATTATTTGCTTTGTTTGTTTAAAAGAGCCGAAAGGATTAATACAGGTGATACTGCTGTTTACTATTTAACCAAGGCAGAATGGGCAGAGTTCAAAAAGTACCACATTTTGGCTTATAGAATCCTCATTTTCCATGTAGATTCTGAAAAACTCATATCAGGATTTTATTCCTAATTCATTCATTCCTAATGGAATGAGTTAAGAATTTTATCCTTATCCTCTGATGAAAACAGAAATATTAGAGGGATCATTTTTGTTATTTTCTTTCTATATTAGGATTTGGTTCCACTGTGAATATTTTAAACCTTATTTACCAATACTTTTGACCTTGTTGAATAATCTCTTTTAAGAGTGTTATTAGGTGTTTATTACATTGATACAAACTTACATCTACCAACTGTTAGAAAATTCTTAATTTCTTATACTACAGTTTGTTAATTTGGTGACATACTTAGAAAAAATGATTTTGGAGGAACACTGGGAGGCCCAGATAGCGTCCATTTACCTATATGAGAACTCTGTTATTGATAAAATGATCCTAAAACACTCTTGTAAATTCTAATAAAAATTAAGTGGTCCTTGTTGGTCTGAGTAAGTGACAGAAAAATGCTTTTGCCCCGTAGACTAGGTGGGTGCTGTGAAAATTCAGACTCCTTGGTTTCCTACTAGAGGAAAAGATTAAGTTTTAGTCTTCTTTCAGAGGTTCATCAAGCCAAAAGGTATAAGAACAATTTAGTGAGAGATGATAATGATATTTATTTTGTTTGTGTTAAGTCAATATAATGTATTATTTGTCGGTGGGGGGGGGCTCCTGGCGTTTCAGATCAACTCTCTCGATTACATATGATCTTGAAGCCATTTATGCTGAGGAGAATCAAGAAAGATGTAGAAAATGAATTGTCTGACAAGGTAAGGAAATAGTAATTCATTAGTTTAAGCCTTCATGGGCACCACCTTGGGATTCCAGGACAAAAAAAAAAATTCCCTGGTAAAGGTTTAGTTGAAGGGTGATTAGTTTGAGAGAAAACCATTAAACTTGAGTGGATCAAAGAAGACTTAAAATGATTCAAACAGCCAAGGCAGGTACTGTTTTTTCTTCTTTTTGTTTTATACTTTTCATTAATTTGAGGCATTACAAAAGTAGGGAAAAAAGTATAATGAACCCTCTTGTAAACCACCATACAGCTTCAGTAGTGATTGAGTCATTTCCATCCCATCCCTCTAAATTATTCTGAAGGAAGTCTCAGATGTCTTTTATTTCATTTACAAGTATTTTCATCTGTATCTCTAAAATATTTAGTCCTTTTTTAAAGGATTTAGTCTTTTTTAAAAATACGTAACCAGGGGTGCCTGGGTGGCTCAGTGGGTTAAAGCCTCTGCCTTCGGCTCAGGTCATGATCTCAGGGTCCTGGGATCAAGCCCCGAATCTCACTCTCTGCTCAGCAGGGAACCTGCTTCCCTTCCTCTCTCTCTGCTTGCCTCTCTGCCTGCTTATGATCTCTGTCTGTCAAATGAATAAATAAAATCTTTTAAAAAAATAAAAATAAAAAAAATAAAATCTTAAATTAAAACAATTTTATTTGGTTTATAGATATCTTTTTTTGAATCCTTACCAGACTTCTGGTTTTTTTTTCTTATTCCTGTGACTCCTCCCCATATTCTCCTTTCTTCTGCTTTCTCTGCCAGTTCCAAGTCCTTCAGAGTTTTTCCCCCATCTTCCATAGATTCTACCTGTTTTTCACAATTCTCCTTCTACCTAAAAGGCATCTTCCAAGGTTCTTGATAATATCAGGTGGTTCTCCTCTGTCACTGCCAAAAGGTTAGATTATTTTGAAATTAGTAACTCTCTTTGAAAGATTGTGGTGGAGATAGATACCTTTAAAGTGAGGCGTACCTTTGTACCTTTGTTTTATTTATTTTTAAGAAATCGTGATTACTATTTTGTGAAACTGGCTGATTTTAACTAAACAACAGTATTGCACAGATACACCTGATAGAAGGAAAATACTTTATAAAACAACGAATCCTTTAATATCAGAAAGGGCTTAAAAAATGATAGCAGTGTCAAAATTTCTGTTATTTGGTGATGAGTAGGGAGGTTATCAGAGGATGTAGTATGGTTCTTAATCACTGTGCATAGTATTTTCCTTACGATTTCTTAAACATCAGTATTGTTTCCAGTCTATTTTTTTTTTAAAGATTTTATTTATTTATTTGGCAGACAGAGATCACAAGTAGGCAGAGAGACAGGCAGAGAGAGAGAGGAGGAAGCAGGCTCCCTGCCGAGCAGAGAGCCCAATGCAGGGCTCGATCCCAGGACCCTGCGATCATGACCTGAGTCGAAGGCAGAGGCTTTCACCCACTGAGCCACCCAGGAGCCCCATCCAATCTATTTTTAAATAATATATTTCTTTATTAAACTCTTTTTGCCTGCTAGCCACTGGTATATAAAGATGTAGTGTCCAGGTTCCGTTCTGATTTCGAAGGGAGTTGAATATATAACTAATATTGTATCATAAGAGATATAGTGATTGTCTGTGTGAAGTATAATGGGAACACAGATAAGGGAATAATTCTGTTAGGGAAGGTTAGAGAAGGTATCAAAGCAGAGATGACATGTGAGCTAGGGCTGGAATAATGAATTGGCATTTACTAGAAAACTGTGGTAAGGAAACAGGTGTTAGGCAACAAGAGCAATGAACAAAAAGGTAGAGCAGCATCTATGCAACATGTTTATTAGCAAACATTACTCAGAGCATTGTTGCTAGGGTATATAGGAGGTCCTGGTGATGAGACTGGGACAGTAGGGTTGATTAGAATATGGAAACCCTTCTCTGCCTACCGGAGAATTTTTAATGTGTTACTGTAGGCAGTGATGTACATTGAAGGTTCTTCAGCAGTTGGAATCACCTTATAAGATTTGTTATGGAATGTTTCTTAGAACCAGTAAAGACTATAGGCAGGAAGACCTCCCCCTCCCCTGTGTACACACACACAAGATAGCAGTCTAGATTAGGTATGGTGAGATTCTGGGAGTGGTCAGAAAGGATGATTATTAGAGGTGTTAAATTCCAGGTGGATTTGAGGGACTTGGGAAATGATAAAACATGGGCATGAGAAAGAAAAAAATCAGAGCCGGTTGAAATTTCTTTTTGGGTAACTGAATGAATGGTAATGCTATTAATCAGTTGAGTAAATTATGGAAAAGATTTTTTTTCCCCCACTGACTTTGAGTGGTACGATTATAGTGGATAGTTGAAAATATGGGGCTGGGAATGTTAGGGAAAATATTTTTGAAAGTCACTGCAATGGATAGCAGTTGGTGCTATTGAAAATGGAAGAGATTTCATAGAGACAGCATGTAGAGTAAGTGACAGAGAAGAGCGTCAAGAAAAGAATATTTTTCTGGATAATTAGCCACATCCCAGGTTTATAGAGATACTGAGTTTCTAAAGATCTGTCTGTTGTCTGTTCAATTATAATCTGGCTTGCATGTGTTTCTTAAGCTGATACTGAATCCTCTTAGAAACTTGTTTTCAAAGTATAAATGTCCTTACTGATTTTTAGATTGAGATTCTGATGTATTGCCAACTGACCAGCCGACAAAAGCTTCTATATCAGGCACTGAAGAACAAAATTTCCATTGAGGATTTATTACAGTCTTCTATGGGCTCTACCCAGCAAGCACAGACCACCACCAGCAGCCTCATGAATCTGGTCATGCAGTTTAGGAAGGTAAGATTTTAGTCAGCTGCCTTGGAGTTGCCTCATTAACCCATTTCAAGAAAAAGGCTCTAACCTTGGTCAGATAAACAAAGGCTGTTAAAAAAAAGATGAAATGAGAAAGTATATGTTCACAAAAGTAAACATTCAGGGTTTGGGATTCCCGTGATTTTTCTGAGAATGATGTCTGCACGTGACAGTGGTGTCTTTTTATTTTCCTTCCTCTTAGGTTTGTAATCACCCAGAGTTATTTGAACGACAAGAAACTTGGTCTCCATTTCATATTTCCCTAAAGCCATACCAGATTTCAAAGTTTATCTACCGTCATGGACAGATCAGGGTCTTCAACCATTCACGAGACAGGTGAGCACATACTAATAACCTGTTTACTCTAAGGGTGTTTTTGTAATTTGGGGTTTTGTGGCTTAATGCTTTTGGGGTTTTAGTGGAGAGTGTTTGAGTTCCCCAATAATGAGGTATTTAAGCATAGGGTGGACACCTATTTATTGAGGGATGTTGTGATAGAAATCTGTATGGTATCAAGGGTTTAATTGGCTCTTAATAGCTCTAGCCACTTCTGGTTGCTTTTCTGATTGAGGAATGTGCTCATAAGTGCAAATATGTACTTGTATCAAGAGAGATCACCATATGTCTCTACTCCAGTACTGAAATTGTTTTGCAATAGCTTATTTTATACTTGGAATAGCGCTTGTGGGAGAGCTGATTGGATTTCAGATTAATCAAATTTACCTCCTCCCGGAATCAGCAGTGACAGATTTGGTTAAAGGTGAAATGGTTGTAATGTAATATGCTAGAGATCAATTCCATTCAGAAAATGTGTGTAGGTCCATTATACACCTGGGAGTGACTATATCCCTGGCTTTTGAATTTTTTAACAAGCTCCCAAAGAATACTTGTGCGCATCAAGATTTGAGAATCATGGATTTAGAAAGTTCTTCTGTAGAGAAACAATATAAGCAGCATTACCAAAATAATCAACAACATTTAGCCTAATGAAACTGAAGTTGAAGGGCATCTGGATGGCTCAGTTGGTTAAGCATCTGCCTTCGCCTCAGGTCATGATCCTGTGCTTCTGGGATCGAGCCCTGCATCAGGCTCTCTGCTCCTGGGGGACCCTGCTTCCCGGCCCACCGCCTGCCTCTCTGCCTGCTTGTGATCTCTTGTCTGTCCAATAAATGAATGAATGAATGAATGAATGAATAAATAAGAGAGAGAGAAAGAAAGAAAAAGGGATAGAGAGAGAGAGAGAAAGAAAGAGAGAGGGGGAAAGAAAGAGAAAGAAAAAGAGAGAAAGAAAAAGAATGAATGAATGAATGAATGAATTCTTGGTCTTGGGGGCGCCCAGGTCACTCAGTTAGTTAAGCATCTGCCATTGGCTCAGGTTCTGATTCCTGGGATCAAGCCCCACATCCGGCTCCCTGCTTAGCGGGAAACTTGCTTCTCCCTCTCCCACTCCTCCTGCTTCTGTTCCCTCTCTTGCTGTCTCTCTCTCTGTCAAATAAATAAAATCTTTGAGGGAGGAGAATTATTTGTATGTGGGGCACCTGGGTGGTTCAGTCGATTAAGTGATCTCAGGTCATGATCCTCACGGTCATGGGACTGAACCTTGCTTCGGGCTCTACACTCAGCTAGGAGTCTGCTGGAGATTCTCTCCCTCCCCCCTCCCCCTACCCCTGTTCCCACCCTTTCTCTAAAGTAAATAAAGGTGCCTCGTTAGTGCAGTAGGTAGCGCATCAGTCTCATAAAGTAAATAAATAAATTTTTTTTTTAAAAGATTCTTTGTCTGTGATAGCTCCAGACTATTACTCAACTAGATGGGCAGAGGGAAACAGACCACAGCTGTTGTGCTGTTTGTTTCATATGGTACATGGTAACGTACAGCTTTGAATTGTGATTCTCTGAAATGAAATGAGACCACTTTGAACTTGTATTACTTTCTTACATCTATATTAATTACTTAGTGCTGTCTAACATTTATGCCATGATTTCTGCCTGGTAATATGGCAACAGATCTCTTAAAAGTATTTAAAATCTAAAAGATTCTATTTAGTTTTGGACCCCTAATCTAGTTAACTTCCCAATATTTATATTTGGATTTATTTTATTTTATTTACTGATTTTACAGGTGGTTAAGGGTTCTTCTTTCTCCATTTGCACCAGATTATATCCAGCAGTCTCTCTTTCACAGAAAAGGTAGGTGTTTTGATTTTGGGGAAGGAAAGTATGCCAGGGATTTATCAGAATGCTCTTCATTTTGCTGAATGATTTTCAACTCGCAATGATTTTGCCTGCATGCTGGCTCTTTATTTATAAAGTCTTGATAATCTTTAAGTAAATTAGTTGTCTTCGTCTGTAGGTGCTATGATTTGTGGCCATAACGGGAAGCAATAAAAAATTATTACATTGACCTTCCATTTTATTTTATACCTGCCTCTTAAGAGTGTCTTATACCCTTGAAACTTGACAGAGACAATGCAGGACCTTCATTAATGTGACTTAGTTCCTTCTCCTTAGTCTAAGGGAAAGAAGCAGCTCACCTTTGAGCATTGTCCATGGTATTAAGGCAAAGTTTCAGAATCTTTTAACTCTACACTTTTCTTTTTCCTGTCATGATAAAAAGAGAAATGCAATTAGCCAAGGATCCAAAAAGCCTAAAGGTAGTTAATGAGCCAGCTCCACTCTGGCCCATGTATGCCATATCTCATAGGGTTGTAGTACAAAAATGTGACACCCTGACTTCCACCATAATTGCTGGGTCAAAACCTTTAGATATCTTTTCACTCTTAAATGAAAAGACAGCAGTTCAGTAGCTTTAGTTGACTGTTATCTCTTCAGTTGCTATTGGGTTTAACTTTGTCCTTTGATATTCCAGGTGTTAATGAAGAAAGCTGTTTCTCCTTCCTTCGCTTTATTGATGTATCTCCAGCAGAAATGGCAAACCTCATGCTTCAGGGACTTTTGGCCAGGTGAGAAGTTTCCTTAATTTGATGAGAGAGCAGTTGGGAATAAACAGTTTAAGCTGTGAAATTAAATACTTAATATTGTATCATTTTAGCAAGCCTCTTATTTTTTTCTTGTTAAGAGTAAAAATTTTTATAAGGGGATCATAATTTTCT
This sequence comes from Enhydra lutris kenyoni, assembly GCF_002288905.1. Taxonomy (NCBI): domain Eukaryota; kingdom Metazoa; phylum Chordata; class Mammalia; order Carnivora; family Mustelidae; genus Enhydra; species Enhydra lutris. The sequence goes on along the minus strand of NW_019154088.1, from coordinate 9,884,497 downwards.
TTCGATCATTTAATAATTGCATGATGCTTCATTATGTACCTGAAATAAAAATTATTTCAACTCAACCCCCAAATGCTGCCAGAAGGTCTTTAAGTCTTCTTAATTTCTAGTTAGTCTTCTATGTTATAGTTGCTTCTGCAGGGCAGATAATGGCCAGTGAGTCCTTTACTTGATAGCGATTGCAGCATAACCTGCCTTAAGTATTCTGGGAAACTTAGTTCTGTTTTTTTTTTTTTTTTTCCCTCGGAATAATGATTTTCACTTATGTTATTATTTTGTATTTATGTAATAATAAATAGTGACCTTGTTAGAAAAGGCTATCTCCCTAATACGAGGATATGTTTATAATAGAATTTTTGTGATAAAGTTAAATATTCTTTAATATTGAGTGCAGCTTTACAGAGGATTTTAGTTTTCAGAGTAACAAACCAAGTCATGCCAAAGATGGAATTTTTAGAAGAAAAGTGTGAAATGGCATCATCTGAAAGTAGAGAGGAACTGTTTCTAAAATGCTCAAGATGTACAAAAGAGACACATGAATGAAAGACAAGGTTCCTTGCTGCTCTGAACTACCCTCAAACCTCCATGGAGCACTGAATAAGCATGTCTGCTGTGGTCTGTTTCAGATGGTTAGCTCTTTTCCTGTCTCTGAAAGCCTCCTACAGGCTCCATCAGCTGCGCTCCTGGGGAGAGCCAGAAGGGGAAAGCCAGCAGAGATATCTGAGAAACAAGGATTTCCTTCTTGGGGTTAATTTTCCACTCTCCTTTCCCAACCTTTGCAGCTGCCCTTTGTTAAAGGTAAGCACTTACTTCACCATCAGCTCTCTGTGGTAGTTCTCACTTCCCTTCTCTTTGCATCAGTAAAAGGGGTAATAAAGTCAGTGATGGATTCATGGAGCCACAAGTTCCTAGAGGAGTGGGAGTGGTGTGCTGAGTTAATAACTTGTCATTTCATAGACGTTGTGTGTGTGTGTGTGTGTGTGTATGGTACATGTTTGTGCATGTGTGTATATTTAATATGTATTTTATATATAACTTTACTGTAAAGTACATAGAATTTAAATGTACAACTCTTTGAATTTATCCATGTAAGTACACTCACCTAACTACTAGATTATACCTAGATTAAGGTGTAGAACATTTCCAGTACCCAGAAGTCTCCCTCATGCATCTTCCAATTTAATACCTCCATTTCAGAATAAACTAACAAAAACCACTGTTCTATCACCATAGATTATTTTTGCCGGTTTTTGACCTTCTTGTAAATGGAATTATCCCGTACGTGCACTTTTGTGTCCACTTCCTTTCCTTCAGTATTATGCCTGTGAGATTCATCCACATTGCACATTTCTTTTGTGATACTATGAAATAGTCCATTGTCCGAACACACCACAATTTAGTGACCCGTACTGCTGTTGGTGGATATTTAGGTTCCTTCTAATTGGGGGCTATTGTAAATAAAAGTGCAGTGCATATTCTTGTACATGTCTTTTGATAAATGTACACTACTTTCTCTGGGATTCAGATCTAGGAATGAGATTGCTGTGTCATCAGGTGTGTGTGTGTTTAGATTTAGTGGCCACTGCCAAGCCTTTTTCCAAAGTGGTTTTAGAAATTTACCCTCCTACTGGCAATGTGAGAAGTTTGCTGCTGTTCATCATCCTTGCCTGTACCTGATATTGTCAGTCCATGTTGTTGCATTTGTAATGTTATCTCATTGTGATTTTAAATTGCATTTCCATGAAAAATAATGATGCTGAACGCTTTTTCATGTAATTGTTCGGGCCATTGTAGAGTAGGTGAGTGAGAAAGTGACAGGAGGTAAGGTTATAGATGTAGGTCCAGATCATAAGGGACATCATCAGTTGCAAGGATTTGGATTTTATTCTGAATGAAATGGGTAACATTGGAGAGTTTTGAAAAGAGATTTGTGTATTTATATATTACAGTCCTGAATTCAAAGTTAAGAAGGCAGGGCATTTTCCTTATGTCCTCTAGAAAATTTGATGGGGTCATTAGTCTTAGAGTTAATTTCTGTTGAATGCTAGCTGTTCTTTGTTTGGATCTGGTATTTGCCCGTGTTTGCTGAAGAATCTGTATGACTTCCTTCTGTTTTCCCAATTGGTTTCTCAAGCATTGCTCCATGTGCGTTTTTGGACTCTGGAGAGAAGATTAGTAATGCAGAAAGGAGAGTAGAATTCAGTCTGTTGTAATAATATGGTCAGTGGTGGCAGGGTGACTTCCTACTGGTGAAATATTGCTGTAGCTGGTCAAGAGTTGTTTAAATTCCTACAGACTGGTTCACCTGCATTTGATAATTTATATTTCTATAGTTATAAATTGTTGCTAGTTTTATTTTTGGTACAGGAAGCAACATTTTCTAAGCATTTATTGCCTTCTTATGTAGACACTACATGTTACTTAACTCTCAAAGATCCACCTTCCCATGTTTATATTCTTTTGCTTTCTGAAAATACAGTAATGTATTCATTGTATCTGTTCAGTGAGGTCCTTATATCGACTAACAAATTTCCTGAGAAATTCAGATGTGGGCTTTTATGCCTTATGGGAAGTTATTCTAATTGAAGTTAGATTCACTTTCATTTCCTCTTTAATTTTATTTCATGTTGTGAATGGACGTTTGCTGTCGTAGGGGTTTACCATGTATACAACCAGTAGGTCGCAGGCAGCTGAAAGCTAGCTCTCTATGTGTAGAAACACTGCTCTGCCTTTGGTCTCATCATCCTTATTTCCAACATGTATATATTAAAATATCAACCAGGCAGTGTATTTTGCCAGAGTTTGTTGATCTGTTACAAGAAATTGTTGCTTTCAGCTAAGCGGAGTGGTCTTTGCATGGTATCTAGTCTTAAAGATTCACCTAACTTCTGAATAAAGAATAATTTTTTGAGACTCCATGTGTAACATTTAATCAAAATATAATAAAACCCACTATAGCTCTGGCTTTTGAGGTATGACCATAACTCAAGAATATTAAGAATATTTCTATCACCGACTAATGTGTGTAGATACACAGAATACTACATACATATACATAAATTTTTATAGCAATACTCACAAAACAATACTTAAGCTTCATGTACAGTGCACTCTGGTTTTTTTCTTTTCCTTTTTTTCTTAATGTTAGATGGAACCTACTAAAAAATGATTTCATGACCCTGACTAATCACAGTTTTAAAAATGCAGCATTATACGGCCTCATAATATTAGAGTAGCTAGAGAACTAGATAGAGAGAGTCACCATGTAGAAGATTCTGGATCATTCTTTTTAATAGTAAGAAAAGAACAAAACGTTTGGAACTGAAGAGTCTCACTTTCAGTTGTTCAGAGAGCTGAATGCACGTTTCACTGTGTACTTACCCTGACTTGCAGTTAGTAGTCAAGGTCCATCTCTGTCTTAGTATAGTCTGATATCTACCTGTTATATCCTTGGTATTCAAAGATTGTATAAATAAAGATAATTAATTTTGAAAGAACAACTTTAATTTTAATTTTGAGCAAAGTAGTTTATTTTGGGAACTGTCCCCCCGAGAATGGCTTTCTTAGAATGTGCCTGTCACCACTACTGTCCTGGTTCTCACACTGGTTTCTCTGAACTGAGTTTTTCCTATTCAAGAAGGATTTACCTAATTTATCCAGAGAACATCAGTTTTGTCTGTTATACAAAGAAGAGTAGAGAATGAAATTTTGGACACCTAATCCTTTAGAACAGATTTCCACAATTCATTAGTTAAGAATATAAAAGTTAAAACTTAAGATGAACGATACTTTCACAAACAGACACACATCAAAACCACACTTTGAAACTTTATGGTCTACTCGGATCCTGCCAGTTTTTCATTAAAAAAAAAAAGGGGGGGTTGACAAAAATTAGTCTTTTTTAAAAAGATAACATTAAATATTAGTTAACAGTGCTAAGACTTAAATGTAATAATTATCTGTTGTACTGTTGTTTTAAGTTTTTCAGCTGGTTTTAAATATAAGGTCTTGGGCTCGTAGGTGTGGGGTAAATTCATCATGTGTGCTCTGTGCCTGTCATTCCTGATATGACTTATTTGCTGTTTTGAGGTCTAAAAATATACTTCTGGCATTATTGATGTAATTTACTAATCCTTTGGAAGACCACTTTGTTTAAATATAGATCCTACTACTGTGGAATCAGTTTATTTATTTTCACAGGAAATAAACTTATAACTAACTATACTTAACTATTTTCAGTAAATGTCCTGACAGTATAATTTGAGATATTTGCTGTAATGCAAATGATGAATTACAAACTTAGGAAGGATGAGAAAAGTCTTGAAAGATTAGAAGAGCACTGACATAAATGTGGAGTCCATCTTTAAAGTTTGTGGGGATAGGAAGAAAATTCAGGAATGATAACCAGTACCCTAACAAAGTTATTAGGGAAGTTACAAAAATTTTTGTTTCTAACAAAATTAATTAGCAGCTATTTGAACTCAATGATTCTAAGAAGCAGCTAACTTGATTCTGAAAAGATGAGCATTTCCTTTGCTTTAGGAGATAATAAGCCAAGTAGATTAGAGAGACAGAAGTAGTAAGTATAGCATATTAACCTTTTTTTTTTAAGGTTTTATTTATTTATTTGACAGACAGAGATCACAAGTAGGCAGAAAGGCAGGCAGAGAGAGCGGAAGGGAAGCAGGCTTCCCACTGAGCAGAGAGCCCAATGTGGGGCTCGATCCCAGGACCCTGGGATCATGACCTGAGCTGAAGGCGGAGGCTTTAACCCACTGAGCCACCCAGGTGCCCCAACATATTAAACTTTTTATATCTTCTCTTTTGTTGCCTTGGCTGTCCTTCTAGAGTTACTCATGCATGTGGGAAAGTGCACAAATCATAAGTAGACGTATGGCTGAGTTACTTCACAAACTCTATTGGAACTCTACTTCAGAAGTCCCTTTTACCCACTTCCATTCACTTTTCCACTCTGCCTTACCTTCCCAGTAGTTACTGTGGGCAGATATTTGGGTGATTTCTAGTTTTTGTTGTTACAAATATTACTGTTGTATTACCATACACATCTTTTAAAGAAAATTCATATGCATTTTGTAGGGTGTAGATCTAGTGGTCAAATTGCTGGATCATAGAGTATGCTTATGGTCATCTTTAATAGATAATACCAAACAGTTTTCTCAAACAATTGCATCAGTGTTTTCTCTCTCATTAGCAACGTATGAGAGGATCTAGTTGTTCCACATCCTTACCAGAATGTTATATTATTTGTTGATTTTAGCAGTCTTTCTCTGTGGTAGTATCTTGTCGTGGCTTTAAATTACATTTCCCTTATGAATAATGATATTAAATACCTTTCCTAATGCTTATTAGCCATTTGGATAACCTCCTGTATGAATTCTTAATCAAGATCTTGCTTATTTTTCTATGAAGCTGTCTGTGTTTTCATAGTGATTTGTAGTCCTTACATATTGCAGATTATCTTCTACTCTGCAACTTAACTTTTGCACTCTCACTGGTGTCTTTTGTTAAACAGTTAGCATTTTTGTGTCCCATTGAAGAAATATTTGCCTATATACAAAGGTCATGAAGGTAATTCTGTATGTTTTTCTCCATAAGTTTTATTTATTTACCTTTCATATTCTGATCTATAGGGAATTGTGATGGTTTTTTAGTCTGTAGTAAGGATTCCCCCCCCCTTTTTTTGCATATAGATATCCATATCCATTTGACGCAGCTCCGTTTATTGAAAAGACTGTCCTTACTGCGCTTAGCATCACTTTTGCCAGCTAGGTGGCTGTATATGGATGGGTCTGTGTCTGGGCTCTTTTCTGTACCAGTGGTCCGTTTGTCTATCCTTGAACCAGTACCACTCTGTCTGAAATATAGCTTCATAATACGTTTTGATCACTGGTAGCACAGATCTTCTAAGCTTCGTCTTTCTTCAGTATTGCCTTGGTTGTTCTTAGCTCTTTGCATTCTTATGTAAATTTTAGAATCAGCTTATAAATCTTATTTTAAACTCTTCCACATTGTAGATATATAGGCCACTGGACCCCAAGTGTTTTTTCATTACGTACCCCTATTATTAAATATATTTAGTCCATTTTTACTATACCTGTGTATTATTTTCTTTAAAATGATACACATAGACTAATGTGTTAATTAATTATTTACCTTGTGAATCTTGCGTATGAAGCTTCCTTTGTAGACCACTGTCTGGATAGTAAAAGAAGCCTAAGCAAGTAAAGAATGATGATAGAGGGGAGGACCCAATATTTACTGGGGGAAGTACTCCTTTTCTTGATACACCCTTCTCTCCTTCTTTCTTCCTGCTGTTTGTAATTATTCAGTACCAAGGCCAATTGGAGTGAATGGGTACATCAATCTATATGTCAGAAGAACTTATTGACTGAATGAATCTCTGGTGGTAGAATGTGATTTTGGCTTAGTGATCAGTGGTTGTCTGATGCTCCTTTTTTCTGCTGGTCAGACAATTTTAGAATTGCCTCTTCTCAAGGTCAGTCTGCTCGCACAGGGAGCATATGTAGTTAGTGTTTACCAACCTGTTAGTCAGCAGTGTCTGCTGTGGGTATGGTGTGTTAATAGTCATGGTCCCTGTTTTCTGGCTTGATAAATCATTCATGTGTGTAGTAAAAACACACAAACTTAAAAAGACTTTATTTCTTTAAAGATCATTTATTTATTTGAGAGAAAGAGCACATAGGGGGAGAGGGTATTAGGCGGGTATGCAGAGAGAGAGAATCTTGAGCAGATTCCCAGCTGTGTGGAGCCGGACACAGGGCTCAATCTCACGACCCTGAGATTGTGACCTGAGCCAATACCAAGAGTTGGATGCTTAACCGACCCTAAGGGGAGCCACCTAGGCACCTCTTAGAAAGACTTTAAAAACAAAAATAACTCAAGAGTTGAGAGAAGACATAATTAACTGCCAGATTGATGGTGGGTGATCAGGGGTAAAGTTCAGAATGGGAAATCATCTTAGATTGAAATGGACAAAAGTCTTTATAGAAATGGTGTTTTTTTCTTTTTTTAAGATTTTATTTATTTGAGAGAGAGGGAGAGTGAGTATGAGTGGGGAAAGGCGTGGGGGAGAGGGAGAAGCAGGCTCTCCACTGAGCAGGGATCCTAACATGGGGCTCAATCCCAGGACCCTGAGATCATGAGGCAAAGGCATATGCTTAACCGACTGAGCCACCCCAGTGCCTGAAATGGTGGTGTTTTAGTTGGACTTTGAGTGGTAGGGATCTGAGTAGGAGGAACGATATTCCAAGTTTAAGACTGGAGCTAAACAAAAGAAAGGGCCAGAAAGGTAAGTTGTAGGAGTCTTTAAATGCCAGTCTGTTGGGGTTTAGATATTAAACCAGGAGTTTTAGCCTTTTATTAACTTATGTTATTACATAGATGCTATAGTTGCAGTCTTGGGAAAATAAACTTCTGGTGGCTACTTTCAAGCCACTGGGATTACTCCTGTAATGTGGTAGCCAGTTTAAGGAAGGCCACTTAATCATTCAGATCACTAAGCACAGCAGTGGGATTTTAGTCATTAGTATTTGATAAAGATTAATCTCAATGTATGCTATCAAAAAAGATGGGACGTGTTAAGGAGGATGATAAACAGAGGTTGCAATTATCAAGTACTAAGGACCCAGCAGAAACGGTAGTAACTGAATGATTACAGAGAAAGGGTCAGTGAGGCGCTTGGGTGGCACAGGTGGTTAAGCCCCGACTCTTGATTTCTGCTCTGGTCATGATATCGGGGTCAGGAGATAGAGCCCTGTACAGAGTCTACTTAAGACTCTCTTCCTTTTCCTCTGCCTGCCCACCCCCAAAAAATAAATAAATCTTAAAGGGTCAGGGGACTCTGATTGATTTGGATATGGATGAGTATTGCCAGTGAAGGAATCACTTCCAAAACTCAGAGTTCAAGAGAATGATAAATTCTATATTAAGTTTAAAGCAAATACACAGGGATGAGATTAGTACCTTTTGTCGTTGGGAGTGTAGATAGAACACAGAAAGCCTGGTGCAGGGATTTACAGGGAGAGAGATTCTGGTTAGAAAGTATGGAGAGCACATGAAGTGTGCAATGAAGTGTGACAGTCAGAAAGAAGAATAGGGAGATATTTCAGGAGAGATACTGGGTTTAAGTCAAAGTTGAGTTTGTAGGGGAGGGGAGACTCAGATTAGAAGGCTAAAAGGAAAAAGCCCTTAAAGAAGGATATTGAGGGGCGCCTGGGTGGCTCAGTGGGTTAAGGCCTCTGCCTCCGGCTCGGGTCATGATCCCAGGGTCCTGGGATCAAGCCCCATATCGGGCTCTCTGCTCAGCGGGGAGCCTGCTTCTCCCCCTTTCTCTGCCTGCCTCTCTGCCTACTTGTGATCTCTGTCTGTCAAATAAATAAAGATAAAAACTTTAAAAAAAAAAAAAGAATTAATTAGTTTATTAAAAAAAAAAAAAAAGAAGAAGGATATTGAAAATGTAAGAGAGACGGTTGGTGGGATTACAAAGTGGTTAACTACCCTTTTTATATGGTGGAAAACTCCAGTGAATCCTGGTAGGAATTCTATAATTAACGGAAAGGTACTCTCTATAACAAAGTTTTACTATTTGTAGAAGCTCTGAAACTAAGCTTAACATGAAAAAAGAAAGCGTTACTTAGTTCTGTCGTTTTATTTTTTCTTTTTTTTAAATCGTTTGTTTTTCTTCCCCAAGTGAGAACGCAGTTCAAGTGTTTGAACATTTTATATAGTCCCTCTCATCTTTGCGGTCTTGCACGAGCAAAGTTAAGTAAATGTTTCCTGAATGACTTAATAGTCGTGCTTCGTGTTTGTATTGGTTTTCCCTTTGGAACTTGATGTATAGTCTCACCCGAGGGAATGTACTCCAGCCTAAAATTATAACATCAGCATTTAAAATAGAATTTTGTGAAGAGTTCTAACATTCCCTTGGAGGTTAAGAAGTGTAGGATTGGTAACTTGTTTGATCACTCATTAATTTTTTTTTAAGATTTTTATTTATTTATTTGACAGAGAGAGATCACAAGTAGGCAGAGAGGCAGGCTGAGAGAGAGAGGAGGAAGCAGGCTCCCTGCCGAGCAGAGAGCCCGATGCGGGACTCAATCCCAGGACCCCAAGATCATGACCTGAGCTGAAGGCAGAGGCTTAACCCACTGAGCCACCCAGGCGTCCTGATCGCTCATTAATTTTATTGTACATCGGTTATTTTCGCCCTGCAGTTTCTGTTGATCAGGAACTTTGAAAAGAGCAGCTTAGGTAGGTGGTTCTAGCTCAGAAAATCTTAAAGAGTTCCAGTCAAGATGTCAGCTAAGGTTACAGTTATTTTGAAAGATTGACTAGAGCCATAGGATCTACTTCCAAAGTAGCTGACTCACGTGGCTAGGAAGTTGGTACTGGCTATTGGCTGGAGGCCTCAGTTCCTTGCTGTTTGGACTTTTCCTTGGGGCTGCTTGAGTATCCTGATGACATGGCAGCTGGCTTCCCCCAGGGTAAGTGATGAGAGAGAGAGGAAGAGGCACGGTGCCTTTTATGATTTAGTTTTGGGAGTCATGCTAGGAGAGGGGAAGGAACTAGGCTCTACCTTTTGAGGAGAAAGTTACCAAAGAATTTGTGAATATATCTTAAATGACCAGAGCCTTTTACTGTTGGGCTGAGGCCTTTATGTTAGTTATTTCATTATAAAGTTTGTTTTGGTATTCCTAGTTCTGAGAGTTTAGCCTAGGCTGTTGATGGGTTCTGTGACATCATGAAAGTTCTTAAATTGATTAAAGGATGTTGGTATCTCTCCCTGCTCTCTTTGTCACTCATCTTGTTCACAGTTCTGTTAGCCGCAGCAGATGTCAGCAGGGGAGGATATTAAATACAGGATGATATCTGGCTTTATCTTCAGCAGGAATTCATTGCTCATAAGCCCTAGGTCCTTGTAAGCAAAATTTTTTCATTGTAATTTCTATTGTATTCTGTATGTTGGATTTTCATTTGATTTGCCAACTTAATTCTTACTATGTAACCTTGATTATTTGTGAAGAAATGCTATTTCTCCAACTCCTTGCTTTCTTTTGTGGTCCTAAAGAGTGGAATAGCCTTGTTTTACTATGCAAAGTAAATACAAATTATGTTTCAAAGTTTTGATGAAAGTGGGGCACCTGGCTGGCACAGCCAGAGGAGCATGCAACTCTTGACCTTGATTGTGTAAGTTTGAGTCCGCACTGAGTATACAGATTACTTAAAAAAATAAAATCTTCGGAGCACCTGGGTGGCTCAGTGGGTTGAGCCTCTGCCTTCGACTCAGGTCATGATCTCAGGGTCCTGGGATAGAGCCCCACATCGGGCTCCCTGTTCAGTGGAGCGCCTGCTTCCCCCTTCTCTCTGCCTGGTGCTCTGCCTACTTGTGATCTCTCTCTCTCTGTCCAATAAATTTTTAAAAATATCTTCAAAACAACAACAAAGTTTTGATGGAAGAACATAAGAGTGATTCCATGTTCAAGATCAGTTTTTAAAGGTGAAATTTGGGGTATTCTTTTTTTTTTTTTTTAAGATTTTATTTATTTATTTCACAGAGAAAGAAAGTATGGAGAGCACACGAAGTGTGCAATGAAGTGTGACAGTCAAGTGCAGCAGGCAGAGAGAGAGGGAGAAACAGGCTCCCCATGGAGCAGGGATCCCGACGCAGGCCTTGATCCCAGGACAACCTCAGCTGAAGGCAGATGCTTAAGCAGCTAAGCCACCCAGGCATCCCCCGCCCTTTTTAAAGATTTTATTTATTTATTTGACAGAGGCACAGAGAGAGAGGGAACAAGCAGGGAGAGCTGGAGAGGGAGAAGTAGGCTTCCCGCCGAGCAAGGAGCCTGATGTGGGTCTTGATCCCAGGACCCTGGGATCATGACCCGAGCCGAAGGCAGATGCTCAACCGACTGAGCCACCCAGGTGCCCCCCACCCTTTTTTTAAGTAATCTCTGTGCCCAACATGGAACTCAAACTCACTATCCTTAGATCAAGAGTGGCATGCTCTATTGACTGAGCCAGCCAGACACCCTAGGAATTATTCTTGAGTGGATAGACCTGAGAGCAAAGACAAGGGAAAATGCTAAAATTGGAAGCAAGTGTAGAATTCTTTCTCTTGTACTATTCAAGTAATAATTTCAAGTAAAATTCCTTTGGAGCTACCAAATTAGCTTTGAATTAATTTCTCCACATGCAGCTTTGTCCTTTTATTGCAGAAAAAAATTCTTCATTCTCTTCTGTGCCTTCATTTGTTTTATAATGAATAGTAGTTATTGTTCCAGTAGGTTGTCTCCTAAATACAGCTTCCTATCATCAAATCCAGGTAAAAGCTTTGTTCTTATTCCTCTGAGAGGACAGGTAATGAGAATTGACTAAGCTACATGTTGTCATCTTGTTCCTGGTAAGCTACCTCAGACCCCATACTACTGAGTCATTTGGTGGTCTAACCCAGTCCTCACCGCATTCTTTCCCACTGTGGGTATGAATGAATCTGGACAGTGAGAAGCACTCTTCCCAGAGGTGCCTGTAAAACCTTAGTATTCGCTCTGCAGTGAATGTTAGGTTTGAATTTTGTGTTAGAGAGTTCAAGGAAGTCCTATTCTCATAATACTGGCTTTAGGATGATATATAAACAGGGAACTAAGGAACTAGGCTAAGGACACAGATCAGATGACACTTTTGGGGTGTTTTAAACAAAGTTTAAGGCCTTTTAAACTCTCTAACTTGACGTGAATTCTTGTCTAATACTTCTTTCTTTTGTGATGCTTGTGAAATAAAAGCCAGCATGGTTCACTATGTTCCTCTTAATTTTATTGTGCTCCACCCTGCTTTACTGGTGAAAATTTTAAGAAGGAGTAGTAGTGGGGCGCCTGGGTGGCTCAGTGGATTAAGCCTCTGCCTTCGGTTCAGGTCATGGTCTCAGGGTCCTGGGATGGAGCCCCGCATCAGGCTTTCTGCTTGGCAGGGAGCCTGCTTCCCCTTCCCCCACTGCCTGCCTCTCTGTCTACTTGTGATCTCTCTCTCTGTCAAATAAATAAAATCTTAAAAAAAAAAAAATAGTAGTTCAAATTTTTCATAAATTCATTCACACACACCTCCTTCGCTACTGTGAGCTCTGGCCAGAGCTCCTTTCTTGTACAGATTTGTAGGGGCTAATGTGTTTCACACATACGAATCTTTTTCTTTTTCATCCTTATTTTGCTTAGAAGAATAAAGACAAAATCCAGAATCTATAGGATATATTCCATGTAGTCATCTTTTGGGGGAGGCAAAACAGATTTTATGCTATATTGGGTTAAAAATGATGATTGGGAGAAGCAGAGTACAAGGTGTCCCCAACTTTTCAAAAGTTCAAGGTTATAACACTTGGCTTTTAAGAAAGACCTACATTCGTAACTGTTTCACTAATCAAAAGAAATCCGAAGAGGACTTTCATTTTACAAAAAAAAAAAAAAAGGCAAAAAGCGGAAGTAGCATTCAGCATTTGTTTGGCACTGAGCCACTACAGAGCTATGTGCACTGGAGCAGTGGGAATGGCACCGCTGAGCCCCTTCCCCAGGAACTATACTCAGCATCGACCTGTCATGGCTTTGAACTGTGTCTGGGAGCATCTGTACTTTATCTCAATTTATTTTGTGCATCTGTTACCAAGGTGTGTCCTGAGGTATCAGAAAAGTCTAAAAGAGGTTATTTTTTGGGGTCTGGGAATGCTCAAAATATTTTCCACATAGATTAATGGTAATTGCTTCTTTACTTTATGCTATTTCAGCTTCCAAAAGTTTGCAAAGGAATTCTCTACTTTGGGGGAACAAGGGAAACCTGTACCAGTGTTGATTCCATCTCCTATATCTGTTTCAGTGAAACTGTTGCCATGGTAATGGGCCACTTAGGCATCATGTGTGTCAAAAGCTTTCCATACTCCACAGCTTTTGTGAACTAGCTCATAAAAATTGGGGGCAGTTCAGATTTTGTAATTTAAAATATACAAAAGGATCTAAACATGAAGAATTGTTTTTGAAAAAAGTGGTGTGTGTTTAAGTTGTAAACACTGTTCTCTGTTAAATGCTTAGAGAGCTTTGACTGGCTATTGATGAAGAATCCCAACCAGAAAGTTTTCAAAAACTCATCTGCTAGATGTTAATTTGCACCTGTAGTATCTATATATGACATTATTTCCTGAGATCATGAAAGCTGCCAACGCCCCTTGTGGAAAGCTCTGAGAAGCCATTGTACTCAGGTTTTCTGTGCTTTATTTTCTCTCTTTTTGTTTGGTCACTTAAAATATCTGAAAATAGAAGCCATTTAGTCTAGCAGTTGATCTGTAAACACTACGCCCTTTCATTTAAGGTGAGACCTTTCCTCACAGACTTTTAATTTTGGAGAACAAACTGATGGTTAGCAGAGGGGAAGGGGGTTGGGGGAAGGTTGATGAGGATTAAGGAGCACACTTGTTGTGATGAGCACTGGCTGATGGTTGGAAATGTTGAATCACTATATTGTACACCTGGATCTAATATAACACTGTATGTTAACTAACTGGAATTAAAATTAAAACTTAAAAAGCAAAATAATAATAATAAAGTGAGACCTTTTCTCTATACCTATGTTTGATGTATTCTTTAAGAACAAAAGCAGAAAATTAATTTCTGAGTAATGAAGACCTAATGGTTAGAAATGTTCCTTTTAATTTTAAGCAAGACATGGAGAATAAAGTATGCCCCTTGTTAAATGGGTAAATCTATATCTGAGGGGAAAACATCTGTGTGTTTTCTGTGCTATACTGTGGCAGGAAATTTACAGCTGTGGGGTCTATCATCCTGCCCTACTTATTTTCGATTGAGACTTACATGGTACCAAAAGACTCTCTACCAAAGCCTAACTTCTCTGCTTTGTGTACATTGTGATTGTGGTAGCAAGACACACACAGCTACCAGTGCATACAGGGTAGTGAAGACACTCAAGAGCCTGAAGAAGGGACACCACGTTATAACCAAATCATGTCTCTCGTAGTGTGACTTTCTATTTCTTTTGTTCTAATTTGTTCTTGGCCAAAACAGACTAAAGCAGTAATGAACCTTTTCTGTCCCTCCTTCACCTATTCATCCAAGCATCTTATGCAGTGGCGGTTAAGGTGTTCTTTGTGTTCTTCTGTATTAAGTATTAAGTTTTCTTGCGTATAGCAGTGTCTAGTAGTTAATGTCATTATGTGAAGGGAATGTGGGTAATGTGGTATTAAGGACTACCTATAAAGGAAGAATGGATGAAGCCAGTGTTAAGAGAAAATAACACAAGAAAGTATAGATTGAGTAAAATATGCTGGGGGTGGTCAGGGTTTCTCTTAAGCTAAGGCTGTGTATGAGCATTTTGAGCGTGTGAATTTTTTTTAAAATCTAAGATCAGAAAGCTACAAATCACCTTGCCGTTAGTGACTTCCTGTGAGAATACCATCTTAACCTATCTCATGTAAGACAAGTGAACATGTTTTAATTTGGGAATGACCACCCCTGGAAGTAGAATTATCAATTAGACTTCTTCCAGAAGGGTGTTACAAATAACATATTGTGATAAAAGAACTCCCTGCAGTGAATGTTATAACTCTTTCTCACCAATAACAATAAGGTTGAAGAGAAAATAATTGAAAGAAATGTTCATTCTTTCATCTTTTGCCTTTATGTTCTGGGAATGAAGTAAACAGGCTTTGTTGAATTTTGCCATTTGAAAATACTTCAGATGAGCGTGACTTTAAGAGATCCCTGGCAGAGACATTGTTTAGTTACTGCTCTTTGGGAGTCAGTAAACAATTCAAGGTTTTTAGGTCAACTGCTGCTGCTGCCTCAGCCCCCTGGGTGGCAGTAGACACCCTAACTAGCAGTCCTGAGCTACTATAACTCGATGACACGACCAGTATTTCCTCGACTTTTATCTCTTCTCCCCATCCCCGAGGAGGAGCAGGGGGCCTTACCACCAATAATAGGAAATGTGCTTATGGAAAACAAGACTGCCTTCATCTGTGCATAGGAATAGGATTTTTTTAGGTGTATGTTCTTAGCTATCCAATATCTAGTATTGGAAGAACAGTATGATACCCGATCTGCTCCTCACCCTGGGCTTTGAGAAGGTAGTGGACATAAATATGTAGGGAGGCTGGTGAACTTCAATGCAGATGCTAGCCAACATAGAGATGAGAATGCAGATATTGTTGAAAAACTGTCAGAAGGATAAAATTCTTTTCTAGGTAATGACAGGGATGTCAACATCTAGAGGAAAGTATCAAACATGACCAAGCTACGGGGGCCCAGTTTTGTAATAAAGCATTGTGAAGACTTCCATACAGTGTGGTTAGAAACCACTGGAGATGGCCATCTCTCCTAGAAACAGTTCAGGCCTTTCAGTTTGTTAATGACCATTATTCAGAAAATGCTGATTGGTTTTGGAAAACAGATTATGATACCCATATCCTGCTAGACAACTTAAGATGGCTTCTCTCAAAGTGTGATCCTGAAGAGCCCATTGACTTTGGGAAAAGATATCTACTGAACAATGAAGCCTTGAAGAGATTTGATCCTGGAAGCTTTTGGTACAGGAACTCTAACTATGATTCCTTTGTACAGCCCTGGTTACTGTTCATCTTGTAGTTTGTTTTCTTGACCTTGTACCGTATAAAATTTGCCTACCTTATGTATGATTATTTAGGTTCCAACCTGCCTTTTCTGAGAAAACAATAAAGAAAAAAAGTGAAATAATCAAGAATGAAGATCCAAAAATAAAATGTCTAACATTGCACTGAAGAAAGAATTGCATCTGCAATAAAGAACACTGTAACCCCACTGACAGATTCTTTTATGTGAACATCCATCCTTTTTTTAAAAATTTATTTATTTTGAGAGAGACAGACAGATAGTGAGAGAGGGCACTAGTGGGGAAGAGAGGGAGGAGCAGGCTCCCCTCCGAGCAGGAAGCCTATTGAGGGGCTCGATCCCAGGGCCCTGGGATCATGACCTGAGCCAAAGGCAGGCACTTGACGACTGAGCCACCCAGGCGCCCCAGCATCCCACACTTTTAAAAAATCTTCCGCATGAAAGCTTATAAACTGAAGCTTTACTGTGAGCTTTTAGTCTGTTAAAATGTATTGATAAGGTAATATAAAGGGAGAATTTCTGGTTTTTTAAAAAAAATGGTCAGATAAAGGAGCTAAAGCAATATTGTTACCTTTTCCTGACCATTTGTATTGATGTCACTGAATAAATGAAACAGTTAACCTTGCTAGAACTACAGTTGACTCTTGAACAACGTAGGGGTTAGGGATGCTGACCCTCTCTGTAGTCAGAAATCCACGTATAACTTTTGACTCCCCAAAAACTTAGCCACTAACAGTATACTGTTAACAGGAAGCCTTACCAATGACATAAACAGCCAATTAACACATATTTTATATGTTACATACTGTATTCTTAAAGTAAGCTAGAGAAAAGATGTTATTAAAATCATAAGGAAAATACATTTACAGTATTGTTGAGTTCTTTTTAAAAAAAAAGTGTATAAGTGGATCCACACTTTTTTTTTAAAAGATTTTATTTATTATTTATTCAACAGAGATCACAAGTAGGCCGAGAGACAGGCAGAGAGGGGGGTGGGGAGCAGGCTCCCTGCTGAGCAGAGAGCCCGATTCAGGGCTTGATCCCAGGACCCTGGGATCATGACCTGAGCTGAAGGCAGAGGCTTAACCCACTGAGCCACCCAGGCGCCCTGGATCCACACATTTCAAACCCATGTTCTTCAAGGGTCAGCTGTACACTGCACTGTTAATATACACATGTGGTACTAAACAGATGTGCCTTATGCCTGGCTGGCTCAGTCAGTAAGTAGAGTATATGACTCTTGATCACGGAGTTTTAAGTTTGAACTCCACATTTGGTGTAGCAATTACTTAAAATTGTTAAAAAGCAATGTGCCTTGGGGATGCCTAGGTGGCTCAGTCATTAAGCATCTGCCTTCAGCTCAGGTCATGATCCCAGAAGCCTGGGATTGAGCCCCACATCGGGCTCCCTGCTCTGTGAGCCTCCTCTCCCTCTCCCTCTCCCTCTGCCTGCTGCTCCCCCTGCTATGCTCCTTCTCTAATAAATAAATAAAATCTTTAAAAAAAATCTTTTAAAAAAAAATCTTTAAAATGCATCAAAGAAAAATTTAGAAGGAGATATTGTTAGCCATCATGTTTTTAATACAAGATGTGAGTTTGCATCCATGGTATAACAAATGAACCAAACTTCCCCCACACACATACACTGTTTTATCTAATGAAAGTTATGCTCTAACTATTTATAATTAACAGTATCTCTTCCAGAAAAAGGTAGAATTGGAAATGCCACTTGCTTACGGTATATCAATAAAACGCATGTTTTTAAAATTAGCATGAACCTTGACTATATTATACATTTGGTTCTAAATACTGGTTTATTGTTTATTAGAATTAATATTCATAAAAAAGAATGTTTAAGTCAGGTATTTAATATGTGACATTTTTTCCATTTTGCTTGCATTAAACATACTTGCCAATGGCACTAATTTGCATTCTTGTCTTGTAGTCTCTGGTTTTCAGCAGCCACTGCAAAGCAGTGAGTGGCTACTCAGACCAGGTCATCCATCAGCGGAGATCAGCTACCTCCTCGCTTCGTTGCTGCCTGCTCACTGAACTGCCATCTTTTTTGTGTGTGGCCAGTCCACGAGTAAGTGCCACAGGAGGGAAGAGACAAAATAGATGATACTTGAAGAAATAAACCAACTTCTAAGAGATCCATTTCTTAAACAATTACTTTAAGCTCTTTGGACCTTGAGAAACGTAAATCATCAGTATTTAGAAGACACACATGATCCTGGCTTTCCCAAGACAGTGCTCCTCCCTTTAAATTACATTGGTTTGAGAATTGTATGGTAGATCGGAATGGCTTCTTTCCCTGACCGTGTCTCTCCTGTGTCATTCCTCTCGTTTAGTCAGGGGCTCTAAACTACCATGGGAGCAAGCCATCTGTCAGGTAGATTATCACTGAACAGCAGGGTCAGGGACAAGGGAATATTTGAAAAGGAGAGGGAGCCATTTGTTACCTGCATTGAGGTTTTTGAGGGTTTTTTAGAGGAGGGGGTCAGATTGGGAGGGAGATTTGATCTGGCCTTATCGCCTCAGTGCAGTCTCCAAATAATAAAAGGAAACATAACACTTCAACATCAAGAAACTTCTTAGCCTGGTGTTCTCTCACTCTTCTCAGCAGCCCTGCCTGGACTGTGGTTCACAGGTATGTTCCCTCTGAAAAGTAACTTTTGTGCTCTATTCACCATTCAGCAGTCTTAGTTTTATTTGCAGGTTGGGAGCAGTTTCTCTTATGGTTTCAACTTTGAGCACCTGTTAGATCCTTCCTAACCCTCCATCTATCAAAACAGGGCACTCTGTGGATTGCCAACAGCATCGCTGCAAAGGCTCCCCTTTGCACAATGCTGTTTTACTCTGCTTACCTCTTCCATTCTTTCCTGTCATTGATCAGAGCTAGACAGAAGCTCTCTTACAACTCTGAACAAGTATGTGAAGGGAGGGGGCAGAGTAGGGATGCATCAGACTCTGTGGTTAGAGCAGAGAACAAGTTTCAGTCTTCCTGGCTCATTGCCCTTTTGCTCTAAGGAGCATCTTTCAGTTAGCCAGGAAAACTCTGAAAGAGGCCGACATTACTTACTCTTCTGTGTTTTACCTTCTTTTCTCCACTCATTCTAGAAGGTCTGCTGTGTTCACAGTTCTGTTTAAAGAAGGTGGAACCGGGCGCCTGGGTGGCTCAGTGGGTTAAGCCGCTGCCTTCGGCTCAGGTCATGATCTCAGGGTCCTGGGATCGAGTCCCGCATCGGGCTCTCTGCTCAGCAGGGAGCCTGCTTCCCTTCCTCTCTCTCTGACTGCCTCTCTGCCTACTTGTGATCTCTGTCTGTCAAATAAAGAAATAAAATCTTAAAAAAAAATTAAAAAAAAATTAAAAAAAAAAAAAAGAAAAAAAAAGAAGGTGGAACCTTCTGAATCTTCCTTAGTGATATTTTGCTGTCATTATTGACATCAGCTTGCATTCTTTATTAAGATATCAAAGGTCAGAGTCTGGCAGGGGTCCCAAGAAAGTTGATGAATGGAAATGAGATGATGATGGGACTGAGTCCCATTGACTCCTGCCTGCCTTCCCTTCTTTCTGCTGACCCTGTACTACATGAACTTGATTTGCAGGCCACTGTCAACTGTGATATATATTAGCTATCTAAATAGAAAGTATTTAGATTTTCTATATATCCTGTTCTGCCAAAGCATTTTTTGGTCTTGGAAGCTTTAGTCAATGCAGGGAAATGCACCCTTTCTAGAACACATCTAAAGTCAGGTGCTTCTATAGAAAGTGGTCTTTAGGCTACATAGTTGTGTGGTTCATTTCCTTCTCACCCTTCCAATCTGATGTGTATACTGCAAGGCCTAATAAGAGGAAGTCTAGATTTCAGAGAGGGATGTCTAGATATTTTTACTTCTCATATCCCTAGTGATTTATAGAGCCAATTAAAAAGTGAGCTGCCGGGCGCCTGGGTGGCTCAGTGGGTTAAGCCGCTGCCTTCAGCTCAGGTCATGATCTCAGGGTCCTGGGATCGAGTCCCGCATCGGGCTCTCTGCTCGGCAGAGATCCTGCTTCCCTCTCTCTCTCTCTGCCTGCCTCTCCATCTACTTGTGATCTCTCTCTGTCAAATAAATAAATAAAATCTTTAATTAAAAAAAAAAGGTGAGCTGCCTTGGGCTGTCATTGCATTGACAGGCATGAAGATTCTTTATTTATTCTACTCAGAGCTCTCTGGCCAACCACTCTGAAGAAGAACCCCACTCTCCCAACAGACTCACACATGGGATACTCCAACTGTACAACTGAAGGCTTGTTTTCTGAGGAGCCCAGAGTTGAAACTGTCAGCCTGGTGCTGCTATTTCCCTAAAGAATAGTAAATAGTGACTAGTTTGAAGAAGGCTAAAATAGCATAAAGGTGGGGTGACAGGCAAGGAACAGGAGAAAACTTTATTATTTGGCTGAAGCACTCTGCCCTAGCACCTTCCTTTCCTACTCAGCCCCTCTCCATAATTGTTACAGAGTTTTTTCACATAGCAGGTGCCAAACCTGAAATAGGAGTAGTTACACCATGGTTATATGGACAGGAAGAGGAGTTTTATTTTATTTATTTTTTTAAAGATTTTATTTATTTGACAGAGATTACAAGTAGGCAGAGAGGCAGTCAGAGAGAGGAGGAAGCAGGCTTCCTGCTGAGCAGAGAGCCCGATGCGGGGCTCCATCCCAGGACCCTGGGATCATGACCCGAACTGAAGGCAGAGGCTTTAACCTGAACCACCCAGGCGCCCCAGGAAGAGGAGTTTTAAATATGTCTGAATATTTTATACACTCATCCACAAGCTTTTACCTTTCAGATCAGGCCTGGGGTGTTAATAATCCCGAGATCCTTGATTGTCTTATATTGATTTCTAACTCATCTGTGGTGGGGAAAAACTGACTTTCTTTGAAGTCTGAACCTTAGCCTTGAGCTGAAACAAATTAATGTCCCTGTCTTGTGCTGTGGAAACTTTCAGGGTCAGTTCTAGAAGAACTTTGCCTGCCACTAAGGAAGGAATTATAGGAGCTATTTTCTTGTTAGCTGAAGAAATAATTCTGCTGGGTTAATAAACTAAGACCCTGGAAGTTCATTTTACCAAAAAACTGAAGCGCTTGGAGTGGTCACGCTTGCTAGAGCTAGAGCAGGAGCATACACGTCCTCAGGAAGGACGCGCTAAATGCTTGAGGAGACAGCCCTGAAGATACTATAGTTTAGGAAGTTAATGAAGCAAGAAGCAGAGGTTAGCTTATGTGAGACTAAAGGGAGTATGCATTTCCATTTGTGGGGAGGGAAGAATGGTGTGGCATGCTTCATTTCTCCCTACTTCTGAGCAATCGGAAGGCCACGTGGGGTTAGAAGAATGGGTGGAGGCCATTTATGAGAGAGCTGACTTGGGAAGCACAGTTTAATTAGAAGTGGACTTGTTTGCCTCCTCTTAGACCTCATGAGTTCACTGCTTGCGTACTTATGACATGACATTCTGTGATTTTTGCATATATCTTGATCCAGGGCCCTTGCCAAAGAAGCTTATCAAAACATTAAAAAATATTTCACTAAGAACTGGGCCTCACATACCTCCTAGTCTTCAGTCCTAGACTTGGAAGGATGTCAGCAAAATGAATTTGGAAAATAGGTGAAAGTTTATAACTGGAGAAAGTTGTTTTGTTTTTAAACTGTGTAAGAGTGCCTAGGAGTGAGTTTTAGGCAGGAAAAACATTTTCCCTGTGTCATTGTTCCCCTCTTCCTTTGTGCTGAGTTTTTAGCTTTTGATTTTTCATCTGGAGAATCTGGGCCCAAAGTCTATATGTACATATTATTGTTCTTATTGTACTATTATTATTTTAGAGAGAGCACATGCATGAGAACAAATGGGGAAGGGGCAGAGCGAGAGGGAAAGAGAATCTTAAGCAGGCCCCACCCCCAGCACAGAGCCTCATGTGGGACTCCATCTCACAACCCTGAGATCATGACCTAAGCTGAAATCAGGAGTCGGACGCTTAACCCACTAAGCCACACAGGTGCCCCCCCAAATCTATATAATTCCATTACAAATACTGCTTTTCTACAAAATAAACAACAAAAACAAAGCTGTTATCTCTGAGTATAAAATTGATCAGTGTGAGTATCTTGTTAGAAAAGCGTAAATATGATTTACTCCTCCAAAAGTATATATACTGTATAGAACCAGTCGTACTTCTGTAGTCTAACCACTGCTGCTTATATGAGTGTTAGGAAAGTACAGCCACTATCCACTATTGACCATGTGGTTCTGGGACTCATACCGTAGATGGTAGATAGCTGCTGAGTTACTGCCAGGACAGGCTACAGCAGGAAAATCCAGGTTTCATCCACCAGTTTTTTATTTCTGTCTTCATTTGTCTATGTTCAGCTTTCTGTGGGAAAAGGGAGTAAACTGGAAGCAAGAGAACAAACTCCTTTTGGAATGTGTAGAGATGATAGGAGATTACCAACAACTGCATCTCGTATTGTGTGTGAAATGGTTGTGTGAGCTGACTGGGTTTTGGAGCTGCAGGGGGCACCCGCTTGCTGTGACCCCTCCCTGTAGTTTTGTGTCTGGACTGTAGATGGCACTGTTTTCTAGCAAACTCCGTTCAGCTTCATCTCTGAGCCGGAGTAGAGGACGCTATGGTATTAGTAAATCTTGCTCTTTCTCTTGTTTTGGTATCCTCTAGTCTCCAGCAGAGGCACCTGCAGCCCTGTATTCAGCTAGCTGACTGTTAGTGTACCCCAGGGCAGCATTAAGGCTTGGCCTGAGGGGCCGTGGTATACATTAAAAGCCTAGAGCTATTGGCTTTTCCTTTAGACCTTCTGGATCAAAATCTACACTTTAGATAAGCTCCCAAGAAGGTTCTTCTACATACCAAAACTTGACAACCATTCTATTGCCCTAATGATTGATGGGCATGAAGATAGAAAAGCTAATAGTAAGATACATTTTCCTAAATGTCTCTCTTCTGGGAAATAATAGCAACAATAAAACTAGCTAACTAGGGGGCGCCTGGGTGGCTTAGTGGGTTAAAGCCTCTGCCTTCGGCTCAGGTCATGGTCCCAGGGTCCTGGGATTGAGCCCCACATCGGGCTCTCTGCTCGGCAGGGAGCTTGCTTCCTCCTCTCTCTCTGCCTGCCTCTCTACCTACTTGTGATCTTTGTCTGTCAAATAAATAAATAAAATCTTTAAAAAAAAAAAACTAGCGAACTAGGTACGGCCAGTTTCTGTGTTCTGATCTCTCTCGTTCCTCTGCACTTGCTCCTTATACCCAGTTTCTCCGCATTCTTGGTGTTGCTCCACGGTTTTTCTGAGCAGTTTGATGCATATAATGGGACTTTCGCATTTTTATCAGCTTGAGCATGCAGATAATCACAACCTCCAAATTTCAACAGAAGGTAACTCAGGCTTCTAATCAGGTGATTTCACAGCTATCTGAATACACAGATGCTTATTAGAGTAGGAATAGACCCAAATCACTTAAAGGATTAAAAAGCCTGTTTCTTAATTGGCGAGAGCCTTTTGTTCCATGGGGGCGAGGGTGGGGGGCAGGCAGCATTTCAGTGTTGTTGCACCTTGTGGGGAGATGAGAGTTTGTGCATAGGCTGTGTCCTAGCCAAGAAATGAATCCACCACTCTCTGGCAGTATCTTTCTCCACCCCCTTCCAGCATATCCCATCTTATGGCCTAAAAGAAAGGTTCTCTTATCTTTCATTAGGCTTTTCAGTCAGCAACCTGGTCAGGGAAGAGAAGAAAAAAGTCTTGATAAACTTGGGAGCTTTGCCACAGAACTATTAAAGATCACTTTAAATGCACCAGGCCAATAACCCTTTTTGTTCTTTAGTAATGACTGTGTAGCTCCAGCTCCCTTCCTGATCTTCCCATTCTGTGTATGGCTACTAGAACTTCACCAAAAACACTACCCAGCAATGAGGGGAAGTGGCAGAGTTGGGTCAGGGATCTATAGAACCATGATAGAATCATTCCTGACCTGGTATCCCAGTTTTTCTGAAAACTCCAGCACTCTCTGGATCTTTAGCTTGCTGCAGATTCATGTTGTAAGTGGTTGGCCTTTTACCTGGACCAGCTCACTAAGTCAGTTATTAAGGGCAGCTTATTTGTCAGGACAAACTAGCCTGAGAATTGTCCACATTTATCTTCAAAGTTGGGGTGTAGGAAATGTGCAAGAGCTGTCTCACATGACTGTCTCACCGCAGGTTACCGCAGTGCCATTGGATTCTTACTGCAATGACCGCAGTGCAGAATATGAGCGGCGAGTGCTGAAGGAAGGAGGGAGTCTGACAGCCAAGCAGTGTTTGTTAAATGGGGCCCCTGAACTGGCGGCAGACTGGCTAAATCGACGATCCCAGTTCTTCCCAGAGCCAGCTGGAGGACTGTGGAGCATCAGGCCTCAGAACGGCTGGTCTTTCATCAGGATTCCAGGTAAGTTCTCTGTTCTCGTGGAATGTGTTCCCAGCTCTGGCAAGGGAAAAGGAACCGAGGAGATACTCCATGTGGTGGCTTTAGATACTTGGAATTCAGAGTGCTTGGGGTTTGTTTCCTGTTTTGCCCTTACTAACTTCATAGGTAAAAATACTTGAGTAATTTATGACTTAAGAGAGAAATGTTCTTTAGATTTGTGCTTACGTACTCTCCTTTGACAAGCCTACAGCTGAGAAAGGAATGCCACTCTTTAAAAAAAAAAAAAAAAAGGAGCTGGGGGGAGAATAAAGTTGGTAGGAAAGGCTCCAGGTCGAATGAGTACAGTTGTCTTGTGCCATTGCCAGTAGGGTGAATGAGAATGTCGTCACTTCAGAAAGCCTAGTTGAAGTAGCATAAACAGTGTCCTGCACGGAGCACTAGAGATCTGAATGATAACCAGAAGAAAAACAGTGTGTTTTGTGCCAAAACGCTAGCAGATTCCCAGACCTCCTAGAGTCAAGGTCGAGGGTTGAAAGGAAACTAGGTTTTCATCTTTGCTTTAGTGAGACTACTTTTAAGGAAACTGAACACAAGATTCCTAGGCTTATGTTGCAAACACCTGCTGGCAGACTAGAGTGCTAGTTGAGGCCTACCACGTTAGTTTTGGTCGTCCAGATTCTCTGATACTTTGATTGTATTCTTTTTACTGGATATAATGAAAGTAAATTAGAGCTGAGCATTCAAAAGAGAGAATCTGCCAAGTGTCAAGGGACTTTGGGTCAGCCTCATCCATAGCTGGGGTTGGAGGGTGCTTTGAACTAGAAGAATCCATCCTGAGTTTATGAGAGCAGTATAATATGTGGCCTCGTAGCAAACTTAGAACACCTGAAAGCAGTGGGTGAAGGTGTACTGTTGGAAAACAAGGGGGAAAGCCCAGTTGTAAAGCAGGCCTGGTTAGTAGTGGGAATAGAGGACTGAAATCCAGCAGGTCTGGAAACCATTGAATCCCAGCCAGAAGATGAGCACAGGTGTTGAAAGAAGCAAGACAGCACCTTATTTCTTCTTTCTCCCTTCTTTACTCGGGCTCCTAAGTTCCCAGTACAGGAGTAGAGGGCTTATTGCTGGCGCTGTGGGAATCTCTTGTGGCTTTTCCTGTTCTTTGAAAGAAAAATGGACCTTGTTTAAATAGCAGGAAGTGTCTGAGTTCTTTTCACATCGATAAAAAGCACCAGCCTCACTGGCTGTTTACTGTGAGAACCAACCAGCTCCTCACTGACCCCATTGTGCTCTGTAGACTAGCTGGGGCAGGGCAGCGAGGGGTGGGGGGATGAGGGGTCACTGGAACCCGTATTTTATCTCTTTTTGCTCTATACTTTTACATTTTCTGTTTCCTTGGGAAGGATTGGTTCCATTATAGTCCCCGAAAGACCAAAATCTCCTGGATTTCACGCCTTGAATGCATCTCCCTGTTTCCCCAGGAGAAAGATATTTATTCCTTTCAGAAGTCTTCTCTCCTTGGAAAAAGGAGGTATTTCATCTATTAGCCTAGTTTTACTGCCATGGAATATACTCATTTTTGTCCCTAAATAGGCTCTTACACTGTGGCCAGTTAAGAAGTTGTGTCTAAGATACTTTAAGCTTGTACTGTAGGATTGTGGAAGATGTTGCAAGAAAGAGGATAGGTCTGTACAACATTTTGAGATCCTGTTTTAAAGTGAGGTTGGACTTGGCACAATCAACCTAATTTCTAGGGGATTGTGCTCTTCTTGGCTCTGTGCCCTACTTAGCAACAGGTGGTGCTGTTGTCCAGTGCAACTTCGGTAGCTCCTAAGAAATTGAGTAATGGATGCTAGGCCTGAAAGACCCCAGTGTGTAGAGGGAAAGAAACACGTTTTTTTTTTCTGCCTGTCTTTGTAAGGACAAGTACTGGGTGATGAGTTAACATGCTTAACGGAGAAGCAGAAACACTGTTCGTTGCTTCAGTATTCAAAGGCTGTGGCTGCAGTCTCTTTTTGCTTAGTCCTTTTCTTTCAGGGCAGTCCAGAGAAATCCAGTCCATCCACTTTCACTTCCCACATACATGGCAATAGCTAACGAGTGCCGCTCTTGCTTCTCTCAGGTGCTTCGGAGTTCTGTGTGCATCTTCGTCTCTGAGCCTCCTCCTCTTAGCATCAGTTCGTTCTAGTTAGCAAAGAAAAGGAGATGTGGGAAGCAGGGATGTGTGAAAACTATTGAATCACGACTTTGAGATGAAGCTTCTCAAAATGCAGACACTAGACTGATTTACATATGCTAAAATATTTGTGTGGAGGGAGTAGATGTGAATGGAGAGGGAAGATAAGCAGGCTGCCGAGATCCGATGAACCTAACTTGCCCACTCTTCTCAGTGATGAAAACTATATATGGGCTTCTCTCTTTTTTTTTCCACCTACTGCGCTTTTAATGAAAAAAGAAAGAAACTGTCTAAAGCTGATTGGTAGCTCTGTGGGGAATGTTTAGGAGCTATCAAAATTGAGGGATCCCAGGGAACCCAATTAAGAGAGAAAGGTAATTATGACAAGAAAATGTTGAAGTTGTTAGGAAAGCATTGCCGCCTGATCAGACTTGGAATTCATACAGGCCTCCTTGTCTGGTGCCAGGGACAGGGCCTAGCATTTGGTTCTGTCCCAGCTGCAGTCGTTTGATTGTGTTGGTAAGGAGATCAACAAAAAGAAGAGCATTTCAGTAATCTAAACAGGACCAAACAAAGAGGCTGAACAAAGGTGTGTGTGCCACAGTGTCGGGGAGGGGGTGGTGGAGGGAGAGATGTGGCCTGGCAGCGTTCCGAAGGTGGGAAAAGGCAGGCAGCAGTGCAGAGGAGTAAACATCCAGGGTCTGTGGCTTTGTAGCAAAAACATGAGTGGCTGATGATTTGTTATGGTGCTGTCAGCACATCCGTTCTCATTCGGTTTATACAATGATTACGACTTGGCAAATGGTGGCGAGAACAGAGAAATACCCATTGAGAACTCTTGGATTGCTCTCAACAGTCAGCCTTTGCAGTTCTGAGGGGGAAAAAAACATGGGTTTGAACCCAGAAACTAGGGATAGACCGTACATTTTTTAACAGTTCCCTTTTTTACTTTTAGTGGTTAGTTGTCTGTGTTGTCTCTCTATCCTTTGTCTCTCCTTTTTTGCATCCCATGGCCACTTCCACATATACACTTAAATCTCCCGGCCCCTTCAGCCTCGTTTCTTCCCTCTCTTAGTAGCAGCGATTGTTCAGGGCATGTTTATGGACCCGTCTGCAAACAGGAAGCTCTACTTCCTGAAATGTGATGGGAGTTGAATGATACTGAATGGATAAATGAAAATTTGAGAGCTAAGTGCTCTGTAAAGATCTCTGGCTAAAATGCTTTTTTTTTTTTCTTTTAATGGGATGAGGAAAGAGAAAGCACGAGTTAGTGAGTAAAAGCAGCTTCCATTTCACAGAAACCCAAAGTCAGTCCTTCTGAGAAACTGAACAAACTTTAGTGTCTTTATTGAATTACAGTTTAGGATAATGATATTTACCAGCCAGCCTATTCAAAATCATCCAGGAGAAGGAGTTTGTATTCACACAGAGGGGCAGGAATGGATATGTGTATTTGGATTTCTCGATATTTAAGTGTCTCCAGAGACAGGCAGAATAGCCTTTGTTTCTCTACATTCTCATGCTTTCAGGAGATGTAAACCATTTAGCCATAGAACTAGCAGAAACAAATATCGAAAGATAGGATGAAGAAGGAAAAGCAAGTTTCTCAGGTCACCTAGAGCAGATATGACATGGACCTCACTCTTAGATGTCCATGTGTACCTGCTGTCCCCTGAGTAAGGACATGGAGCAGGGAAACTTTGAGTTTTCTTAGCAGCAGATATCTGATTGGGAACTGTCCTTTGGAAGGGAACCTATACCTCCCTCTTTCAGGGTTCTTCTTCCCAGAGCACTACTGGATCATGATTTAACAGTGCTGTGCATTCTTCTCTAGAGTTACTTTCCTGCTCTTGTGATGACAAGCACCCTGGTTATAGTAATTTTGGCTGCATACAGCTTTGCAGTGAGTGATTTTGCTGCTTCAATTAAATACAGTTTCCCCCTCCTCCCCCCCCTTTTCTTCTCCCCAGGCAAGGAGAGCCTCATCACTGACAGTGGAAAGCTGTATGCCCTTGATGTCCTCCTGACTCGGCTCAAGTCTCAAGGACATAGGGTCCTTATCTACTCCCAGATGACCAGGATGATAGACCTGCTGGAGGTAGGAGAAGGAACCTTGGGGCCTAGGACACCTTGACATTTAACTTGCAGGAATCACATGTCTATGACTAATGTCCGTCCTGCTTAATGGAAACCCAAAACTTGTCTTTGTGATTTTACAGTGTATAAAGTGAGGAGAAGCAGCTCCTGGCAGATCTGAGAAAATGCAAAGGACTGTTACCTCCTTCCCTACACCTGTGAAGTAGAACGTCCCCTACTCCTTCCTTTACTAGGGAAGAAATTCCTTAATTTTAAAGGAGAGCAGAGTTAGGAATTACTTAAGAAGTCCTCTGAAATTCTGTATGGAAAACAGGACTTAAGATTAGTTCTCTGTATAGAAAACCAGAGAGCAGCTGTTCAGTCTGACTTAATGTAGTGGTCTCAGCTTGACTCCATACTGCGTTCTGCTGGAGGAACTTTAGCAAATACTAATGTCTTGTCCCATCCTCAGAGATGGTTATTTAATACCTTTGGAATGAGGCCTAGGCATCAGGATACTTTAAAAAGCTCCTGAGGTGATTCTCACAGGCAGTCAGAGTTGAGAACCACTGGGTTATGTTGAAAGATACAACTTGTTTGACTGTGCAGGGCAACTTCTGTTTCTTCAGTTAGCTGTGTTGACCTTCTCTCTGCTTTCTTGTTGTCTGAGTGGAGGCTAATTACTTGATGGTGAGGAAGTCATGGACATGGAAATAGGAGAGTGAAACTGAGGACAAATAATCACAAGCCGCCAGAATTAGCGTTTAGAGCTAGAAACTTGAAAAGCTGCTGGTCAGGGGGCTAAAGCACCTAGATGTAAGTAGTATATAAATATTTGCATGTTTTTCCATGGGCTTTTTATAGCTAAGGCTTCATATTCTAACCCTGCTACTCCAGGGAGTAGCTGGTAGTAAATATGTGGAAATTGGAGCATGATTATCCCTATCTAGGAATAAGGGAATAGGGATCATATCAGCACAGAAGGAATGAAGGCTAGCATAGGGAAGAAGTTTTAGGTTTCTGGAAGCCAAGCCTGGCTTACTGAATTTCTCAGTCAGTAGTTTGGTAATGCGTTAGCAGGCTCTTTTTAATAATCTGGCAACTTCTTTTAGCATATTTGAGGTCACTTTAATCACTAAGTTTGGCATTTAATATAGTGTTTAGTCCCTCAAATGCTGTCAACAGGCTGAACTTTCTGTTTTGTTCTACGGAATAGGTCACCTATTTCTAAATGATGGAAAAATGCTTATTGGTGCCTGTAAATCACTGTAAGAGAAGTAATTAAGCCACTGTGTTTGCTGCAGATCTTACCTTGTGTTAAAGGTCCTAACAGCAGTAATCCAAAATAGAAGGACTGCCTGCATCTTTAATGTTCTGTTCAAACCAAATGATGTCAACAGCTCAAAAATATGAGTAACTTTCCTTCAGTGGGGCTTCTCTTACATAAAGTGCACTTGCCTTGTCCTGAAGAGTCAGGGAAGTACAGATGAAGTAGTGAACTTGCACTGCTGTGAATTATAGAAAAAGCAGTATACTAAAGATTTTGTAAGAGAAATCTCTCTTTTTTTTTTTTCCCCAAGACTATGTCAGTGTATTTTGGAGTCCTAAAGTTGCTTCATATTAAAGGAAAGTTCAAAAGTAAGTGGAGTAAGCTACCAAAAAATAACTGGCTCTGAGAGCTGAAGGGGAGTGTAGATGGTTTAAATTTGATGAATCCTACATTTATTTCCTCTTTCTATGTATTACACCCTTCTAGGTACTCCTAAATGTTACCAAAATCAGTGATTCAGAGTATGATAATGAGCTTTGTTCAGGATGAGTGCTGTAAACCCTTCCCACCAGGGGCACTTCCTATCTCTCTAATCCAGCAGGTTCTTTGGAGAGGTTTCTGGGAATGTGGACAATGTGGGTAGGTTTTACAAACATGGCAGCCTGAGAGCCTTCTCTAAATATAGTTGCATCTCTCCATGGGGAATTCGAAATTAGGGAAAACTGAATTTCACAGCTGCTGACATTCCTTAGCCATATGAATAACATGTATCTAGGATGCTGAAGCCAGAAAACATTGCTACTGTTTACATGTTTTACTGAAAAACTTAAGTGAAACTGTGTCTAGTTTCTTTTTAACACTATACTATTCTTTTTCCTTCAACATTACATTTCCTAAAAGTTCATTTGTCTTTTTTTGGGGGGGGGGGGGTTCTGTTTATTTTAATACTGTTTACTCAAATGACCCAGAGTCTGTATTTCAAGAGGCTGGTCCTCAAAATTTATTTTGTGGGCATGGAGTTAAAATGCCCACAATGTTTAATATATGTCTAATCATTTATTGAAGTATAAAGGTATTGTGGATCTTATGGCAGTGCAGGATTAGGTCTATATTTCTTTACCTTTTCAAAGAGTTATTCTGGGGTTTGCTTTGTTTTCAGATTTTACTTATTTATTTGACAGAGAGAGAGACAGCGAGAGAGGGAACACAAGCAGAGGGAGCAAGACAGGGAAAGAAGGCTTCCCGCAGAGCAGGGAGCCTGATACGGGGCTCCATCCCAGGACGCTGGGATCATGACCTGAGTCAAAGGGAGACACTGAACCGACTGAGCCACCCAGGCGCCCCTGGGTTTTTTACTCATTGTCATAATAGAAGCTTTCACTGTAAACATTCATTAGAGTCGTGTTTCAGCTTTAAAACATGACCTGGCGGGGCGCCTGGGTGGCTCAGTGGATTAAAGCCTCAGCCTTCGGCTCAGGTCATGATCCCAGGGTCCTGGGATCAAGCCCCACATCGGGCTCTCTGCTCGGCAGGAAGCCTGCTTCCTCCTCTCTCTCTGCCTGCCTCTCTGCCTACTTGTGATCTCTCTCTGTCAAATAAATAAAAAAAATCTTAAAAAAAAAAAAAAAAAAGGCCTGCCTTGTCATTTAAAAAAAAAAAATAAAAAAAATAAAAAAATAAAACATGACCTGGCATAGGAACCTAAGAATCATGTTATAGAAAGGCCCTTCTGGGGACGCCTGGGTGGCTCAGTTGGTTAAGCAGCTGCCTTCGGCTCAGGTCATGATCCCGGCGTCCTGGGATCGAGTCCCACATCGGGCTTCTTGCTCGGCGGGGAGCCTGCTTCTCCCTCTGCCTCTGCCTGCCATTCTGTCTGCCTGTGCTCGCTCTCTCTCCCTCTCTCTCTCTGACAAATAAATAAATAAAATCTTAAAAAAAAAAAAAAAAGAAAAGAAAGGCCCTTCTGTATAGATGCTTTCCCTTGAGTATGCTTGACCTTGCTTAAAAAAAAAAAAAAAAATACCTTGACTCTTGCCTTGCCTCTTCATTCTCAATGTGTTGGGGGTTTTGTTTGGTTAGTTTTAGATTAAAAAATTTTTTTTTGGTGACGCCTGTGTGGCTCAGTGGGTTAAGCCTCTGCCTTCGGCTCAGGTCATAGTCTCAGGGTCCTGGGATTGTCTGCCTTCACCTTGGCTCTCTGTTTATTTCTAGGACTCAGAAGAACCAAAATATGGTAAAAATCCACATACTTCTGTATGACCAGTTTTCCATTTGGGGAGAAATACTAGTTCTGGGCACTTAGTATTTGCTCAGTATTTTTTTTATGAAGTGATTGATAGCCTCTTTCTCTTGGGCAAAAATCTGACTTTAAGTTTCTTGTGAATATATCAGATCTTATTCCAAATAGAATTCTGTATTCAGAAATGTCTTATTCTTTCCCATGGTATCCAAGTACTGTTTCTAGATAGGAGATAAGAAAGCAGACTGCTAAACTTCCAGGGCCAGGAATTTTTAGTGTGCCACAGGCAGAAGTCAAAGCCATAGATAGAGGAGGATATGCTAGATCCCTAAATGTTATATTACAGATTTATCTTATATTTACTGAGTCATCTGTAGGGTCTTTGCTGGTGGGGGTGCTCTGGAAGCAGACAGGACCTCTCTGCAGTTGAGATGATGGTGTCCAGCTGGATGTCAGACAAAGCTTTTCCTACCATCACCATTTTTACCTGAGTTTGGAACTTTTCACCCCCTACCACCATATTCTGACAGTTGCAGAAAGCTTTTAACTCACTACAGATGACTTACATCATCTGGGTTGTCTCATTTGAGGCTCAATCCTGTTGGATCAAGCAGCTGAGACTCTAGTTGAAGGAAGTAAGTGTCAGTATTTTCTCTGAATACTAAAGTACTTGGAAAGGGTCAGCCAGCTGGTACTGTATGTGGTGTGATTGTTAAGTACTGAAACCCAGACAAATTTTGTACTGCACAGTGTATGAGAATAGTACGGGTCAGAATTAAATACAGATAATTTATAGCTAATGATGGCATTTGAGACACTCGGTTGTATAACTTACCTGTTCAGCAAGTACCTCACTTGGATAGGATTCATCCAGAATAGACCTTCTGTCATTCATAAGCTGCTTTCTCTTAGAACTCTTAGTTACCTTCGGGAGCTGTGATTCTGAACCTACCGGGAAGCTGGGTTTGCTAAAACTGCCCCCCGGAATGAAAAGCAAATTGGGGTCACTGTTAACTAGCATTTTGATTAGGCTTTAGGAGTGATGGAACTTACAACCACATTTATTCTGTTTCATTCGTTTCTTTTCAGGCCAAGCATGAGGAGGGCATTGTGCTCGGCAGATGTGAATATAGGTTAAATGTGGTCTTTAATTTCAAGAAATGTATCTAATGGAGGTTGTATCACACACAGCCGTCAAGTGAACTCTGATACTGGAGCCCAAAGTGAACCATAAAGAGAGCTGAAGATAGCAAGATGGATACATTTATTTCTAACTGGATCACTTGAGGAAGGGTTCCCATTGATAGTGACTTCTGACCTGAACTTAAATAGAATTTTAACCATCAGGGAGAAAGGCATTCCAGACTAAGGAAGCCAGATGTAAAAAGGCACAGAGTTGGGAAGGTACAAGACATTTGGGGCAGACTAGCTCAGTGTGACTGAAGCATATGGTATAGGAGAAAAGGGAATAACACACGTAGGGTGAGGGCAGATTATGATTGGCCTATATATGCCTTGTGATTAGGTCTTGCTCCAAAAGACTCTTTATATTAGATAAGAGAAGGATGGCTGCCATATTTCACTCATTTGGTACAATTTGCTTGGGCAACGGAGAGGTTATAATAGAGACTGAGGGGAGCCTTATTCTTTGCTACTGATATACCCCAAAGATGGCAAATGGCATGTCCAGGAAATAGTTAACACCAGGAGGAGGTTTGTGGATCATAATGAGTCTTTCCCCCAAATTGTTTGGGGAAAGTGAAATTGGGTTGAAGTGAATAGCAGAGGCAGATTTGAAATAGAAAAGAAGACTCAGAACGGAAGGCTCTTGTTAGAGATATACAAACATTTGCCTTTATTTTTTCAAATGCCCAATTACCCTTTTTTCTGTGATGATAATGGATGGAGATTATGGATATGTATTAAGAACCTTATGTGGGGGGCGCCTGGGTGGCTCAGTGGGTTGAGCCTCTGCCTTCGGCTTAGGTCATGATCTCGGGGTCCTGGAATCGAGTCCCACAT
Organism: Enhydra lutris kenyoni; assembly: GCF_002288905.1. Taxonomy (NCBI): domain Eukaryota; kingdom Metazoa; phylum Chordata; class Mammalia; order Carnivora; family Mustelidae; genus Enhydra; species Enhydra lutris. Next base: position 9,850,596 of record NW_019154088.1, on the reverse strand, counting down.
TGGGCTCTGCTCAGCAGGGAGCCTGCTTCCTCCTCTCTCTCTGCCTGCCTCTCTGTCTACTTGTGATCTTTGTCTGTCAAATAAATAAATAAAATCTTTAAAAAAAAAAAAAAAAAGAACCTTATATGGCTTCTCCCTGACACACCACAACCACCTTTTTTTCCCTAGTGGTGGTGAGCTGCTCTTCCATGTGGAAAGCAGTAAACGGGTTAAGCTGGGGGCTCTTGGCACCAATTAACTTGAGTTCCAGTCCTAGCTCCATTACCCACTACCTATGTGACCTTAGAGACTTTACTTTACATCTGTACCGTGGGAGGGCGGATAACACCTGTCTTAAAGATGACTATAGTGAGGATTAGATAAGCAAAATACATACAGAATAGTGTTTGTCACTTAGTAAATGCCCAGTAAATGCTAGCCACCATCATCACCACTACTGCCAGATGAACCTAGTACCTTTAATTCACCACTGAGTTGTGTGAATGTTTGCTTTTATTTAGTGTACTTTATAGGAGTGAGAGGTACTTGTGGAAAGTATTTTGAGTTATACTGATAACCTCTGCAGCTACTGCTTTACAAGTAACTTACAGGTAGGATCCACTTCTCAAAGTGTATTTCAAGAGTGGTTTTCAAACTAGTGGTGTGGGGTAGAGGACAAGAAAATTAGGTAGAGATTAAACAGGTGGGGCCCTGGGCTACCCTTCTTCATCAACCAGAATAGTAATGCCTTTTTTTTGGTAAGATTTTATTTATTTATTTGACAGAAATTACAAGTAGGCAGAGAGAGGGCGGGGAAGCAGGCTCCCCGCCGAGCAGAGAACCTGATGCGGAGCTTAATCCCAGGACCCTGGGATCATGACCTGAGCCAAAGGCAGAGGCTTTAACCCACTGAGCCACCCAGGCGCCCCCAGAATAGTAATGCTTTTTATCTATTTTATATTAGAGGGGTTTCTTTTCTTTTCTTTTCTTTTTTTTTAATGATTTTATTTATTCATTTGAGAGAGAGAGCGCATGCAAGCAGGGGCAGAGAAAGAGGGAGAAGTAGACATCCACTGAAAGCCCGATGCAGGGCTTGATCCCAGGACTCTCAGATCACGACCTAAGCCAAAGGCAGATACTTAACTGACTGAGCCACCCAGGATTCCTTAGAGGGGTTTCATATAAGATTTCCCTTGGGAAAAGAAAAAGTTCCAGTGCTTTTGAAATAGTATAATAATGTTGTTCTCCAACAATGTTTCTCAAACTTAAATGTACTTACAAGTAATACATGTTAAAACAAATTCTGATTCATTAGTTATGGGGTGTATCCCTCAGTTCTACATTTGTTTTTGTTTTTGTTTTTTGTTTTTTTATTAAAGTAGGTTTCCCTCCCAGCATGGAACCCAGCACAACCTCAACAACCCTTGAGGTCAAGAGTCGGATGCTTAACCGACTGACCTACCCAAGTGCCCCTCAATTCTGCATTTTTAACAAATTGCGGGTGTTGCCAGTGCCGCTTATCTGAAGGCCATGCTGCAGTAGCAAGATGCTGACGGACCCCGTCCTGCCTTCTCTTTGTAGTGGTGGTTCTCAGCTGCAGATAGAGGGTATCTCTTGCACTCATCTTTGGAGTTTTTTAAAAATAAACCAGTCCGGGCCCTATCCCAGACCTACAGAGTCTGAGTCCCTGGGGTGGGTGCAGGCACATGTATTTTTAATCCTGGTTGAGGATCACTACTCAAATACCAAGAGTACATCTTGTCCATAACCCCTTTGGCTTCTTCAGTAATTCTTAAAAATAGTATCTAGTAGGACTGTATAGCTCTCAAGACTTCCTAAATGTTAAAAGCCATAATTTTTATTTTATTAGTTCAAGCAGTATTAGAATTTACTTTGGTTAGTAGTTATTGATCCCACAAGAATCCACTTGAGAGTACTGATGTTTGTATTTATTTAATTAATGGAGGATACTAAATTATGAGACAGCTGGAAGAGGAAGAAGGTCTCTCTTTGGTTTCTCTTCTCTCTTTGCTGCTTTAAGTGGAGTAAAAAGAATTGCTTTACAAGTCTCCAGGAAATTTAATCATACTGGCATATCATTTTCTAAGTCTTTGCTAAAGACCAGAAGGGACTTGGGTGAGAGATATCCTAGATGTCTAGAGAGTACCTTGTGTAAGGAAGGACTGGATAATGGTTTGTCTTTCTCTTCCATAAGCCTTCTTTAATGAGGAGTGCTAAGCATGACAAAGTTCCTGCAGACCATAGTAAAGTCATCCAGCAAGTGGTAATCAGCCAGTAGTGGTTCTCAGATGTGGAAATGAACTACAAGGAGTTGGGCATGACTGGGAATGTTTAAAATGGATCTTAGAAAATGTTACGATGTAGGGGCACCTGGGTGGCTCAGTCATTAAGCCTTCTGCCTTGGGCTCAGGTCATGATCCCAGGATCCTGATAGAGCCCTGCATCAGGCTCTGCTCAGCGGGAAGCCTACTTCTCCCACTCTCTCTGCTTGTGTTCCCTTTCTCTCTGTGTCTCTCTCTGTCAAATAAATAAATAAAATCCTTAAAAAAAAAGAAAAGAAAAAGTTATGATGTAGAGATTGTTAAATGGAGAGAGATATGTACATATATACATACGTACATACATATATATATGTATATATGAGATAGATTTTTAAAATAAATTTTTGAGGGGCACCTGGCTGGCTGTCAGAAGAACATGTGACTCTTATTTCAGGATCATGAGTTCAAGCCTCATGTTGGGTATAGAGATTACTTAAATATAAATAAATAAATAAATATTCACAGTTCTATGACTTAACCATTTATTGTTAGAATTTGTGTTTTGATTTTAACAAAATAGAATTTGACTTTATTCTAAATCTTTAGATTTTTTTAGATAATAGGGAAGCTGAACTAAGAAGTGGGCACATATCTTGAAATTAGCATTTGAAAGAAATGAGGCATTTCTTTCCAGATTAAATTATCTTTTCTAAACCACCCAGAATTTTTATTTATTTATTTTAAGATTTTATTCATTCATTTGACACAGAGAGAGATCACAAGTAGGTAGAACAGTAGGCAGAGATAGAGGGGAAGCAGGCTCCCCACTGAGCAGAGAGTCCGATGCAGGTTGATCCCAGGACCCTGAGATCACTACCCGAGCCAAAGGCAGAGGGCTTAACTCACTGAGGCACCCAGGCGCCCCATAAACCACCCAGAATTTTAGAGACACATCTAGAATAGCTTTGGTATAGCCAGAATTTTTTTTTAAGATTTTATTTATTTTTTTGACAGAGATCACAAGTAGGCAGAGAGGCAGGCAGAGAGAGAAGAGGAAGCAGGCTCCCCACTGAGCAGCGAGCCTGAAGAGGGGTTCGATTCCAGGACCCTGAGACCATGACCTGAGCCGAAAGCAGAGGCTTAACCCACTGAGCCACGCAGGCGCCCCATAGCCAGAATTTTTGAATGAATACTGGATTGCTTTTTTTTTTTTTTTTTTTTTTAAATCTCTGCCTTCATCTTTTAGCTGTATTTCTGTGGTGTGAGGGTGTAGACATTCCTCTATTCTGCTTTTAGCTGCTTTTTCCATGTCCATTTACTTGTTGTTTTGAAGCTATTTACTGAAATCGGATCTAAACTCATCTAAGCCTTCTGAAATCCCACTGCTCCCCTGGGTGGGAGAGCAAAGGCTTAAAGCAGTAAACAGAAAAAATTCACTTCTGTTGCCTCAGTAACAGGCTCTCTGTAATCAGCGTTGCTTTGACTATGGTCTAGGATTAATACCTCTGGTGTCATGCTGACCTTGACATATAAGTGATACCAACAGAAAGATCTACAAGAAGATTCCTTCATCAATGCTCTCACTGCGGTTAGAAGTTCTGGTTCAGAAGGCAAGAGTGCTTGTTGCAGAAAGCCCACCTTGTGGTAGAAGTCCAACCAGTAGCTGTCTCTGTGTATAATCTAGTTAATTGGTTGTTCTGGATGGCAGCATCTCCTGATTGGATTAGCTGCCAACCTATAGTGAGCCTTTCAAGACTATCGTCATGCTCTCATTTTTCGCCTTTTCCCCCGAATCCTTCCTTATGTAAAATACCCCCTACTCTTCTGCCATTAATCCAGTGCCATTATAGGGATGTTCCACTAAATATGAACTTGAAACTCTTCTTTGAATATGTTCTACTCCTCTTTGATTATCAAAGCCCTTAGAGAGCCACTGGAGAAAGAAAGAAATAGTAAAAATACATACAAACCACAATGAAGATGTGTTCCTCAGTGAGCTTGTCTACTTTGTCGACCAGCCTCTCCTCATAGGTACCCTAGCCAGAGACCTCTGCCAAGCCATTAAAGGAGTTTGGGTACTAACTTGCTCTGAGAGTAGGTTGCCACACGCACTGTACCAGCCATACCCAGCTGTAGCAGCCTCGTGTGCTGAAATACCCAACCAGGTATAATAAGAGAATATTGCAACAAATGAACATCTGACCATAGAGAATTAACACAGACATCTCCCAAATGTAGAAATAACTAGTCTTTTTCAATAGGAAAAAGTTATTTTAGAACTGAAATAATTGTTTCATGGTGTTTCTTATAAATAGGCAGCTATGTTGAGTTTTTGATAATGGTTCCTCTACAAATGGACTTTTTGAAGTGTAATCCATATAGTCGGGGATAAGAAAGAGGAAATCAGTGCTCATTTGGACATCATTTGTAAGAGGAATTGCAGCTTCTAAAGATGGCATTATGTTCTCTCCCTTGCATCTTTTGAAGTTTCTTCTCCATTATTAAAAGTTACAATTCCCCTTACAGGTGAGGTCTAGAACATGCTCTGCCATGGAAAGTTACCTCATCTTCTGTTCACTCTGATGCTTAGGCTTCCCTTAACAATGATTCGTGCTTTGCTGGGAGAAGAAAACTTGGGTTGTGAATTCAAGGATATTGGTCAGCAAGGATATGTTGGGGAGCAAAACACTAGGGCAGGTTCCTTATGGAAAGAGAACTAGATATTCCATAGCTGTGAGAAACATCTGGTCACTGACTGAAAGGCCATTTTTGTTACGAAATTTCATTTTATTTTGTTGGTTTATTTTCATGAAACCTACTGAAATCTGCAGGAATATGATTAGTTTCCAAGTTGAAATTGAGGGTGGCTGTAGTCTTCATGATACCTTCAGTTTTCACAAACTGGCAGTGAATTCATTTGCAAGTTAAGTTCTCGTACTTTTGAGATTACTTTCTTCTTGTTCTGGATATAATGACTTGCCCCAGTAAGGATGAAGTCGAAGGTGGGCAGATGTTGTGGGAATTAGAACACAGCAGTTTACATCTGATTTTTGTTTACTCTGATTGGCAGGAATACATGGTTTACAGGAAGCATACCTACATGAGGCTCGATGGCTCATCCAAGATCTCAGAGAGGCGGGACATGGTTGCTGATTTTCAGAACAGGTAACATTAATAGAAATTATAAAAATTCTCATTTAATTTTCCTTTAGTGCTTAAGATGATGAGTTTAAAAGAGATTTCAGGGGCACCTGGGTGGCTCAGTGGGTTAAAGCCTCTGCCTTCAGCTCAGGTCATGATCCCAGAGTCCTGGGATCGAGCCCCACATCGGGCTCTCTGCTTGGCGAGGAGCCTGCTTCCCCCTCTCACTCTCTGCCTGCCTCTCTGCCTGCCTCTCTGCCTATTTGTGATCTGTCTGATAAATAAATCTTTTAAAAAAATTAAAAAATTTAAAAAAAAGATCTCAGCATACCTCATACTTTTAAGCAGTCACGATACAGTCATTTTAAGAGGTAGCTAAATCGGCTTATATTGATTCAGATCAATGTGTGTGTGGGAGAGAGAGAGAGAGAATGAATACTTAATAATTTTTGTATTCAAAATATGACTTCTGGGGCACCTGGGTGGCTCAGTAGGTTAAGCCTCTGCCTTTGGCTCAGGTCATGATCTCAGGGTCCTGGGATCGAGCCCCGCTTCCTGGGATCGAGCCTCCCCCTTCCTCTCTGCCTGCCTCTCTGCCTACTTGTGATCTCTGTCTGTCAAATAAATAAAATCTTTTTAAAAAAATACATGTCTTCTTACCAAATTAGCTACCCTTTTATTTGGACAATAAAATAAATGATTTCTCTGTATGAATCAAGATCCTCCTTTATGTGGATAATATATGTGTAGAAAGAAATCCACAAGGCTGTATTTCTAAATGTTAACAGTGGCTGTCTCTGGATATTGACTTATAGTTGATTTTTAGTTTGTTTTCCTTACCTCTTTTGTATAAGTTTAAAGAAAATACCTTCCTTTTTCCTGTTTACCGTCAGCATTGTAATAGTAATACAGTACAGTATGACAAATTGCCGTGATGCCCAATCTGTTCAGCTGGCTGCTCTCAGTTACAGTACTTCTCCCACCTGATAATGAGCCTATGAAATTTCAAGTACCGCCTGCTGGATGCTGGTGGCTTATGGAGTCATAATTATCCTAAGTGCACGTTCTCATTGTAATAAGCAGAGTCTGGTTACTGCTCCCTCCAAGGGGAAAGCCAAGCTCCACTAGCTGGTAACAGGGCTCCTGAACTTAGACCTGGATAACTGAAGAATAGAGCAGATCTTAATGTTCTGTAAATCTCAACAGTTCTGGATTTTTGGACTTTAATTGTGTAGTTGGTTAGTATTTAAGTTTTGAATTCTTGGGAAGAAAATTAAGCACTTAGTCATTTGTATTTAGGCCACAGTTTTTCATTTCTTTCATTACAGTTTTAAAGCAGGGTTTACTTCAGATATAAAACAATTTAGCCTAAAATAAATTCATGGCTCCACATAGAGTGCCCTCTGATTGATATTTTTTGCTATTGCATGATGCTTTATAATGAAGCACAAGTAAGGAGATAACCCATGTTTCGGTTTACAGTCTTATACTCCTATAGCCCATAACTTCTAAGTTGAAGCTATACATCTGATTTCAAGTGGTTATTTGACCAACAATGGACAGGGAAGATCTGCTTTGAGCCTATTCCACTTGGTTACCTAGGAGCAACTGCGCTGATGGCCTAACCTAGCTTCTCACCTAACAGAAGCTATTGGCAGATTCTTAAATTGATTGAGACATGTATAAGCATAATACAGTTGACCCTCAAACAACATGGTTTTGAACTGCACAGGTCGTCCACTTATACATGGATTTTTTTCTGATAAATATAAAACAGTACTATAAATGTATTTTCTCTTCCTTATGCTTTTCTCTTTTTTTGTAAGATTTTTTATTTATTTATTTGACAGACAGAGATCACAAGTAGGCAGAGAGAGAGGAGGAAGTAGGCTCCCTGCTGAGCAGAGAGCCCGATGCAGAGCTCAATCCCAGGACCCTGGGATCATGACCCGAGCTGAAGGCAGAGGCTTAACACTGATCCACCCAGGCGCCCATTCCTTATGCGTTTCTTAATAACTTTTCTCTAGTTCACTTTATTATAAGATTATAATATAAAATACACATAACATACAAAGTATGTGTTAATCAACTGCTTGTATTATTAGTAAGGCTTCTAGTCAGCAGTAGGCTGTTAGTAGTTAAGTTTTTGGAGAGTCAGAAGTTATGTCCAGATTTTTGATTATGCCAGGAGGTTGCAATGGTAGTGCCTCCTATAACCCCATCATATTGTTATGTTCCCCCAAGAAAAATTTTTTAACCAGCTGATCTTAGTCTTTTCTTGATTCTGAAATCAAATGAAACATATTTTACTTGTTCCTTGCCTACTCCAATCTAAGAGCTTCAACTCTTAGGTATATCCTTCTGGTCTTTAATATGTATGTGGTTGTATTTACATGTTGATACCATATTGTGGATATGATTGCTTGTCCTGATTTCTTCCACTTAACATTATATATTAAACACCTTCACATATCGTTTAAAAAGTCTTTGTAATCATTTTTAATGATTAATACTCCATTACACTGGATATTTATACCATATTCCTGTTGTTAAAATATTGAGTGACTATCTTTGTTTACAAAGCTTTGTCAGCATTTTAGTTTTCTTAATAGATTCAGGCAAAGAAAATTACTGAGTGAAGGGATTTGAATATTTAAGACTTTTCAAATTGTCGCATTGCCCTGTAGAAAATTCTGCCAATTTAGAGTCTGACCAGAGCTATAGTATGTTGATTTGTTATGATTCGATCTTCTGAATCATAGAGGTACAGCTCTTCTTCTAGCTGACCCAGTGGACATGAGATCCCAGGCTCAGTATATTTTATAGTGATCTTTTAGTGGAAACGACTAGTAGATGTATCTAATTTATTACTTCTGAAACTGTCCATGTAATTTGTGGAACATTTGTTTGGGCAATCCCAGTGTCGCACGATAGTTTTGAAAAGCTTAGCTCTAAAAGAAGGGTATTTTCACCATTAAATTATACTAGATCTGCTTCATAAATACTTGTTTTTACACAGCTTTCTTGGGAAGCCTTACTTAAGCTTCCAGACCCTACAGCTGAGAGTTATTGAGGGAGCAAGTGATACTTATTGAGATTCAATATTTGAGTAGCCATCATTTTAACACATGTGTCTAATATTAGGCAAAATGAGAAAAAGAGACTAATGTCTCCTTCCCTGCCTACATGATGAGGTAGTTGACTAGAGTTGGAATTAGGAGTAGGACATAATCTCTTCTCATATATAGGGTCTGAACTGTGCCTGTGCTGATAAGATGCTTCCCTGGCAGACCCCTCCAAATGGGAAGTTCTCAACTTCTAAATTTGAATGACTGATGTAGCCCAATATAGAGAAAAGACAGGTGTTTTTGAAAACAAAAAGCATGGCTTGCCAAATATTTTCATTATTATAATGAAAAGACATCAAAAAGAAAAAAAAAGGTGGTTTCAACTGGAGAGCCCTGTGGCTCAAAGGTCAGCCAGAGTAAACAAGAACTCCTATAAAAAGCAATTTACATTCCCTTCATACAAGATTTATTTATGAGGGATCCTTCCAGGAAAAAGTCCGACTGAGACCAAAGACTGTTTGGCCAGGATGTCCTGACTGGGCAACATTCAGAACATGTGATCAGTGCATGATCCTAGAAGCCATTCACAAGGTCTTTGCTCTGGAGCCTCAGCCTTCACTTCCCTTCTTCCTACCAATGACATTTACCAAATGGATCACACACACACACACACACACACACACACACACACACACACCATCTGATCCCTCAGGGTGACCCTTTGGAAGACGTAAGAAGAAGTGAGTGTAGCATTGATTTTTTCTTAGAGTGTTGTAGAGTTCCAGCCTCTTCGTTCATTCTGGCTCTCTTTCAGTCATTGAGCAAGTCTTCACTGCAGTCGGTTAGGCTACATGCCCAGGACTATTTGGATATTTTGGTGCATAGTGGCCTCAGTGAGTCATTAAACAAGAATAAGAGTGAGAAGACCTAAGCATGTCTTTTCTACGTGATTTCGTAGGCTCCTTCACAGACCACCCAGAAGCCTGCTCTCGGAGGCCTGTTCAACAGAAACCCTGAGTTGAAATTCGTTTTCAGCCCTCTAGAGGGCACCCAAACCATCATGTTGCCTTCAGGGACCCTGTTTTCTTCCTTTTAGGCAGAGCCCCCAAAACAGTAATTCACATTATCAGTACTAGATTAATTAAGTTGAAAGGAACTTCTCAGCAGTTTGATTTAGATGTTTTTGTTTATAAATGATCCAGCGGTGTGTTTAGGATGGATAGTAATTTATTTTAACAATGTGAGGTTTCCATAATCCTTATTTTTCCATATCTGGGGATTTATCTCTGGCTGTCCAGACTATGGAAATGACCCATCTTTCTGCCTCTACCCTTTTTTTTTTTTTTTAAGATTTTATTTATTTACTTGACAGAGCTAGAGAGCACAAGCAGGGGGAGCAGCAGGCAGAGGGAAAGAGAGAAGCAGGTTCCCCACTGAGCAAGAAGCCTGATTTAGGACTCAATCCCAGGACTCTGGGATCATGACCTGAGCTGAAGGCAGATGCTTAAGTGACTGAGCCACCCAGGTGTTCCTACCTTTCTTTTTTTAAGTAGGTTCCACATCCAGTGTGGAGCCCAACATGGGGCTTGAACTCGAGACCCTGAGATCAAGACCTGAGCTGAGATCAAGAGTCAGACGCTTAACCTACTGAGCCATCCAGGCACCCCTGCCTTTACCCTTCCTTATTATTGTAGTTCCCAACTGCTTTCTACCTCCCTCCCTGTCTCATCTCTTTCCCCCGCCCCTACCTCTTGCTCAGGCTCTGGACTTCTTTAGGAGTTCCCAAGAGTTCCAGCCTTTGGGTGGTTCCATCAGCTCTCACACAGGTATGGGAGAGAAGCCTCTGACTGCTGCTTCTGTATCCACCAAAGCAAGAGAGAGAAGTATGGGGAGGGGCAGTCTTCTCAGGGTCAAAGAGGGAAGAATTTTTCTGTGGAGATTAGTGTAGCCATGGAAAGCTCAGTCAGTTTTTATTTGCAGCCTCACTGTGGTTAGATACGCTCCTCTGGGCTATGAGGTATCAAGCTTCCATTTACATCATCTTGTATCTATAGGAAAATGTGTTTGCAAACTAGCATGTGCCTTTTAACTTTTTGGTTTTGCCTCTATGTATTAACTATAAACGAGGACATTTTATAAACTAAATAAGTAAAGTTATGAAATATTAAACTTGTTGATAAAATTCAAGGATAAACTAGTAGAACTTCAGTGGCATATGGGTGGCCCGGTTCGTTTAAGCAGCTGCCTTCACCTCGGGTCATGATCCTGGAGTCCCAGGATCAAGTTCCGCATCAGGCTCCCTGCTCTGCAGGGGAGTCTGCTTCTCCCTCTGACCCTTCCGCCCTCTCATGCTCTCTCTCTCATTCTCTTTCTCTCAAATAAATAAATTAAATCTTAAAAAAAAAACTAGTAGAACTTCAGTGAGAGTAGAGTATAGAAATTTTGGAATCTGGCCTTATAACAGGCGTGCAAACATACTTTCTTATCATTTCTGCCTCTAGGAACCTTGTGTGTAACTAAATGCAAATAATGGACTGATTTCTCTAGGACCAGCACAGCTTCGTGATTAACCAGGAGGCTAATTTCAAAATAGTTCCTTCCCTGATACTCATGTGTACTGTTGATGTGTCATTGCTTAGTCACTTCAGCTGTATTCAGAGCATCCTCATTTTATAGTCCAGGAAACAGACCTTCAGTCAAATGACTTTACCAAGGAAGAACAGCATCAAGGGATAAATAAAATTCATTTTACACTGGAATTTAGTACCTCTTAGTACCTCTATGCCATATCTGAAACTTGAGTCATAATGCTCTTCCGACTGAGTCAGCCAGGTTCCCCTGTATTTTCTAATCTGTTCTATTCCTTTCTTTAATTTATTTCTTTAATGTTGTCCATATCTACCGAACTGAGTTCATGGCCAGTAATAGGTGTGACCTGCAATTTGAATAACACTGGTCTAAATGAATTTCTTGTTGTATTCCTCATTTTAATCATGAGAAAAGGGATTAGCAGCTTGATTTAAAGGACTGAAGTTTGCTCACTGGTATACTGCAGTTCCTTTCTCTCTGAAATGTTCTGGAAAATAACCTTGGGTGGCAGGAACATAAAAATGCAAGAGAATCTTAAAAAATATGCAAGAATTGGGTTCAAACTGAGCCCCTAGTTGTATGTGTGTACATAGATAAATCTTGTGGTCCAAGGCTCCTCAGTGTGATCTGGCTTGGGCCCTATTCCTAGAAGGTATTCAGTAAATATTTGTTGTCTGAATGAGTGACAGTGGCACCTACTGGTTTCCTTGTAATTCTGGGTTTCTTTATTATTTTTTTTTAATATTTTATTTTATTTATTTGACAGACAGAGATCACAAGTAGGCAGAGAGGCAGGCAGAGAGAGAGGAGGAAGCAGGCTCCCCGCCGAGCAGAGAGCCCGATGCGGGGCTCAATCCCAGGACCCCGGGATCATGACCCGAGCCGAAGGCAGAGGCTCAACCCACTGAGCCACCCAGGTGCCCCTCTGGGTTTCTTTAAAAGGACAAAGGATGTTAAGAGAAACTTGAGGCATCTGTATCCAATCATGGGGCCTATGTTGCCATTCATTAAAAAGTACTTTTTTTTTTTTTTTAAGATTTTATTTATTTATTTGACACAGAGAGAGAGAAAGATCACAAGTAGGCAGAGAGGCAGACAGAGAGAGAGGGGGAAGCAGGCTCCCAGTTGAGCAGAGAGCTCAATGCGGGGCTCAATCCCAGGACCCTGAGACCATAACCTGAGCCAAAGGCAGAGGCTTAACCCACTGAGCTACCCAGGCGCCCCTTTTAAAAAGTACTTTAAGTCTTCATAGATTGATCCTAAGTTCAGCTTAATATGTTGAACTCATGACCTGGTTCTTAGTCCTGACCTCAGGGTCATTTTTCTGGGACTGATTTTATTCTTCTGAAAATGAGTGCTTTGGGAATTATAATCGTTAGTTTCCACATTATTGGTAGTCATGATTCCTGGGGGAAGCGCCAAGGAATACTGGTTTTTGTACCCTCTGTGTGAACTTCGAATGGTTTGACTTGTTTGAACTATGACTATTATATAGCTACTTCCATGATCCCATGTTTTTCTGTTAACGTTTGCTACATATTTATAATTATACTGCCTATCAGTCCATTAGTGTTAGTAGGCAGCAGAAGTATATCTGCGCATTAGAAGATGACAACCATGATTTCATTTGAACATCAGAGCATCTTGGTACAGTGTGTCAAGAAATGTGGATCAGGCCTGGGCAACCCTTTCTAGTTCTGGACACCACTCTGTTTTCAGAAATCCCTGTCTATTGCCACATGCTTTCTTTCTCTTGTAGTAGTCCCTCTTAACATATCTTCTTCCCTTTTCTACAGGAATGACATCTTTGTGTTCCTGCTAAGCACACGAGCTGGAGGACTTGGTATCAATCTCACTGCCGCAGATACAGTGAGTAATGAGAGCACAACATACCAGATATGCAGGTTTTAAATATGTTGTTCAGTTGGTATTACCCTTTGCTTTGGGTCACACTTTTTATTTCTTTGCCTCATTATGTTTAAAAGATAATAGTTGCATTTTGGCTGGAACTAGGACATTTTAGCTTTCCTTCTGGACTTTGCTGTCCATTCTGTGTGAATAGGTTTCTTACACATTCATTTAACAAATATTTAGTGAATGCCAACTATGTGTCCAATATTGTTCTAAACACTTGGAATACCTCAGTGAATAAACAGATTTAAATAATCTGGCTGGGTTAACAATTTGTTTTTAGGAGCTATAACTAAACAAATCAGAAATGATTGTTTTATTGCTTTTATGCATTATTCCACCATGGGAAAAACTCATGTTTTTTTATCCCAAACTTCGAAAGGTGATTACCAATGAAATTGTTAATTTTAAAAATGAAGACATTGTATCAAAATTATTTATCCTTTCATACCCAGCCTCCTTGGAAGAATACTTCAGTTGACTGAAGTGGAAAAGAACATTCCTTTTGAATCTCAGAATTTTTCCCAGTGTTCAAATATATTTAATAACAATTTCAGTAACCTTGAGACATAAAAATGCATATGAAATTGTTTTGTAGCATGTAATGGCTCTAAGAATGTCATTTTATGTGGCTACTGTGGTGCTTCTTTGTGAAATATAGAGCATGAAAATTCCCAGAAACGGGAGGAGGATGCAAACCCTGTAGAGTCATGGAGAAATATGGTAGAAGGGGGAGAAGAGTCGTGAATAGACTCACAAGCTACAGAGCTAGAACTAGAGCCCATGTTCCCTAGTCTGCACCCCTAGGCTATGTCCACTCTCTCTCCTTATTAACTACTATACTGTAAGGCTACCCGACCTCAAGAAAGAGAAGCAGATTCTGTAACATCACTAAGTAGAATATTAATACAGAACTCAGCTGTACCTTCCTTGGCATGTAAAGCTCATCAGCCAGTTAACCAGGTTTGGACAAGGCTCCAGGGCCTGAGGACTGCTGGAAGCGTCGCTGGGTAGATGCTAGATCTAAAATACCCATCATCAGCTTCGGTCATCTTAAGGGAAGGCTGTCATTGGTGGTTGCTATGTTGTGGGTTCTCTGTCGTGGTGGCTCACTTGATGTCACATCAGAGAACAGAAATTTGGCTTTCTCTTTACTCCTTGGTTCTCAGCTCTATTTTTTAAGCATTCCATACTGTCCTAACTTAGTCATACTCTCAATGTGAGTACAGGAGTCACCACTTTCTCCTAGTGAATCTTTTGGAGTCCAGTCTCAGCCCCCAGCCCCATATTAATTATCTTGGTTTACTTACACCCTTCTTTGTTAACCATGCCACTCTGTTTGCTTCAAACTCTCAGGGAGTCTACATCATCTTACAAGACAAAGGATAAGCTCCTTTACATGGCACACAGTGCCCTTTATTTTGTGGCTTTTATCCTTTTCAGTCTAACTGCCAGACCCCTTCCCAAAATTTATGTTCCAGAAGTAATGATTGACTTTTTGTGCCTGGACGTACCATACTGTATTACACTGCTGCGCGAACTCTTTGCTCAGCACCTTTTCCACCTGGTAAACTTCTGTTTTTTCTTCAAGACACCATTCATGATTGGGGGTGGTTGTTTTATGTGCGCTGGCGTAGCTTCTCTGATAAGGTGACACTTGAGCCAAGATCTAAAGAAAGTAAGAAAGCAAGCCAAGCATGTATCTGGCAGAAAGAAGAGCATTCCGGGCAGAAGAGATAAGTGCAAAGCCCTGCGGCGAGAACATGCTTGGCGTGATCGGACCACAGCGAGCAGCCGTTTGTAGGTGAAACAGAACGGATGAGCAGGAGAGGCTGCCAGATAAGTGTTGTGAAGCAGATCGTGGAAGGCTTCACGGGCCGTAAGACTTTTGAGGTGGGAGGCCCCTGGAAGCATTTGAACAGAGCGGTAACTTGATTTGGCTTGAGTTTTAAATGTATCCCTCTGGTTTTGGGGGAGTAGTGTGGGAAGACCTACAAGGAGAAAGGTAGAAGCAGGAAGTTCAGGTAGGAGTTAGACACTACGTGATGGTGACTTGGACAGGAGTTGAAGCAGTGGAGGCGGGCAGAAATAATAGGAATTGCCATGTGTTTTGGAGGCACAGGCTACTACTGCTACGTTGGATGTGGAATATGTAGGAGGTGTCAAAGAAAACTCCAAGATGTTTGACTTAGGCACCTGGAATGATGGAGACATCAATTACCAATTAAAGGGAAGATGCTGGGAGGAACGGGTTTGAGAGGAGAAATTGAGAGTTTGGTTTGGGGTGTATTCAGTTCAAGATTCTTAGCAAACATTGAAGGGCAAGGTCACCCAGGCAGCAGGGTCTGGAGTTCAGTAGAAAGCATAAGTTCATGTAATTAAAATGCATCTCAGCCTGCCTGTCTCAGGTTTGGTCTGTGGTTTCTTAAGTAGTTATTGGAGCGTCTGGGTGGCTCAGTCAGTTAAACTTGATTTTGGCTCAGGTCATAATCTCAGGGTCTGCTCACTGGTGGACAGTGCGGTCTGCTTGTCTCCCTCTCCCTCTGCCCCCCCCAAGCTCATTTGCACGCTCTTTCTCTTTTGCAAATAAATAAATCTTTAAAAAGGGGCGGGATAGTTCTTCTAGTCATTTATTTGCATAGTCAAGAAAAAAACAGATTTGAGCAAGGAAATCCTGCTTTATGCTTCCAGTATTCACATAATTTGCCCTGTGGAGGTTAGGAGCTCCTGCCAGCCACAGAGAAACAAAGTAGGCTGAACCCATCCCTGGAGGAGTAGAGGTAGGAATTCCCTTTTCATCCTAGGAACTAGAGAGAAAGGACTCTGAATGTTCTGAGTTCCTAGTTCCAAAGTAATTTACATTTAATTTTGAGGGGAAGGCTTTGGGGACCTACTTGTAAATCAGAACCTCCTGGAATACTTCTCAGTACCTCAAGATTGAAATGAATTTCTAGGTTATGCTTTGTGTGAAGTCAGTGTGTGTGTGTGTGAGAGAGAGAGAGAGAGAGAGCGAGAGAGAGAGAGAGAGAGAGAGAGAGAGAGATTAGAGAAACAATAGGCTTAACTGCTTGCTTGGCATTCTTCCTTTGTCCTAAGATTTATTTAGCTTTGGAAGATTCCCCAGAACCATTTATGGACAAGGAAGAGGTTAGTCAGCCTAAGATGTCAGGAAAAACTTAATGTCTTATGATTGAAAATGCATATATAAACGTGTATTTTGTAAACAGTGGGACTCTGGCCCACTCTGTTAGTTAAAAACAAGATTTTAGCATGTGATTAATGGCCCCTTATTGTTTTGTTCTTTGTATATTTTTCCTAAAGTAGGGATCTCTTTGCATTTGTCTGTCTTTAGTGAGGGGTTGTTATAAACTGCGCTGTTTGTTTTGTTCTTGTATCAGTCCTGTTTTAAATGCTCACATGTAGAGAAAGAAGGAGGAGCTTTTCTCTCTTGGTGGCAATGTGAGAATTCTTCTATGTCCCATGAGAGAACATGGGACAGACAGCTTTCAGCCCTCCCAGGGCTGAGCTCCCACCAATTCTCTTGGGTGAGAGTTTCACCCTCCAAGCGTTGGTCCAACTTTTCCCAGTTCCTCTCGAAATGTTCCTGTTTTCTATTTCACTCCCTCATTCCCTGCAACTCCCTCTCATTGACCTATAAAGCCAGTGCCTCCACCCCTCCTCAGCTGTCACCTCCCTCTCCCCTCATGCCGTCCAGCTTGGCATAGACAGCTTCACAAAGGTGCTGACTCTTAATACATTTCCCCTTAGTCATTGCTGGGCCATGCTTTGTGGCCATCCTTTGATTTGCTTTCATCTTTACTGGCTAAGGTAGTTGTTCTTATGCTTTAATTGTTACTTGTTTTTCTCTAGAATGTCTCACTGAGCTCCATAAACCTGAATACCGAATCTAGGTATCCTCACTTTCCCACTGTGGTGGGCATTGTCTCCCCCAGCCCCCCTCTTCTCCGCCCCCAGTTCAAGTCCTGATTGATTTAGTGTTTACTTCGTTGTCAGGTTAGATGATAACCTTCTATCTGGCTTGGTTTTTAGTTCTCCCATTCGTGTTTTAACTTACCTAGCTTGTGGATACGTCATACTTTTTCCTGATAAGTATTTTTCTTAACAAAATCTTATTTTATTCAAGTCCTCCCAAATTCCCCACCTCTTTTAACCCATTTAAATGATAATTAGTCACTAAATGTGGGAGTTGTTTTGAAGTTAAATTGCCAACCTGTCCCCTTAGCTTTAATTTTTTTTACCTTTTATGAGCTCAGAAAACCTAAGTTGAATCGGATTTGGTTGCCACTGACACTTCCAGGAAAAAATGTGAATGTTAAGAAAGCACCTATGAAATGATTCATAATATAGAACTTCCCATTATAAATTCCTGCTGTACCATTGCCTCAGGCTCAGGTAACTAACTAAGGGTACTGTCTTTTGGATGAGACATCAACTGTCATTTTCCAATAATAGTCATTTTAGATGTGTTGAGCAAGTAGTGTTTCTCCCCTATCCAATCAGAGGCCTCCGTTACATTAACTCCGTCTTCTCGTCCTTGTTCTCTCTGAAAGTTTAAAGTAGATTTTCTACAATTTTGCATATCCTGTTGAATCTCCAAAATATCCTGTCATCAGGTTTGCTCTGCTCCTTTACAAATGTAAGCATTGTGTGCTTCGAAATCCTAGGTCTATGGACACTGTGGATTAGCAGTAAGTTTTCACAATGATTTTCTTTTCTTTGGCAGGCAATTAGTAATTTTCTCCCCGAGGATTCTGATTGATGCTAAAAATTGTGGGATTATACCTCATGTAAAAGCAAGACAAAAGATGCAGCATCAGAAAGAGCCAGTGGGGGTTTTCCTATTGTAGGCAATAGTGTTGAAAATGCTGATGCCTTTTGTCCATCTTCACTCAAAGTCTGAATTCTGCAGAGAATGGCAGAATTGTGTCCAATTTTAAATGAGAGAACAAATAAATTACTTCAGAGTGAACCACTCAGTTTACATTTTTAGGCTTGGTCTAGTGTTGATCAGTCCCCTTAGAGATTCTAATATTAATCGACTAGTATTTGTGGCATTCTCCTTTGCACTGATGGATGCTCTCTGTCCTACAATATGATTAGATAGATTTTTAAAATAATACACATGAAATAATTGGACACCCATAGAAGATAGTGATTAAGTGAGAACTTGGGCCAGGATAGGCAATGCAAGGTATTGTTAATAGTGCAGGTTGTGGAAGGAGCCTGTTAGGACTCAGGCCAGTCTCTTCCTGATTGATAAAGGAAACACACAAGGTTTGTGTGAAAATTTAGTGACCTATGTATGCACACTAGTGCCAGATACATTGTAAGTGCTGAACAGATTTTCACCATTATTATTTCTAGTAGGAATCCATGAGGAATAGGGAAAAGGGACATTGTTACAGGCAGGAGAAATCAGGGAGGCCTTCTTGAACGTGGGAAGATTGAATCAGACCTTAAAGGACCAATAGAGAAGAATTGAGGGTCTACAGGTCAGAAAAAAAGCTTAAGCAAAAAGTGGTGCAGACAGTCATAAGTGAGGAGCACTGAAGAGACCTCTCTAACAGAAAGGAAAGGACATGTTTATTTTAGAAAAGAATAGAAATGAAGTTGGCTTAGTATAGCAGGACCTGATTGTTGAGGGGAGTTTGGGCTTGATGTGTTACCGCGTAACTGGCAGGGAAATAGAGTGGGCTAGAGTGGTACCCAAAGTAGACTGAAAAAAAGAGAGACTGAACTCTTGAAAGCCTGCTGGTCTGACAGTGGCAGCGAGCCAGGTGTAGGTGATAAGGTCCCAGTCCAGGATAGGGACAGTGGGACTGTAAAAATGAGAGGTTCATTCTGAAGAAGCAGTGGCTGGATTTGGTGACTTGCTTGAACATGGATGAGGACACATGAGGACTATTTGGAACTGGCTTTCTTTTAGGAAGTCTCCTGTATTGAATAGTAGCCTCAGGGCTGAGGACCCAGGAGTCTTTTGGCTGTAGGATCACTTGTGGGGGAGAGGAGAGTACATTCTGCTGTTCTTTATGTTTGTTGTTCAGCAAACCAGAAGTAGCTTCTAGGAAACCTTTAAATGTTTCTTTGCTGAATTCAAGGGATAGGAAATAGGAGTCGGGAGAATGCCAGGAAAGCTATGCCTATCCCTTACCATAGTAGACTAAGTGTTAAAGAGAAGGCTTTCAGAGATGCCGGGCTGGCTCAGTTGGAAGAACATGCAGCTCTTGAACTTGGGGTCATGAGTTCAAAGTCTACACTGAGGGTAGAAATTGCTTAAATAAATACATGAAAACTTTAAAAAAGAGAGGAAGAGAGAGAGAAGGTTTTCATATTCCCCCACCTCATAGGCCTACCAGGTACTTAGGATCTGTGATCTTAGATAAATTCTGTAATTTCCGTGTGTCTCAGTTTCCTCATCTATAAAATGGGAGTCTTAATAGTACCTAAATCATAGTGATATGGGATTTAAGTGAATTAATACACATAAAGCAACTAGAACAGTGACTGGCACATAGTGAGCACTAAGTATTAGGTAACTATTAATATTATTGCTGTTCCCTCTTTTTAAATCAAAATCGGGGCAGGGAGGTGGGGGAGCTAGAGTATGTCTCTTTTGCCCAAGGCAAGTGAAAGACTGGCTTGGTTTTTATGAGTAGATGTGCATTCATCTTAACGCCCTTAATGCAGGGGCTGCAAGTGGCTGGCTTGCCCTCGGAATTCCTGGTCTTGCCATAAGAGTGCCTCAGTCTTTGATGTATTCTTGTTCTGCCCGTGCAGGTGATTTTTTATGATAGTGACTGGAACCCCACTGTGGACCAACAGGCCATGGACAGGGCCCACCGCTTGGGACAGACAAAGCAGGTTACCGTGTACCGGCTCATCTGTAAAGGCACCATTGAAGAGCGCATTCTACAGAGAGCCAAGGAGAAGAGTGAGGTAAGCAGCAGGCTTAGGAAGTAGTACAGTGGTGGAGAAGCTGGAAAGTCAGCCGCGTGTACTGGGCTAAGACTCTTGCCTTCCATGGGTCAGGAGGGGATGAAAAGTTCTTCTGAACAGGAAATAAAATCAAGTCCTATACTGCCCTGGCTGTTCATTCCTCACCCCTTTTCTGTCCGAATGGTGTCTACAGGCTAGATAGGGCTGTGGTTCGTGGGAGGGTGACACCATTCATGGCTCTCCTGTTTCACATACTTTCCCATTCAGGGGAAGAAAGAATGACATTTGAGCTCTCTTCCTAGTACTCTCAATTTGACAATCTCTAAGTTGTATGCCAGATTTGCTAGTTTCCTTGATTTCTTTTCTTTTTTTTTTTTTTTTAAGATTTTATTTATTTATTTGACAGAAATCACAGGTAGGCAGAGAGAGAGGAAGGGAAGCAGGCTCCCTGCTGAGCAGAGGCTCGATCCCAGGACCCAGGGATCACGACCTGAGCCAAAGGCAGAGGCTTTAACCCACTGAGCCACCCAGGTGCCCCTTCATATTGATTTCAATATTATTGGATCTTCTAGCTATCAATTAGCAGTCCCAAGCAAAAGTAGTTTTCATTGTTCTTTCTGTTGGATATATAATCTGGATGAGCTTGTGAGATAAATGAGAATCCAAGTGCCAGAGGAGCAGATTGAGAAAGATGTCGCCTTCTTTCTGGATATTAGCCATAAGAGAATGGGTGCCTGCTGGTAATATTTTGATCTGCTTTGGTATAGATTCAGCGGATGGTGATTTCTGGTGGGAACTTCAAACCAGATACTTTGAAACCCAAAGAGGTGGTTAGTCTTCTTCTGGATGATGAAGAGCTGGAGAAGAAATGTACGTACTCTGTACCTCTTACTAAAGCTCTCTCTTCCCTACAGAAGATTTTTCTCTGTCCCCTCCCATCCAAAAATGATAGGGCTCCTTGGCTGTGTGCTAAGGGTAAGCAAAGCCAAAGACTATATTTGGGGAGACATGTTTTTCATGTTAATAAGTTATATTAAAACCCAAACAAGAATGTGTTATGGAGTAGAAGGCAAAACTCAATTTGTTTTAAAAGTACTATGACTTTGAATAAATTTGCATCAGGGAGGCTATATCCCTAGACTCCTCAGCAGTAATGAATTTACTCTGTTCTGTCTAAAGAAATGTTTTTATGGAGAAGTTGGGAGAAACACACTGCTATAGCACTTCTCCCATGTATGGCTGACTTTGAGAACAGTTGGTTTCAGAATTACCTTGTGAGCCTCTGGGGATGTCAGCATCACATCAAGGAAGTATGTCTTACAGTGCTCACATTTGCCACCACCTTCTAAAACCCTTTCAGGACTCTGCAACCGTATTAAAAGGTTGAAAAGAAAAGAAGAAAGAATAAAGTCAAGAAATGGACCATGACAGTTTAACTGAATGATGGTTTGAACCCACAAACTATTAAAAATCCAAGAACTCTGTTCCCTTTCCATGTTAAAAAACCAGTTAATCTGCCCTAGACAGAAATCCTATCCTAGAACATAAATACCAGAGGATGTGGCCAACTTAATTTCAGAGAAGGAGGATTCTGATTCCCACAGGCACTTCATCAGATCTTCACATCTTTTTAATTTTCTTGTTAGTGAGACTGCGGCAAGAAGAGAAACGGCAGCAGGAGGAAACCAACCGAGTCAAAGAACGCAAGCGCAAGCGGGAAAAGTATGCAGAGAAGGTATCTCAGGGTTTGGGTGGCCATCAGGGACTGGTAGGGGACAGGGCAGTGCTTTAAAAAAGGCTTTGGGTCCATGGCTTATCATCTTGGTTACTGGTTGGTATCCAGCTTCAGCTCTGTATGCGGTGAGTCGTAGTTCTGTGCTGATTGACATTTGACCAGGAGAAATGTGGCCTTGGTAGACCAGTAGTCCCCACACAGACCTACCTTGTTTGGTCACATGGAATTCTGGAAACTATTTGTTGGAGCTGTTGGAAAGCATCGGGCTAAATGTGGATGAGATGGATCTTAACTTACATTATCAGATTCCACAGAATCTTAGAAAGGGCCTGAGAGGTCATTATATCCAGTCCTACCTTAATTCTGCTGGTGTTCCATTCAGTGTCATCTGCTATCGGCAAAAGAAATCACTGGCCAGTCTGTTCATCTTTTTTTCTCTAATTTATACCAAAGATTAGAGCTGGTTTTTGTCTCCCTTCTGACAATTCCCACTTAACCCCACCAGGCCAACTGCAAAGTGGAATGTAGTTCCCCTTACATTTCTCCCTGTCTTGCTGTTTCTGCCAGAGTTTTATTTCAGTGATCCTTATTCCTGGTCTTTACTGAGAAGTGAACCCAAGTGAGGCTTTCAGGATTTATTCTTGTTTCAGGAGTCAGCCCATTGGTTCCGACCAGGTTCCCAGACTTTAACACTGAAGTATTGTTAGTTCAGAACCACTTTACTACCTTCCAGAAAGTACTTCCTAATATTTTCTAGTGGATTTGGTTTACCTTTGAGTCGTGCTGCCCTTCCCACTTTGATCAGCCCTAGTCTTGGAAAAGATAGCTACCATGGGCTTCAGGCATATGGATCCCTCTGGGTCCTCAGGCCAACCAGTTGTCCAGGCTTCATTTCCATGGACTTCGATTTGTCTGAAGCCTATTGTCTGGCCACATGTTAACACTGATTCTGTAATAAGTGGAGGTTGAGTTCTTCCCCTTATCCAAGCTTGTGTTGGACCTCATGTCCCTTGTCCCTTTGGCCATATGACCTTGACTGATGGTCAGCAGCCTAGGAGCTTGTCTGTATGACTTGACCATCTTCCAGTAGATATACCAACTCTTCCTTTTGTAAAATCCACACCCTCATCTGTACCTTCTACTAAGCAGAACTGTCTCTAACCTGAAGGATGCCCTGGTACTCACTATATCAAAGTTGAAAATCCAGGAACTGTGACTTCACCCACAAATATCTAACCCATTACTTACTACTATTTAGAATTAAAATAGCTTTAATATTCAGAAACAACATCAAAGAAGAAAAGATGGGGTTTGTTTTTTATTTGTTCATTTGTTTTTTTAGCCCAAGTTCAGTAAATTTACTTTGCAATACAGTTGATATCATGAGCATTATTGAGCCAACAGGACATCAAAATAAAAAGCTGTCTAAAGTTAAAGGCACAGTACATTAACAAACAAATAACCCTCAGTCACGAAATTATAAATGCAGTTTGGAATGGAGGTTGGCAGGAGGGGAGTTAATCCAGACTACAACAATGAAGTCCTTGAACCACAGAAGGTAGTTTTCTAATACAGAGTGTTATAGGGTTTACTGAGTTTGCATCAGAAGCCATCCCTGCTCTGAGTAAAGAAATTTCAGATAAACATCCAGTGGTAGTATAAACCACACAAAGACATTAACCCTGATGTAGGAGTGAGTACAAATGCCGTTAGATGCAGTGAGTGGATGTGATTCCCAGAATTTTCTAAGCACATTCTGCGATTTCAGGTTCCTAATCTGTAACAGAGCCCTAGATAGTTCTAGACCTGCTTAATGTAGCTCAACCCATAAGCATTTACATGTAAACTGAGAAAGTAATGACAAAAGCAACCCATTATTTCTTGGGTATGATAAGAATCTTTGTCCTCCTTATGCATACTTAAAAAGAAGGCAGAATGAAAACAGATGTGCAGAAAATACACTAAAGGCACTGGGCCTCCCTCTTGGAGGACCGAATCAGTTCCATCCCTGTGAGTGCTGTGGCTCAGACGTGCCCCTCAAGGGTCAGGCTTTGTGCAGCCCTGATGCAGTATGACGGGCCGCCTTGCAGCTCTGTATGACTGGGGTAGAATATGCATAAATTCTTCTTAAGCTTTTCCTTTCCTCCTTCCCTAGGAGTTTTTTCCTTCCTTAAAAGTATGCTAATGGGGGGGGGGGACCTGCAAGTTTACAGAGAGTCAGATTTCTGTCATCACTCACTTTCTTTTCCAACCCCTTTTCTTTTGGTGCCTATCTTCATGCTTTTTCCAAATTTCTTGATTTGTGTGTTCCCAGAAGAAAAAGGAAGATGAATTGGATGGGAAAAGGAGAAAGGAGGGTGTGAACCTAGTGATCCCATTTGTTCCCTCGGCTGATAACTCCAACCTCTCTGCTGACGGGGACGACTCCTTCATTAGCGTGGACTCGGCCATGCCCAGCCCTTTCAGTGAGGTGAGGCTCCTCTTAGATGCCTTCATCCCAGCAGTGGGGACTATGTCCTGACCTGGTAGCCTTTGCTTCTCCTGGAGTTCTCCTGCCTTGGGGAAGGGGGCTGCACATGGAATCCATAAGGAAAAAAGGAAATGAGGACAGGCTGGCTTCTCTGGAGCCAGAGCAGGGAATTTCACCCTCAGGAATGAAGCCAGGCAGGAGAGGGAAATAGTGACAAGGGATAAGAAACACATCCTCACATGGGTCTGAGGGCCATGGGCTGTGGGCACCAAGAATGGTGGTGATCTCGACCCTTCCTCCTCCAGATCTCCATCAGCAGTGAGCTACACACCGGCTCCATCCCCCCTGACGAGAGCAGCAGTGATATGCTAGTCATCGTGGATGACCCAGCCTCCTCAGCGCCCCAGTCTCGGGCCACCAACTCTCCTGCCTCCGTAACAGGCTCCGTTTCAGATACTGTGAACGGTGAGTGGTACTAATGTCTCGTACAGCTTGGGCCTGGTCCAGTGCCTCAGGGAGAGGTGTTGGTTTTGTGCTGGATAAAGTCCCAACTCCTACGATCACGGCATTTTCTACTATCTGTGAAGAGTGGAGTGAAGGAAAAAGGAGAATTGATAGGCTTATTCTTTCACTAGCCCTGTCAAGTGAAAGGAAAAAGAACTTTATAAAGATTTCAAACTTCTTTGTTTTCTAGTCAGCCCTGTCTTTCATATTCCACCTTCATTTTTGCTAGTTTTTAATTAAAGTTTGCTTCTCTGGGCCTTTCTTCACTTCGGTCTGTGGGGCCCAGTGGTGCTATTTCTTGAGGAGCTCTAGCTTTAAAACTTGGGAGTAAAAGCTGACTCAACAAGGCAGGAACACATTGAAGTGCACAGGTGAACCACAGGCAGTACACGCCTGGGGTTCCTTTAGTAATGATCTAGTTTAAGGAAGAAATTCAGTTGTAATGCAACCACTCTTTTCGAATGAAAAGCACCTTAAGGAATCCGGCTGTGTTAGCCATTCAGAATTCTTACTAACTCTGTGACTCCTTGGCCCAACCATTAAATGGGGACGGATCCCTCCATGGGAATCCTAAAAACCCCGAGAGCCAGCCCTACCTGTCCTCGGAAGATTCTGTTAACATGTGAAGAGATTGACTCTTTTTCCCTCTTGGCCCATTTGTTCCCACAGGAATTTCCATTCAGGAAATGCCAGCTGCAGGACGTGGTCACTCAGCTCGAAGCCGAGGCCGCCCCAAAGGTTCAGGAAGCACAGCCAAAGGAGCAGGGAAAGGCCGGAGCAGGAAGTCCACCGCAGGCAGTGCTGCTGCAATGGCAGGAGCCAAAGCAGGGGCCGCGGCGGCCTCAGCAGCAGCCTATGCTGCATACGGGTACAATGTGTCTAAAGGTGCGGAGGCCCCCGGGGCAGGGGTGAGCTGTAGGCTCCATTCTGGAGAGGGACCATCTAGAGGGTCTGTGGAGTGGTCTGCCCAGAGAGCAGGTAGGGCACCCCCGGGGCCAGGAGGCTCCTTCCCGGAGGCCGCATTGGGTTTTGCTTCTGTGCTGAGCACTCCTGACTCTGCCCTTGCCCTTGTGACTTAGTACAGTTTCACCTTCAAAGTGGAAGTAACTACAAAGAGAGCTGAATTGCTGGACTATACTGCGTTAAATAATCATAGTTCTTCCTGCTTTGAGAACTGAAGTTTTTTCCAAGATGCATGTTTCAGTAATTATAGTTCAGTAATCGGGGCTAGCATCGTCTGCGTTCGCCACCACCCGCGCCGTGTGCGTGAGAGTGTAACACATGGCCCACTCTGGAGTGAGTAGTGGAAGTGAGAAGAGGGAGCCATCTGCGGACCGTGTTTAACAGCAGTGCACGATAGTGTGCGACAGAAAGGGGGAGGCCTTAATTGTAGCTGTAGCTCGGAAGAAGGAGGAAACCATGGACCTGAAGACAGAGTTACCAGGCTGTAATTCAGAAAGGAGGAGAAGGATGACAAAGGAAGGGGCATATCCAGGGCCACCGAGCAGGTCAGTCAGGCCGTGCTCAAGAGGGGCAGTCAGAGTCAAGAGTGGAAACACATGGCAGGACCTGATGGACAAGAGCTTCTCAGTGTGGGATGAGGAGCTCTGGAAGGCCAGAGAAGGGACGTGGCTGTGGTGAGCTCGGCATGTGGATCTTGATAAGCGCAGCCTGTAGGACAGCTGCGAGGGGTGCGAAGGGGATCGCCGTTTACCGCCTTGTTCACATTCACAGCCTGGTTTTGGTGTTTAGCTGAGAGTGTTGTAGCAGGTGTTGCCCATGACTGGATGGAAGGTGCTTAGTAAGTGTGAGTCCCCCTCCCCATCCTCCTGCGGCAGGAATCTTGGCTTTTATGGGTTTGTTCGTTCAATGAGTATGATATATACTAGCTTAGTCCAGCATTTCTTAAACTTTTGTCAGCTCATCACATCCTTGGAAAACAGCAATCTGTATCAGCAGTCAAGGCTGCCGTGGCAGGGTCTCACCCAGACAGGCAGAGCACAACACTCATCCGGCTTTCTTCTGGAGATCTGGTCTAAGAAGGGGCAGGAGGTGAAGGAGGCAGAATGTCACGAGGAAAATCGACAATGCTTGGTGACTGGGAATGGAAAAACCAGGGAGGGGACTGATGCAGAGATTCCCCAAGCAGCTCCACGGTGGATGGGAAGAGACAGTTGTGTGCCCACCAGGCACTCAGTACTCTTTCAGGATAGACCAGTCCGCAGGAAACAACTAAAGCAGATCAGACAGTATGTTAGGAGGTGTAAGTGGATTTGGCTCCTACAAGGAGGAAAGAGTTGTCACCCTGGGAGCCATCACTGAGGATGAGCAATTTGAACTGGGTCCCTGAAGTGGCAGAGCTTGGGGAATGGGGGACATCTTGTGAAGTAAAGGAGTGAATAGGAGCAGCTAATCACAAGTGGTGTCCCAAGAAGGAAGAAAGAATATGTAAGAAAATACATTAGTGCCTAAGAAGTTCCACGCCACCCTGCTTCCTTGGCTTCCCCACATTGTGTGACATGTTCTCTGCCCGTGAGCATCAAGGTGACATTTTACTCCTTGTGGGTGAGGTGACGTGGAGAAGCCTGAGGAGGTGTCGTTTTTCCCTGAAAAACACATCCCTCTTAACAGAAGAGACAGTTGACAGAAGAGCAAGCAAATGTGCTAGGAAGACGTTGGTAAGGAATGGGAGGGGCTGCCCACAAACTCACCTCCAGCAAGCACCAGTAACCAAGGCCGATCCCTGGGGCAGCTCGGACAGGTCTATACTCTACTTGTCTCTTTCTTCATCCCCACAGGAATCTCTGCCAGCAGTCCTCTGCAGACGTCTCTTGTTCGGCCTGCTGGCCTTGCTGACTTTGGACCTTCAAGCGCCTCTTCTCCCTTGAGTTCCCCTCTGAGCAAAGGAAATAATGTTCCTGGGACTCCCAAGAGCCTCCTCTTGACCAGCAGCCTAGCCCCAGACTCCCTGGTCCGGAAACAGGGCAAAGGCACCAACCCCTCCGGAGGACGGTAACCACCTGGACCCTCTAGCTTCCTTCAACCAAACCAGGGGCCAGAGTTATGGCCCGCACAAGGTCTTTGGATGGCTTGCCCGGTGCAGCGTCTTACATCCCAGTTCAGAGGGCAGAGATGACCAGTTGCAGCAAGGGAAGGACAGGCAGGTGGTTGGTGTGAGCACTTTTCTCACCTGTGTCTCAAGAGGAGTGCTCTGGGGGGCCTGTTAGGAAGAAGGCCCAAGGACAGAGATAGGCCTTGCAGCATCTCAAGTGAACTTGACAGCCACATTTTAAACCTCGCACTAAGGAAGGGCCTGACATAAACCCCCTTTAAATGCTCAGGCACACAGTCTCCCTCCCCATTCCACTTGGGCTCTGGCCATCTCCCTTGCAGAGGCTCTGCAAGTGCTATGAAGAACCTTCCATGGTGGAGACATCTCTTAGGGCTGTGATTTCCTGTAGGGCTAGGAAAGGAGGAAATCATGTATCTGGCATCCTCAGTCTTTGGGCAACTCCCCATGTCTCCAGATCCCATTTGCCAGAGTGTCAGCACCGAAGAGAACAGCGAGTGCGTGAGAAGGTTAGTGGCTCGTGAGGGTGGCACAGGCTAGAGGAGGCATGCCCGGAGGCACCTGTTTTCCCAGCATTTCCTCCCCTGTCCTGCATGGTTCACGCCAGAGAACCTTCAGGTCCCACCAGCAACCGTAGCAGCAGGTTCCACCCAAGGACTCCCAGAAGCCAGTAAAGAGACCAGGAGCCACCTTAATCAATAGGACATCCTCACTGCCCCTCTTGCAGACTCCCCTTGCCCTTCCTGAATGCACAGTCTCCCCACCCCTGCCCTTCAGCCCCCTGCTTGGCTGTATGCACTGTCTGTATTGCACTGAGAAAGGAAGGGACAGCAGGAGTGAGGCGGAGAGGATGGAGAAAGGGCAAAGCTGAGCACCAACCCTCCTGGCCCCAACTCCACCCGCCTGAGCTTGCTTCCCCCCAAGAGGGGCAAAGGGGTGGTGTTTGCATGGGAGGTGTTTCTGCCTGCCCCCAGCCTGATGTCCCTGGTGGAGCGGGTGCTTCCGGGCGGGCCAGCCTCTAATTTGCACACCTGAAAATCGCGGAATTGAGTTTAGACAGATTGATTTTTAAAACTTTTTTTTGGAGTAGGGGTGGTAGGGGAATCATTTAATTTAAATCATTAAGATTCTCCTGCCCAAACCCAGACTCTTGTGTACAGATACTATTTAGAGGGAATCAAAAAAATGCCAAGCCTTTTTTTCTCTTTGAATGTGCTGTCTATTTTTATAACTGAACTTGTACATATGTATAAAGAGAGACACATCTTTCTTTTACTAACTGGAGAAAAAAAAATCTTAAATAAAATGGAGTGAGATAATTTTATGTAAATCAGGATGTCTGTGGTCTTTGTAGCTGCCTCTTTTAGGGGCACATTAGGGTTCTTGGAGGAATGTGGCAGGGTAAAGGGGAACAGAGCCCCAACATTATTGCTGTGGTCGGAGAGGACAGGTCGTCATTGGGACAAGGAGTGCTGTGTGGGCATTTCCTCAGTGGCATTTTTAATC
Source organism: Enhydra lutris kenyoni (assembly GCF_002288905.1). Lineage (NCBI taxonomy): Eukaryota > Metazoa > Chordata > Mammalia > Carnivora > Mustelidae > Enhydra > Enhydra lutris. The sequence continues at coordinate 9,821,384 of NW_019154088.1, read as the reverse complement.
AGGCTTAGGAATTTGCCTGCAGCCATCAGAAAGGAGGTCTGACCAGTCACTGGCATGCCGAGGCCAAGGCCCACAGGGTGTGAGCTCCTTATGACTTAGGACCTAGACTCTAAGACTCAGGTGTGTATGGCTTGGTCTGGTCCACCATCAGGTAGCTTCATAGTGATAATCGGAACACTGACAGGTTCTTTCTCCAAAAACCACACATGAGAGGTGATCCTGGCAGTGTGTGATATGTCATATCCCCAATTAATAGGAAAACCTTTATGGTCCCAATTTCTTAAAATGGTGTGTGTGCACACAAATGTGTGATTATTTGGCCATTCCAGTGCACTGTGGGTCAGTTACAGCAGTGGAAATACTAACAAACTGTGAACGGAATTTGGTGTTCTCGTAGTTAGCAGTGCTTGTAAGAATCATGAATGAAAATAGTGAAATATGTTGCAATGATTCCAAAGACACCCACACTTTGAAAACAGCTTTCCGATCAGTTGGTAAAAGAGCAAGTTCCCAGCGGAGGCTGGCAATTGGTGTGTCTCTGATTGAGCGAAACACTGATATGCTCTTGCGTCACCTTCAAGCAGGGCTTATGCTGTTCCCAAGTATGCTGGCCATGTGGCCTCCCGGGCCTTGGCTCACCCTGCACACCTTTGGCCGGAGTGAGCTGGCTCCTGAGTAGCGGCTGCTCACGAAGTCACAGGGTCAGCCCTTGCTTCATTTTGTTGATCTCCAGTACCACTATCATACACGCTGGGTATGTTGTTTTCCCTGCTGCTGGTAAACATGACCCAGGCCTCACACAGAACAGACCACCATCCGTTTCCCAACTAACCATGCATGCTCTCTTGTCATCACCACTGTGGCTTGTGCTTACAACAAGCCCACTAGGATGGGTCCTCTCCAGTTCTCATTACTCAGCAAGGCCCCCAGTGACATTCCTGCTGGACCCTTGCCAAGGTTGACAGTGGCCACCTCTCTGGGGACCTGACAACTTGGATCCTGTCACAGCTTCGTCCAGAAGTGAGTAGGCTAATGCCTCTGCCTGAAAAGCATGTTAAGTTTTGGATTAGAGACCTCATCTCCTCGGTCCCCAAACATGCTACAGTATATACTCTCTTTTCACCCATTTTTAATCCAGTCCCTGAAGAAACACAGCTAACATTTCATAATGAGGAATGCTCACCGCCTTAATGTTCCTCCTCACCTGTCCCTCCCTCCCCTGAGGATAGATGGATGGGACTTGAATATTAAAAGTGAAGGCTTGAAGCTCATTAACCATCCCCAAGTTATATGACTCATGCTCTGTCTACCCACTTTCTGAAGACTTGTCCATCTCCCATGTGAGAGAGCCAAGCTCTTTTAGGAATGCAGGGAAGCAGTCCCCTAAATGGGAAAAAGGCTGGGGAGAGCTCCTGCCTGCTAAAGGAAGTGTCCCTCAGGAAGCCTGGAAGTCCAGGCCTTAGAGTGCAGGTCTGGCCTGGATCACAGTGAGAGCTGTCCTTTGGCCAGGCTCACCTCGCTGCATGAGTCAACTCGGGACGCTAGGTAAGTGAATATCAAGGTTGTGGGTCAGGATAAGCAGCCGTGAAAATGCAGGGTCTGTGGTGGGCTTACTATGCCAGCATCTGTGTATAGGGGTTTGTCAAGGCACCCAGGCCTCTGGGGACACACCAGATCTTGCTTGTGTCTGTCTAGTCCTGAGGTTGGGCTGAGCAGGAAGCAGGGCAAAGCGGACTGAGCAGTGAGCTGCATTTTTATGCACAGCATTGCCCTAGTGTCTGCCAATGTGTTCCATCTCTAGAGCCTTGATGGCTTGCAGGTGCAGTCTGCAGCCCTCACCAGTGCCACTCACAGAAGGCCATCTATCAGTAGAAACACATCTCCCTAGGGGCACCTGGCTGGCTGGGTCAGAAGAGCATATGACTCTTGATCTTAGGGTCCTGAGTTCAAGCCCCATGTTTGGGTATAGAGATTACTTAAAAATAGAAAATCTTAAGAAAAGAAACACCCCATCAATGCCAAACTAGATGCTGAGGCGAGATTTGTAAGTTTCAGCTGTCTTCCAAGTTTCAGAGCTCCTCAGATGTGTCTTGATATCTGTAGTGAGTAAGGAGCACGGGGGCGTGGCCAGTGCTGGTCTACTTTTACTGCCAGGCCAAGATTAGGTGTGGAGTTCAACTATAAAGAAAGAAAAGGATTTGAAACCTGAACCATCCCTTAAGGCAGTGTTTCCCAAACTTCATATGTGTGAGTCACCCTGGGATCTTGAGTCAAAGATTTGAGTTTTAGAAGGTCTGGGTGAGACGGGAGAGCGCATTTCTAACATGTCCCATGTGGTGGCCATGCTGCTAGTCCTTGGACAACACCTGACATAACAGGGCCTTCGAGCACCCTCTAGCCCTGCCAGTCAGAGGAAACTTACCTCTGTCTGGACCTCCCCATGCCAGCCAGAAAACCCTGTACAGGAAATACAATTTTATTCTCTGCCCAGTTCCACTGAATCCACCTGATGACAGAAAGAAAGCCCAGTGTTTCCAGGAAAATTCAGCCCCGTACGTAATGTTTCAGGAGTTTTTTTGTTTCTTTTGTTGTTCATTTTGAAACTGTCGATGATTTTTTTCCCTCACCCTTCTCCTCTGGGTGGCACCTCTGTTAGACATGTTAGGTACGCTAGCTCTCTGACCTGCGGCTCTTGCTCGGTCCCATGTGGCCGCTGGCAGCTACTGGAGGGTCTGTGATCCCTAGACTCATTGTTTTGTGCTGCCTGTCGTCTTACCATGGCCACCAGCCTCCTCAGGGCCAGTTAACTGTCTTAGCTCATTGCTAAACCCTTCTCAAGGGCCCAGGGAAATTTGGCTGCTCCTCCTGTTTCTCAGAGCCCACCGGCTTGTATAGTCGTGCAGTTTGGGAGGCGGCTGTGGCCAGTGATGGCTGCCAGAGAACCCCTCACATTGCTCATTCACACCACTCACAGGTAAAAGGTGTGTGAAGGGCAGGGTCTATTCTAGAGAAATCAGGCCTCTGGCTATCTTGAAACCGTGTGCCTGGGTCTTTGCTCTGTGGCAGCAAATGGTGCTGGGAAAGGCCCCTGTGTGGAAGCTTCTGAGGACTGGGGGCAGGACTTTGGGCTATTTCAGTCCTCACAGAAACAACCCACCCATTTGTCACCCTGGAAGTGTCTGGGGCAAACAGTGCCAGGCCTGGGCTGTGGAGATACCAATCCCAGGTGACAGTCACCAGGGCTGGGTTTAAAAGGTAGAAGGAAGGGGGAGGAGGAGGGAGGACATGCCTGAGGCCCACTTCCTCAGTGCTGAGGGCTGGGTATCTCCCTCCTCACCAGGCCTTCCCTCCCCACACCTCTGGCCTCCTCCAGAGTTCGCATTTCTTCCTTGCTTCGGGTCCTCAGACTTGCTGGCTCCCCTTTCCTCTCTGAAACTGCCACCACAGGGCGCCTGGCTGGCTCAGTTGGTAGAGCATAAGACTCGATCTCAGGGTTGTAAGTTCAAGACCCACGCTGAGTGTGGAGATCACTTTAAAAATAAAGATTTAAAACTTGAAACTGCCACCACCCACTCTCTCATTCCACCCCTTCCTCCCACCCCATTATGGCAAGCTACTGGAGGGTGCACCCCTGGTTTTCTCCTAGCTACTGTCAAAAATGAACATTTTGCTTTTTTCTATGTTACGGGTTTTTTTGCTCATCAATACAAACACCAGGAAAAAGCAGAACTGGACATAGGAAGTTACAAAGCTCAAGATGTATATCACAGTTCTCACGGAGTCTTCGGTTCCTAGTTCCTGGCACTATGGGTGAGAGAAGCAAGGATTCCAGGGATAGAGGCTCCCCCACTCTTTCCTTCCTCTTAGCGAGGTAAGAGTTCTTTCCCAAAAGGCTGGGGACTGTGCTCCTGTGAGTAGCCCTGAAGGGCCTATACCTCTGCTCTCCTCCCTGTGGGGCTTCTGTGTCTTGGGAACCGAAGCGCAAGAATGAAAGCCTGGCCCTGTATCCTGAGTGGCTTTTCTGGGTCCGCCCTGGACTGGGGATTAGGCTGTAGCAGCCTCCCAAGGACAAAAGGAAGCAGGGGCACAGATGGTCAAAGTCACAGGAGACACAGAAGTTTCCTCAGCTTCCCCATCCCCAGCTGGTGACCCCCAGAGAGCAGCTCTACGGGAGAAAACCCAGGAACATTCTGAACTTCTTAACCTCCTCCACCACAGACCCCACCCTGGATCAGGCACACCTGCCGCTGTTTCTTCCACCCGAGGAGGAGAGAAGGGCTCCCTTCTCCATTCCCACGTGAGGGGTCCTGGAAGACCCTGGGCGGCTCTACACCTCTTCCTCTTGATGTCCTGGTGCCATTTGCCTGGGACTGTCTGAGGAAGATGGGGGATGGAGGGCTCAAATCCAGTGGGTTGTTGGGGCTGTGTGGGTTTGGTGGTCTCAGTTTGCCCTCAGCCCAATGGGTTTCAAAAGGGCAGCAGTAACTGTTACCCAGAATCTTTCTGAATAGCTAAGTCTTTCAGAGAGTTGACACTTAACTCTTTGAAGCACCAGAATTTATCTTTGTCGGAACTCTAATGAGATTTTAGGAATGCCACTGCTTAAACACACCATAGTAAACATATCTTAACATTTCCTGAGGACCTGGGTCATGTGAGGATCTGGTGCTCAGGCTCACTGCGGTGTCACTACCGTGTGCCCAACGCTAACTGACGCCAACAGCTACACAGTTCTTAAGTCTGTGAACAGGACCTGCGAGCCTCACTGTCTTTGTGCTGATATGAGGTAGTCCTCTCTCCTAACTTACTTTTTCCAAATTTGGGTGGGGCTTGGAAACCATTTTACCTAATTTGGAACTTCTGAACCAATGAAAAGTACTCTGTGGGGAGGAATCATGGGGTCTCCTAGGAATAAAGTAATTGAGCTTCAGTGCATGCCCCCAGTTTGGCCTGCCTTCTGGCCCCCCGCTGGCCTCTAGTACCTTAGTTTTGAATAAGCCAAGTGTCTAGATGAGTGTGTTCTGGTTTTTAACCAGTTCACTAAAACTTATTGTCTGTACTTTTCTCTCTCCCCCCTTTTTTTTATTATTCTTAAAAACCAAAAAATGTATTGATTAACTTAAATAACTAGGAACAGCTCTGCCTAGGGGTCTAGGCCGTAAATTGGTGCATGCTCATTCTCAGAAGGCAGTCTGAAAGCAGTATAAGCAAACGTAGTCCATCATCCATCCGAGCTTCGGGAGAGCTAAGAAGATGAAATGGGTGATCTCAAAGGCCAGTGTCATTGAACCTGATCTCCTGATCTCCTCCACTCCACTGTTCTTCATCTTGATGGAAACAGGCTGGTCATCCCTAAGGACTAATTGCAGATGTCCTTTAGTTGGCCCATAAATCCTCTTGCTTATATTGGTTAGGATAGCACACACTGCTGTAACTGAGATCCCAAAAATGCAGTGGTTCAAATAAGCTATATCTTTCTCTCACATAGGAATTGGAATTCACATCTGCTCAACATAGTCATTTAAGGTCCCAGGTTCCTTTCATCCTGTTTCTTGCCACCTCCATGTGGTGGTGGTGTCATCCGCATGGTCAATGCTGGTTTGCAAAAACATAGGAGGGGGAAAGGCTGGGGAGGGGGTTCACCTGCTGTCTTAAGAATTAGACCTTTGGGGGGCACCTGGGTGGCTCAGTGGGTTAAAGCCTCTGCCTTTGGCTTGGGTTATGATCCCAGGGTCGTGGGATCAAGCCCCGCATCAGGCTTTCTGCTTAGCAGGGAGCCTGCTTCCTTCTCTCTCTTTCCCTGCCTGCCTCTCTGCCTACTTGTGATCTCTATCAAATAAATAAATAAAATCTTAAAAAAAAAAAAAAAAAGAATTAGACGTTTGGTACGCCTGGGTGGCTCAGTCAGTTGGGCGTCTGCCTTTGGTTCAGGTCATGATCTTAGGATCCTGGGATGGAGCCCTGCATCTGAGCCCCTGAGCTCAGCGGGGAGTCAGCTTCTCTCTCTCCCTCTCTCTCTGTGCTCTCTCACTAGCTCTCAGATTTTAAAAAATAAATAAAGAAATAAATAAAAGGAGGTAGACCCTTAAGTTCCTTCTAGTGCTTTAGTGGCTCACAGTCTCAGAACAAGCTTTAGACCCAAAGACCCACCTAACTGCACAGGAGGCTGCCATACAGTAACAACACGTGGACACAACAGTCCAAAGGGAAATGGGCAAAACCACTTATTCAAGATTAAGCACCTTCTATGTACTGGCCCCTGTACATGCATAGAAAATGCCCACACATGGGGTGCCTGGGTGGCTCAGTGGGTTAAAGCCTCTGCCTTCGGCTCAGGTCGTGCGTGATCCCAGAGTCCTGGGATCGAGCCCCGCATCGGGCTCTCTGCTTGGCAGGAAACCTGCTTCCTCCTCTCTCTGTCTCTGCCTGCCTCTCTGCCTACTTGTGATCTCTGCCAAATAAATAAATAAAATCTTTAAAAAAAAAAAAAAAAGGAAAATGCCCACACACTTGCAAATGTTAATAATCATACAGGGAAATGTTCAACCTCAATAGTCAAAGAAATGCAAAATAAAACAATGAGGTTCCATGCTTTTCCTATCAGAATGACTGAGATTTGTTCTTTTTTCTTTGAAAGATTTATTTTCTTTTAAAGATTTAATTTATTTATTTGACAGAGATCACAAGTAGGCAGAGAGGCAGGCAGAGACAGAGAGAGGAAGGGAAGCAGGCTCCCCGCTGAGCAGAGAGCCCGATGTGGGGCTCGATCCTAGGACCCCGGGATCATGACCTGAGCAGAAGACAGAGGCTTTAACCCACTGAGCCACCCAGGCGCCCCTCTTTGAAAGATTTATTTTTAAGATTTTATTAATTTATCTAAGAGAGAAAGCACGTGAGAGAGCACAAGCAGGAGTGGGGGCAGAGGAAGAGGGAGATGGAGAAGCAGACTCCCTTCTGAGCAGGTAGCCCGACCCAGGGCTCGATCCCAGGACCCTAGGATTATGACCTGGACTGATGGCAGATGTTTAACCGACTGAGCCATCCAGGCGCCCCTGAGATTTTTTTTTTTTTTAAGATTTTATTTATTTATTTGACAGAGACACAGTGAGAGAGGTTAACACAAGCAGGGGGAGTGGGAGAGAGAGAAGCAGGTTTTCCTCTGAGCAGGGAGCCTGATGTGGGGCTCGATCCCAGGACTCTGGGATCATGACCTGGGCTGAAGGCAGACACTTAACGAATGACTAAGCCACCAAGGTTCCCCTAGGCAGGTAGGTAGATATTTATATATATATATATAAAGATATATATTTATTTATATTTTTTTTTTTTTTTTTTTAAGACTTTAAGAGAGAATACACGTGTGAGAGCAGGGGGAAGGGCAGAGGGAGAGTGAGAGGGAGAGAAGCAGTTTTCCCAAATGAGCATGGAGCCCCATTCAGTGCTCTCTATCTCCTGACCCTGAGATCATGACCTGAGCCAAAACCAAGAATCCAACCTTAACGGGCTAAGCCACCCAGGCGCCCCTGAGATTTGTTTTTGGCAGAGAGCCCGATGCGGGGCTCAATCCCAGGACCCTGGGATCATGACCTGAGCCAAAGGCAGAGGCCCTAACCCACTGAGCCACCCAGGTGCCCAAGATTTGTTTTTAAAATGACAATAGCAGCAGTTGGGGAAGATACAAGGAAATGGGCCACAAACTCCTCGTAAATTCAGAGGCTTATTTGCCATGAGCTATTGTAGTTTAAGCTTCAGGACACCTCACTTTGGAGGGGTTTTCTTTGTGTAGATGGCATGGAACACTGCTTCAGCCTGAGGGAACCCCTCGGCCTTGGAAGAGGTGGTCATGGGGCTGTTCTTCAGCCTCCGGTGAAACTGCCCTTGGCCTTCATCCAGTATTCAGATCCAACTGTTAACCGCAAGGAGAATGATCTGAACAAGACACTGTTCTACCTTGACCTGGGCTTCACAGCTAACAAGCCCTCCAAAAACTGGCACAGTGGGTGGCACCAGAACAGTAAGATCCTGGCTGGCTGAACCTTGGGAAGCCATGTTTACTGAGATCAGTGAGAAATGCCTCGCCCAAACAGGCATCTCTGAGAAAGTCACAGAGGTAACAACAGGACACTTTCCAAAACGATCCATAAAAAAAGAATATTAAACATTTTCAGGGTGCCTTGCTGGCTCAGTCAGAGGAGGCCAGTGCCTTTAGTGGATCTCAGGGTCCTGAGTTCAAGCCCGATGCTGCTGTTGAAATTCGAGAAGTTATAAGAAGACATTTCTTCCTGTTTTTTTTCTATAGAAAGTGCAATTGCAATATCATTATTGCTTGAAAAATCCATCAAAGAATATGCAGACCTCCATACCCACTACAGTGACTATAATTAAAAAGACTGACAATAACAAGTATTGATGAGGATGTGGAGAAACCAGAATCATTCACTGCAAGAGGTAACATAAAATGCCACACGTGCCTTGCAAAACAGTTCACAGTTCTTGAAAGAGTTCATCACAGAGTTACTGTGATGGTTAGTTTTATGTATCAGTTTGGCCCACAGGGTACCCAGACATTTGGTCAAAGATTGTTCTGGGTGTTTCTATGAGGGTGTTTTTGGATGAGTTGAACGTTTAAGTCAATAGACTGAGGAAAGCAGACTGCCCTCATTCAGCAGGTGGGCCTCATTCAATCAATTGCAGGCCTGAATAGATCGACAGGTCTCATCCTCTCTCCAGTAAGAGAGAATTAGTCTTAACTGACTGCCTTTGAACTGGAATGTTGGCTTTCTCCTGCCTTCAGACTGGAACTGAAACGTTAACTCCTCCTGCCAGCTCTGGGACCTAACGACACCATTGGCTCTCCTGGGTCCCCAGCTTGCTGGCTCATCCTGCAGATCTTGGGGCTTGTCGGCTTTCATAATCACATGAGCCAATTATACTAGATCTAGCTTGTCTGTATGTATGTTAATTAATTAGATAGGTAGGTAGATAGACATATAAGTTCTGTATCTCTGGAGAGCCCTAGTGACTAATAATGTGACCTGGGAATTCCATTCCTCCATATAAACCCAAGAGAAATGAAACACATTCACACAAAACCTGTACACAAAGGTTCACTGCAGCATTGTTCATAATAGTCAAAAAGTAGAAACAACCCAGGGGTGCCTGGGTGGCTCAGTCGGTTAAGCATCTGCCTTCAGCTCAGGTCACAACTGCAGGGTCCTGGGATTGAGCCCTGCATTGGGCTCTTTGCTCAAGGGGGAGCCTGCTTCTCCCTCTCCCTCTGCCTCTCACCCCAGCTCGTGCTTTCTCTCAAATAAATAAATAAAATCTTGTAAAAAGGGGCGCCTGGGTGGCTCAGTGGGTTTAGCCTCTGCCTTCGGCTCAGGTCATGATCTCAGGGTCTTGGGATCCAGCCCCGCATCACATCGGGCTTTCTGCTCAGCGGGGAGCCTGCTTCCTCCTCTCTCTCTACCTTCCTCTCTGCCTACTTGTGATCTCTATCTGTCAAATAAATAAATAGTCTTAAAAAAAATTATTTGAGAGAAAGAGTGCGCACACATGTGCAAGCGGGTTGGAGGAGGGACAGAGGAGGAGAGAGAATCCTTAAGCAGATATCTTCTGAACACAAGCCCTCTTGGGGCGGGGGAAGGAGGCTGATTCCCACGACCCTGAGATCATACCCCAGCAGAAATCAAGAGTTGGGTTCAACCAACTGAGCCACCCAGATGCCCCTGTATTCTTTTTTCTTAAAGATTAGGGTTTTCCCAAATTGGTTAAACTTTAAGCCTTACACACCCAGATCCCAGTGTAGGGAATGTAAAGTGATAGAGCCTTATTTACCTAGGACAATTTGACCAGATGTGTCATGAATTTTAGAAATAGCCACACCCTTTGACCCCACCACTCTACTTTTTAAGGATGTATTTTCAGGGGATAATCAAGTTTGCTGTAGAGTAGGTCTTCTCAGTTTGAATGTGCAAACAATCTCCTGAGTGGGGCTCTTATTAAAATGCAGACTGTGATTCAGTAGGTATGGGAAGGTCCCTAGATTTCCACATTTCCAATTAGTTCCAGACGATGTGGAGGCTGCTGGTCCATAGACCCCCCAATCTGAGTAGCCAGACTGCAGAGGACATTCTTTGGCTGTCTAGCCAGCATCTTCCCTTTCTGCATTTGTGCAAATGCCATGGGGTAGGCCTAACCCTACATGCACACCCTGCCCAATGACCTGACAAAGGTGGGCCAGAGCCCCTGCCCAAGGCAATCAAAGCCTAGTGTCCCTCTCTTCTGGCTATCTTGTCAAACATTGGTGGAGGGAAACAGGCCCTAAGCCCTTTTCCCCACCCTCCATGGGTGTGAACTTGAAAGCTTGCTGCTCAGGGGCTCAGGGTGAGGTGAGAAAAGAAGCAAGAGCCCTGATTGAGCCTTGCCTGAAGCTCCCTTTTTACTTTTGGGTTTTGCCCATAAATCCTATTTGGTTTAATTAAGCCCACTTGAACTGGATTTTTCTGTTGTATGCAACTCACATAAGAGGTTCATAGCAGCATAATCAAACCTTGCAAAGATTGGAAACAACCCAGATAGAAAACATAGGATTGGTTATGTAAATATTTGTATGTTGATATAATGGAATATTAGGTTAGCCATTACAAACTGTATTTTCGAGAATATTTGAATACATAGGAAAATGCTCACAATTTAATCTTACTTAGGCAAAAAAGTAGGATACAAAAGTAGTAAAGTGTGATCAGATGGGTCTTTTCACTCACCTATGTATATAATGTAGGGTGTTTGGTTTTTTTTAATTAATAAACTTTTACTTTGGAGTGATTTTAGGTTCACAGAGAAGTTGCAGTGGTGGTGCTGAGGGCTTCTGTATCTGCCCCCCCAACCTAGTTTCCCCTGATTATAATGTAGCGGTTTTTTTTTTTTTTAAGATTTTATTTATTTAGGGACGCCTGGGTGGCTCAGTTGGTTGGACGACTGCCTTCGGCTCAGGTCATGATCCTGGAGTCCCGGGATCGAGTCCCACATCGGGCTCCCAGCTCCATGGGGAGTCTGCTTCTCTCTCTGACCTTCTCCTCGCTCATGCTCTCTCTCACTGTCTCTCTCTCAAATAAATAAATAAAATCTTTAAAAAAAAAAAAAGATTTTATTTATTTATTTGACAGAGAGAGATCATAAGTAGGCAGAGAGGCAGGCAGAGAGAGAGGGGGAAGCAGGCTCCCTACTGAGCAGAGAGCCGGATGCAGGGTTCGATCCCAGGACCCTGAGACCATGACTTGAACCAAAGGCACAGACTTAACCACTGAGCCACCCAGGCGCCCCTATAGTGTAGGGGTTTGGTTTTTTTTTAAGATTTTTATTTTTTTGACAGACAAAGATCACAAGTAGGCAGAGAGGCAAGCAGAGAGAGAGGAGGAAGCAGGCTCCCTGGTGAGCAGAGAGCCTGATGCGGGGCTTGATCCCAGGACCCTGAGATCATGACCTGAGCCGAAGGCAGAGGCCTCAACCCACTGAGCCACCCAGGTGCCCCTATAATGTAGGTTTTTAATAGAGTAGTAAGAGGGCAGACTAGAAAGAAGGACAGTTTACTGGATGGCAGGATTGTGAGTGAAATTTTTTTTTAAGATTTTATTTATTTGATGCAGAGAGAGCGAGAGAAGGAACATAAGCAGGGGGAGTGGGAGAGGGAGAAGCAGCCTTCCCGCAGAGAGGGGAGCCCAATTCGGGGCTTTATCCCAGGACCCTGGGATCATGACCTGAGCTAAAGGCAGATACTCAACGACTGAGCCACCCAGGCACCCCGTGAATGAATTGTTAATGCTTTCTACCATTCTAGATTTTCCAAATATTTTCCACATTATGTGTTATTTGATATATAACTAATTATTAATAAAAGAAGTGAATGTTTCTTAGGGAAATTCAGGGGAAAAATTCAAAAGCACGAAGGAATACTTCCCAGAAGAAAGCTTTCTTACAAGGCATCTCCCTGTTTCAATTTGGTTCACATGATAAAATAACATAGCAACCCCTCATGTTCCCTACCCCTGCACACATACAATACTGTTTTCAGGGGACTCTAGAGAAGCTGTACTTCAGGCAAAGGCATAGGCTGGCATTTCACATTCCTTGGAGAGCTAGTTTAAGGAAATATGTCCTTTTTCATGGCTCAAATTAGATTCCGAGCATTGATAGGGTCCTTCCTTCTTGCCAGGCTAAGGTTCTGGTTTACCTGGGCAGAGGGCCAGCTTTTCCTCTGTGTGGGAAAGGGAGCCCCCTGCCTGCGCCCCCCCCCCCACCGCCCCGGATAAGAGCTCTTAACTGCTCAGGGTTGTCTCCACCACCTCTTTATGCATGGGCCCCTTTTCTTTTATTCAAATCTGCATTGTGTTTTATTATATATTTGATTTATTTACTTATGAATAAGTAATAAATTTATATCATTCAAAATCAAAAACATACAAAGGGCATAAGAAGAAAAAGTCTCTCTCCCCTTCCATCCCCTGGCCCCCTGTTCCCCTCCTGGGAGGCAAACTGTGTTGACAGTTTCTGGTGATTCCTTCCAGACATATTTCTATGCTTTTTAAAAGACAGGATCGTATTCATACCATGTATCTAACTTTGTATGCTTCCCCCCCACCGCCAACATTATATGGTAATGTTAAGAGGGTACTATGTGGAAAGAAACAGTAGTAAATACTAAATATTCACAATGACTGCAAATATTCCATGGAAGGGGGGTGGGGTGGGCCATTTGGTTGTCCTGCTAGATGGTTAGGGTTTTCCCCCCCTGAAAGTTCTCTGATTCTATCCAAATGAAACTACCGCCTGGGTTCAGCCAGCAGTTGCATTTGGTATGGACACTGATTGGCCATTGGCTCCCCTGGGACCCAGGGCTCTGGGGTGAGGAGGAGGCCCAGGGCCCAGCCCAGAGGGACAAGCGGGTGGTCCCTGGCCTTCAGGGGCTGGCTGTGTGGTCCTGGCCAGCAGGGGAGATATATTTAGCTGGGTCAGAGGCTGCTGGCTCTGTCATGACCCAGGAGGACTATGCTGTTGGTAAACAAGCCAGAATGGAGTAACTTCAGCCAGACTGTCCTTCCTCCTTCCTCTCCCGGACTCGCTGGCAGGGCGGGGCCTGAGAGAGGTGGAGGAGGGTCTGACTAGAGAGCGGGCTCAGACAGAGGGCTGTCCCCTGAGGCACCCAGCAGTGAAGCGGCCTCTCTCACTGCCCCAAGTTTGTTTCTGTCATGTCCCTGCTTGCTTTTCTTCACCCGCCCTCCCCAACTTGGCAGAGCCTGGGCAGCCTAGGAAGCCCTCCCTCCCTCCCTCTGCCTCCACCCTCTTTTCCCTTTCTCTCTCCACCTGGTCAGCCTGACTTGACCTCAGTGCTCTGCGAAGTAGGAGAGTTTGTTTATGTAGTCATTCATCCTAGTCATTTATCTGTTTATATGTCCAGCAACTATATTTTGAGGACCTGACATAAGCCAGGCTCTGTGCTGGGCACCAAGAATGTAGCAATGACCACGAAGGTGTCAGCCCTGGCCCTCATGGAGCAGACACTCTAGTGAGGTTAGAGATAATCCAGGACCTATTTAGGTGTTGGTGAAAAATAATAGAGTTAAATAGTAATAATAAAAATATTGTTGGTGAAAAATAATAGAGTTAAATAGTAATAATAAAGCACATTCACACAGTGCGTTAGAGTGTACTGTTTTTCACAGATAGCCCATCTAGTCCCAAGACTGTGAGAGGTAGTTACGATTATGAGTCTCACTTTCAAGATGAAGAAATTGCAGCCCAGAGATATTAAAGAACCTGGCCAGGGACTCATAGGCTACGCACAGGGAGCCTTGTTCTCGAACCTAGTCGCTCTGACCTCAAGCCCATGTCTCTCCTGAAAAAGGGGAGCCACTGGAAGTGGATGGGAGCTGGGAGCTCTTCATTTTCCATTTGCGAAGGTGGAGCCAGAGAGGAAGAGTGCCTTGCCTAAGACACAGCTTACAACAGGAATAGGAACCTCTGGACCCCAGGTCAGTGCTCGCTCTTTGCCTCTGAACAGCTGTTTGACGCCCTGACCGGGTCCTGATAGATTCGGGTGGGAGTGTCATGGCAGGTCCATCTCCTTCCCTCCCCTGCACCCCTCCCCAGCTCACGCCCTCGGCTACATCGACCCACTCACGGGGAGACAGCCCAGAGTGTTCTTCCCAACCCCCACTGCCCCTTACCAGTGCCTGCCTCTCCACGGTTTTCATTTAACAAATGTAATGTAAGTACCTACTCTGTGTAATGTGCTGGATGCTGGGAGGCAGACCAGAAACAAAGTGCTATCAAAGCTGCAAGGGACTCTTGATCTTGGGGTTGTGAGTTCGAGCCCCACGTTGGATGTAGGGATTACTTAAACATTTTTTAAAAGTAAAATAATAATAATAAATTGAAAATAAAAATTTTTTAGAAGGCTGCAGGAGAAAAGCCCAGGTATCAGAGACACACGACAGGGCCTGGAAGTCAGGCCTTGGCCGTCCGGGAGAGGAGGGTCAGGGAAGGCTTCCCAGAGAAGGTGACATCTCAGCTGAGCCCTGGAGTTGGAGTCACGAATTCACCAAGCCAGAACTAGCAGTTCAGGGACTATTAGGGTGAGGGCCTGGAGGGCGCAGGAAAGGGTAAGAAAGGCCCCCGCAGGTCACAGGCACGCTACAGGCTTCTCTCAGGTCATGTCCCATCTGTGTGGCATGTGGCATACCCCTCACCGCTGCAGGTGGCCTGTGAGCGGGAACTGGGTCTCCCTTCCTGTGGAAACCCCCATGGGCAAGAGCCTCCTCCTGTGGACAAATGACTCAGATGCCCCACGTAAGCAGCTTGTCATCAGCTTTTACCCCCGAGGACTCACCGTCCTTCCCAGCCAGAGCCACTGGCATGTTCGACACTCCCCATGTTGTGCACCCTCTTGACCTGGCACAAATGTGACTGGGCCCAGAAGGGGCTGTGCCAGGCTGGAGGCTTCAGCTGTGGTGGTCGGATGGAAAGTCACAGGTGGATGCATTACTGTCCCTATTCTCCCTCTCCCTCCCCCCATCCCCAGTCCCCTCAGGCTGTGCCTCCCCTCCTATGGGGACAGGGAGCAGCGCCCCATGAGGGAAGCACAAACAGCCCTCTGGCTTAGTGCCCAGAGCAAGGAGGAGGAGCAAGGGCACAGATGTTGCCCCTTACTATGCTTGCCAAAGGGTAGCCTAGGGCCTGGCCTCTCCCAGACAGACAAAGGGAGAGAGTGGCAGGCCCAGGATGGCAGCCACCAGTGTGGGTCAGTACTGCCCCAGTCAGGAACGTGCTGGAGCTGCCCATGCCTGGCTGGTCTGCCCTTGCCCTTGGGATTCCCTATCCCGCATTCCGGGGCTGTGCTCATAAATATTCAGATCGAATATTAGCAAGGGGAGGCAGCTTGGCACTTTCTCTTGGCTATGACTGAGGTTTTCACGTGGTCTTTCCTTCCAAAGGGACGTGTGACCTTGCTTTCAGAAGAGTGTCTCATTAAATTCCCTTCCTCATAGATTCCCTGAGTTGCTTTGCAGCCCCAGAGCTGTGCTATGGACTGGGGTGCCCTCAATTCCTGCCCTGGGGTCAGGGGGCTCACTTTGGTGGGGCAGACCTGCAAGGGGATCACACCAATATGACTGTTGGGTGTAAAACAGAGGTGGGGGGTGCCTAAGGAGGGGCAGCAGCCATCCAGGTCAGCAGCAGCTTCCAGAGGCCTGATGCTGGCACTGAGCTCTGAAGAAGATCAGAGTCACGGGCAAAGTGGTCCAACAAGGAGAACAGCAGGAGCAAAGGCTTGGTAGCAAGAAATCACACGAGGTGGGCGTGGAGAAGGGGCCAGCACTAAGGCTACAGGAACGTTTATCCTCAGAGCCAGAAAGAACTACTGAAGTTTGTCATTTGAGGCCAGATTCACATTTGACATTATGGAAAATGACTATTCAGGGGGAAAGCGGGAAGGTGGATCCATTTGGACACAACAACCGTGCAGGGAAGGAGGGCACACGTTAGGGAGGACGTAGGAAGCCATTAGATCCCAGAACATGGCAAGGTTGGAAGCTTGGGTCAAAGGGAAGCATTCACTGGGCTTTAGCTTGCTGGTGGGGTAGGGGCAGGATCCAGAACAAAGCCAAGGAAGGGGGGCTCCTGGGTGGCTTAGTGTGTTAAGCCTCTGCCTTCTGCTCAGGTCATGATCTCAGGGTCCCATATTGGGCTCTCTGCTTAGCAGGGAGCCTGCTTCCCTCTCTCTCTGCCTACTTATGATCTCTGTCAAATTAATTAATTAATTAAAAAGAAAAAACAAAAACAGAAACAAGGAGGGACTGAAGCTGCAGGGGGAGGAGCAGAGCATGAGGGGTGAATGTGCAATGCCAGGTCCAAGACTAAGGAAGAGGGGGTGTGGGTGCAGATGGTGCCCTCTCCCTCTAGGAGGGGAAGGACCAGTGACCAAGGAGCAGCTCTGTGGCTGAATCTGCAGGACTTGTCAAGATCTGGCTTACACCCCAGAAAATGCCCAGGCTGAGGGTAAAGGAAGGTGCAGACCTGAACCCAGAAGTTCAGGTGGGGACTCTCCAAGGGCAAAGCAGGAAAGGGCAGAGGAGAATGGCCTCCCGGGGCACTGGGCTAGAGGTGAGGGTCCAGGGACAGCCATCCAGTAAAGCAGAACAGCTCAGCTCCACTTTCCACAGCCACCATGCAATTTACTATCCAAACCTGGTTGCTTCTGAGAGTGAAAGTCATATTATTCCAGGACAAGGGAAGGGAAGTAGGCCTGTCCTGGGCACAGTGGGGTGTGTGGTCACCCTAGCCATGTAGCACCAAGGCTGGTCCTTGTGTAAGGACCCTGGCCGGCAGGGACACTGTCCCTGTGACTGTTAGCCTCCCCTAATCTAGCCCTGGCCCCTGAAGCTGGGTTCACATCCTGGAGCACCCCAACCCTCCTCAGAGCCAGGCCTGTGGAAAGTGGGGTCTCTCCCATTCAAAGGCCATCTCCCCACACCCTCTGCTTTTCGGATGACTGACATGGGTACCTCCATATCTTCAGGGAAAGAATAGCCTGCAGAGGAACATGGTCCTTCCTGGGGCTCAGTTGGGGGCAACCTGGAGAGCCCCTAGGAGCCTGCCCACCCTAGAAGGGTATAGAGGCCTGAGTGGGGGCACCCGCATCCCCCTGCACTGTCCATGCCCCCTGCCTTGGCAAAACCCTGGGATCCCTAGTCTCCTCCTTCCCACTTGCCCTCCTATTCCAATGGCCTGCCAGGAGGTTATCCCCACATTCCAGGTTCCGGGTTCTAGTTCCGTCCTCCCCAGCCTCTACCTGGAATGTTCAAAAGGTGCCCTCCAGGTCTCACAGCCTTCGAACCAGTTTTCCCTGCCACAACATGTAAACCCAAGCCTGAACATAGCACTCCAAGTAGACAAAACAAAAAGAACAAAAACAAAGACCCTCCGCAGGAGGAAAAACACATGAAAAAAACAAAAATATCACTCTAGAGCCCCACTTCCCTACAAGATACAGTCTAACACTTCCTCTGTGAACTGACTCCAGAGTAGCTCTCGGCCTTGGCCCCGACACTAAGCTACCGACCAGCTACTGTGTCTGTTCCCCCTTTGTCGGTGCCTCTGCCTGCTGGATTCCTCTGGCTTCTTAAGGCCCTCCCAGACCTGACCACCTCTGCCCCAACCCCTGAGCTCCCCGAGTTGCCCTTAGCCCAGACCAGGTGTGAGGGCGCTTCTGTGCCTTCCATCTTCCACAGCAGGAGGGTGGCCTACTGCAGACTCAATAAATAGCAGCTGAACTGGCTGAACCTTCCTGCTCACTCCTGCTTCTCCAGGAGGGCGCTCTTAGGGATGGACAGGATGATTTCTGAGTTCCCTGCTAACTCTGAAATCCATTAATGCTGCAGCCTAGGGCTCGCCACTTAGCCATCACTCTGAACCCGACCAACAAAAAAAGGAAAAAAAAATTTTTTTTGTGCTGCTGTACCAGAAAGCCTAAGACATGGCCCAGGGACCCCTGGGGGTCTCCAAAACCCTCTCAGGGAAACTGAGAGGTCAAGATTATTTTCATAGTAAAACTAAGAGGTTATTTGTCTTTTTGCTCTCATTTCCTCACAAGTGTACAGTGGAGTTTTCCAGAACTATATGATAGGTGGATTTGCAACAGGATGAATTTGCAACAGAATGAATGCAGAAACAAATGAGAACCCAGCTGACTTTAAAAAAATAAATAATACCAAAAATAAATAAATAAATAAATACCATTCTTTTCACAAAATTTGCCCGTTTTGGAACATAGAATCATTATTCTTTAAAAAATATGTTAATGTGTAATGAATTCTTATTTTTAATTTAATGCATTTTAAACTTAATCTCAAATACACTCATGTTGCCAATTGTTATGTTCCGTGTAAATAACAACTCCTGGGGTCTTCAATTTTTAATTTGTAAAGGGGTCCTGAGACTCCTCCACCCTCCGCAGAGGACCACATAAAGTCCTTCCTTCTCCAGCTGCCTGTTCTCTCCAATTCTTGCTTCCCTCAGGCCACCAGAGCTGGATGCCCCAGGGTTGGGCCCGGGCCCTGTTCTCTTCTACTTCCAAGGCTTTCCAAAACTGTCTCCCGGGACACCTGGGTGGCTCAGTTGGTTAAGCGGCTGCCTTTGGCTCAGGTCATGATCCCGGGGTCCTGGGATCGAGTCCCACATCGGGCTCCTTGCTCGGCAGGGAGCCTGCTTCTCCCTCTGCCTCTGCCTGCCTCTCTGTCTGCCTGTGCTCGCTCGCTCTCTCTCCCTCTGTCCCTGACAAATAAATAAAATCTTTAAAAAAACAAACAAAAAAAACTGTCTCCCTGGGTATGGCCCCCAAATTTCTGACTCCAGTCCTTGTTTCTCTCCTGAATCGCAGACCCATATCCCCAGCTGCCCCACACAGACATCCCCAGCTCACACATTCACATGGGGCCCATCTCTACCCCTGCTCTTCCACCCCTTCAACTGTACCAGCAACCCTGACCCTCTACCCTTCCTTACTCTCCCCCTCAGCTAGCCACACCAAACCCTACCATCCTCATGCCCTGAACGCTCTCAGATCTACCCTCCTGCCCATTCCTACTGCCACACCTCGGCTCAAACCATCTTCATCTCTCTCCAGCCTGTCTCTGGCCTTCCTGCTGTAACCCAACCCAGGAGCCAGGCTCCTCTCCAGCAGTCTCTTCCCAGCTCAGAATCCAAGAAGGAATGCCACCTCCATGGTGCAGCACAGATGACCAGGCCCAGCCAGCTGGATGTTGTCCTGCCCCCTGTCCAGTCCCAACCCCACCCCCACCCCTAACACCACTGTCCACTCCATCCCCACTGGCCTGACCTGACTTCCCGCTCTGGCACAAGCTGTCCCTGGCCTCCGTTCACCAAAGACCCCCTTCTCAAGCTCAAGGCTCAGCCTCATCATTCCTTCCGTCAGAAAGCTTCCCTGACCACCTCCCTAAGCAGAGGGCCCTCTTCTCCCATCACAGCACATCTCATGCTATATGGTCCCCATTCAGAAAAAAAGAAAAGTCACCATTCAGAATTGCTAGGCTGAGTTCCTGAGTTCCCTCAGGAGGGCGATTGCTTCACTGCTGTATCCCCAGTGCTCAGGGCAGTGCCTGGCCTATCACACTTTAGTCAATACTTAAATGAGTAACTTGAAGGCAAGGCAGCCGTCCCCCTGCGTGCCCAACTCCCCCACCTCCCCACCCAGCCCAGGACTCAGTATACTGAGAGTAGGGCTCTGCTCTGAGCACCCAGAACTGGCTGCCCTGCCCCGCCCTGGCCTGGGAAGTGGCTGCCCAAGCCTCCCTGCTCCCTCCTCCAGTTGTGTTACCATCCCAGAACTTGGCTAACCCCATGCTTCCCCCACCAATGGCCAAGACACGAGGAAACCAACACAACAGGCCCAATGGCTGCCCAGCTGGTCCGAGCTGACCCCGCTGGGGATACCCAGACCAATCCAGGGCACCAGCCACAACAAGAGCAGCAACAAGACATACCATACAGCATCCCAGCGTAAACTGATGGCGTAGAGGGCTCAGGAGTTTTCGGGAGGTCACTGGGCCAAGGAGGGAAGAAGCTGGGGAGGAGCCAGGCTCTTCTGCTATGAAAAAGCTGTCCTGTGGGCCCAGAAGCAAGAGGCTGAGCCCACTGAGATCCCAGAGGGCTGGGCTTTGCACCTGGAAATGGGGGCGGGAGCTTGGGGGGAGCAGCAACCAGGAGCAGGCAGATGGTAAACAAGTAGTAGCCCAGAGGGCACCCCCAACAACTCATTCCATAGAGAGCAAGAGTCCTGGCAGGTCAGGTTAACCAAGAAGGTACAGCCCACACCACAGCCCCAAGAGGCAACAGAAAGCACCTGGATGTCCTCGGAAAGGCCACAGGTCTCTGCTGTCACCCTCCTCTAACCCCCCTGCTCCTTTAGCAGGAAGCCAGGGATCTCCTCTCGAGGTCAGCAAGAGGCAGCGGCTAGAGGAAGACCTGGTCTGACCTCCAAGCCTGCCAGCCTCCTCGGGGCAGCAGAAAGGAGTCGCGGAGCACCAGGTCCCTGGTAAGTACGCAGTGCATGAGACTGCCCAGTAGAGCCCTGAGGATGGAATTCTGCGTACCTCGGAGCATTTTTTGCCAGCACTAAGATGGGAATGGTGCCCCCTGGGACTGTTGCAAACCGGCCGGTAGCCCTGCCCTCTCAACTGCCCCCCTCCCTGCAAGAGAGAGATGGAGACAGAGGGAGCCCTTGCCCCTCTCGTGTGCCTTCCAGGGCTTCACCAGTTCCCTTGCCCCAACAGCCCCTCTGAAGAAAGAACCACATTCCAGCACAAAACAGATAATAAGAGATCAGTTTATGGATAACAGTGTGGGACAGACTGGGAAGGTACCAGGGCCCATAGTGATGAGCTCCCTTGGAACAGACCAACACGAAGACAAGCAGACAGACAGAGGGACAGGAAACAGCCAAATGGCTCAGAGGCCCAGGCCCAGCCTTAGCAGTTATGCCCGGGCTCCAGATCCAGTTCTGCCCTGGAAACCTGGGGCGGGGGGGTGAAAGGGCGGGGATCAACAGGACCCACAAGTGTCTCAGTTCTCATAGGGCTCCCTAATCCTCACCCCCACCCCCCCACCCCTCCCCTTCCTAGCAGGCTGGGACTTTTCACATGTCCTCTATTTCCAGGGCTGAGGAGTGGTTGGACTGGGGATGGGAGGCAGAGGCCTGGGTGGTATGGGGTTAGCAGCAGCACTGGGGGGAATTGGGCCAGGCACCAGGTGCCTGAGGTGGGGCACCGCTCAGCAGGGCCCCTATGTCTGGGGCAGGCCCCCCACCTGCCCACCACACCAACATGGTGCAATAAATAGTTTCAAGTAGTCAGTGTCAGGCAGGAGAGCTGGAGGCTGGTGGGACAGGCAGGGGCTTAGGAGAGAGGCTCCCAGCTGTCCACCAAGTCCTTCCAGCGGGCTCCAGCTCTATCAAGTCCACTGTGTGCACAGGCATGGGGACTTGGACCCATGTCTATGTGGACACTCTGTGCAGGGGCTCAGCCCCTCAGACCAGTGCCAAAGCCTGCTCGGTGGGGCAGAAGCAGGGCAGCATGGTGCCCACAGCGTCCACGATAGCAGCCAGGTGCTCATCCTGTGCCTGGGGCCCACAGAGCTGCATGAAGTCCGCCAGGCGCAACAAGTACTCGAGGTTGTGGCCCGAGAAGCCACGGCAGGCCAGGATCTGTGTTGCAATGGCCTCCTCAGGGGCAGGACCCAGGTAACCAGGATTCTGGGGGGTGGCCACGTAAGCCAATGCCTTGAGTGGTTGGTCAGGGGTATCTTGGGGGTAGAAGGTGACTTCCTTGGTATCATAGCCGCCAAGCACTGCTTCCCGCACATTCAGGTACTTCAGCGCCTCGCTCACCTGCTCACCTCGAACCTGGTATGCCACACCCCAAGTACAGCCCTAGGAGGAAAACACGGACACCATGGTCACCCAAAACAGCTCCTGGCTAATCCCACCTCAGGTCTGTGCTCTATAAGGAAAGTGGGCAGAGGACTGATGAGTCATCTAGTAGCAATAAATTAAGCTCATTCTCCCTTTCTTCACAAGGTTTGACAAGGTGGTCTGGCCCCAGGGCCAAAAGGATTCCTACTCAGAGTGTGTGGTCCGGGAACCAGTGGCATCATCTGTACAATTAGGAGGAGTAAGTCTCAGGCTACCCTCCAATCCTATTAAATCACAATCTGCATTTTAAGGAAATCCTCAGGTGATTCTAGGAGAAGCACTGAGCTAGACCACCTTCCCCCCTGCCAGAGTAGCATCTCATCTAGCCTACAGCCAAGGACCCACGAGCTCTGTCTGCAACCCTCCCTGCTAGGCCCCAAGGAGTGCCTCTCTTGACTCAGGCACTTACCTCATGATCTTCAAGGAGGGTCACCACACGGCCAGGCTGAGGAGGGAAGAAAAATTTTGAAAAAGACAAGTTAGAAATCAGCTGTCACCAGTACCAGAGGAAGAAACCTTATTAACCCTGCTGGTCCAGGCCTCAGTGAGCCCCACTCATCCAGGGCAAGTGGAGAGAGTGATGCATAGCTGCAGGAGAAACATACACAGCAGTGGCCCAAATCGATAACCAGAAATACTCTCCAACATGGTGATCCACAGGATCACAGATTCCAGCCATCACAGGGATCCACTGGGCACTGAAATTAAAGCCACAGCCCCCAGGCTCAGGTCTATACACTTCCCCGACCAGCCCAGACATTCCAGGGCACTGGTGCCCACTACCCTGCCCCCACCCCCTTCAGTCCCCTGGGCATGGTCAAATGCTCACCATCTTGTCGCTGCCCCGATGGAAGGTGTCTCCCTGCCAGAAGCGGCGGCTGTAGCCGCGCACGAAGCCCACACGGCTGTCGCTGTAGGCGAAGTCGGGCCTCCACACCAGGGAGCCGTACCCGAAAATCCACAGTGCTTGGGGCTCGCCGTCATCCCGGGGATGCTGCGCGGGTGGCGACGGGGTTGGCGAGGGGGCTGGTGAGAGGGGCGGCGAGGCGGGCGGGGTGTTCTGGGCTGTGGACTCCTGCTTCATGGTGCCGGGCACAGGGACGGGCCCGGCGGCCTCCGAGGCTGGTCTCCGGCGCGGGCACGGAAGGACCGACGGACGCGCACACCTGGCCTGGCACCGCTCGGTCGCTCCAGCTGCGCGGCCCCTCCGGAGGTGCCTTTTAAACCCTCCGGCCGCACGGGTCTCCG
This sequence comes from Enhydra lutris kenyoni, assembly GCF_002288905.1. Lineage (NCBI taxonomy): Eukaryota > Metazoa > Chordata > Mammalia > Carnivora > Mustelidae > Enhydra > Enhydra lutris. The sequence goes on along the minus strand of NW_019154088.1, from coordinate 9,798,094 downwards.
CCCACCGCGCCAGCTGCCGCGGTGATTGGGGCGGGGCAAGTCCCCTTTTGACCAATTACCTTCGTGTTTTTCTTCCCGGTTAACCGCGCCGCCCTCTGAGTGGATAACTGCCCGGCCTGCCCCAGGCCCAGCGCGCCCGGTGATTGGCTCGGCTCCACCTCTGTAGCAAACCTGGCAGGAGTGATGCAACCGCGGGGGAGGTTTCCCCAGCTCTGGCATGCAGCAAGGGCACCTCGGATTGCGTCAGGCGGCGGGCAGTGGACAGTAGGCACGGACGCGGGGACTGGTCGTCCCTCTGGCAGCCCCTCCACGGCCTTGAGGAAGCCTTGAGGAACCAGGATTGGCATGTCCCGGGCGGGTGTCTCCCCACCAGCCCTATCGGTGCACCTGGTCCGCTCACTGCCACCCCAAACAGCATGGACTCATTAACAGGCCCAGTGAAGGGCATGTCCCGAAGGACCTCTCTGGGTGGCGTCAGTGCCGGTTCTGGGGCTCCGCCTGGGAGCACATATTCTAGAGAAGCCGTCGGAGGCACCCTCTGCATTCCGCACAGGTGACTCAAGCTGTTGGCCCGCGTGAGCAAATGGAGAAACTGAGTCACGAGGCTGGCTAAGGTTTCTGCAGAAGCTGCGAGGCTGAGTCAGGCCGGGTGCCGGGAGCTTGCTGGCCTCACGTGAGGGCTACTCCCAGGGCCAGGTGTGGAACCCCTGAGCCCAGGTAGGCTTGGGGTGGAGCCTTTCAGCACGCTTGCATCCACTGCTGTCACTTTGGCAGTGGTGACCAAACCTGCAGAGAGAAGCTGTAAAGTCGGGCCACTTCTCCCCTGAGGCGATGGGTTTAGTTCATAGTTTGGACCTGAAACTTCTCCAACAATGGTTGTGTTCATCCTTAGGCACAGAAATTCGGAAGCTTCCGGGAGCGGCAGGCAAGGCAGCCAAATTAAGGCTCCCAGACAGCTGCGAGCGGCTACCGGGTTTCTCTCTTGGCTACTGGCCTCCTGACCCACGGAAGGTCTGCCGGCCATCTGGGGTTGACCCCCTAAGCAGAGGCAAAGGGCTGCCCCCTGGGTATGTCTCTGGCTGGAAATGGGGAACAGAGACAGGAGAAGACCTGTCTCTGGAACTGCAGAACTGGCTGGGGGAAACAGCTAATGAGGTCCAGGGTGAGCCCTCTGGCAGCCGAAATGGGCAAGATTGCTTCTCACTAGATTCTAAGTAGATTTTTTTTTTTTTAAGATTTTATTTACTTATTTGACAGACAGACACAGGGAGAGAGTGAATACAAGCAGGGGGCATGGGAGAGGGAGAAGCAGGCTTCCCACTGAGCAGAGAGCCTGAGGTGGGGCTCAATCCCAGGACTCTGGGATCATGACCTGAGTGGAAGGCAGACACCTAACGACTGAGCCACCCCGGCGCTCCCTAAGTAGATATTTAAACTAAAAATTATAGGCACACTTAAACTAGTCATTCCAAAAGTGTGTAAGATATATTCTCCAGTAGGAATGTTGCACTACGTGTGTATAGCATGAAGCTAGTTCTTTTAAAACAAAGTAAGTTAGGGGCGCCTGGGTATCTCTGTAGAGTGAGCCAGGTCATGATCTCAGGGTTGTGATATCTAGCCCAGGCCCAGGCTCTGTGCTCAGCGGGAAGTTGGCTTGAGATTCTTTCCCTCTCCCCCTCCCCTTGCACTTGCTCTAAAATAAATAATTTTTCTTAAGATTTCATTTATTTGAGAGAAAGACAGAGACCATGAGTAGGGGAAGGGAGACAGGAAGATGGAGAAGTAGACTCCCTACTGAGCAGGGAGCCTGACTCAAGGCTCCATCCCAGGACCCTGAGATCATGACCTGAGGCTAAGGCAGAGGCTTAACTGAGCCACTCAGGCATCCCCAGAGAACTTTCAATATTAAATGTAAACATTTATGGAAAAGTTTGTTGTTGCTGTTCACAAGGAACATGAATTACTTTCCCTTTTTTTTAAAGATTTTATTTATAGAGATCACAAGTAGGCAGAGAGGCAGGCAGAGAGAGAGAGAGGGGGAAGTAGGCTCCCTGCTGAGCAGAAAGCCTGATGTGGGGCTCGATCCCAGGACCCTGAGATCATGACCCCAGCTGAAGGCAGAGGCTTAATCCACTGAGCCACCCAGGCACCCCATGAATTACTTTTCTAATAGGAAAAAAATACAGGCAAATGGTTGTTTCTGGTCATTTCTCTTTCCCTCCATTCTCCATGTTCACACTCCCCTCTTCTCTACTCTGTATCCTCTCCCCTTTCGTCCATATGAGCATCTCCTGTGCTACTTGCTTTTTTTTTTTTTTAAGATTTTATTTATTTATTTGACAGACAGAGATCACAAGTAGGCAGAGAGGCAGGCAGAGAAAGAGAGAGGGGGAAACAGGCTCCCTGCTGAGCAGAAAGCCTGATGTGGGTCTTGATCCCAGGACCCTGGGATCATGACCCAAGCTGAAGGCAGAGGCTTTAACCCACTGAGCCACACAGGCACCCCTGCTACTTGCTTCTTAAGAAGAACATTCCCCCCCGCTCCATGTACCACCTTTGGGTAGCAGGGTAGGAGGCCAGAAACTGATACCAACACTTTCCTGGAAGCATCTGAATTGACACAAACAATGCTTTGAAAAAGCAGTTTAGGGATATAAATCAGAAGTTATAAGATATCCCTGGCCTTTGACCCAATATTTCCACTCCAGGAAATCATTCAAAATATGGGAAAAGTCATATGCCTAGAGATTTTTCAATGCATTGTTATTTATAATAGCAAAACAAAAGAAGAAAAACATTTAAATATCCAAAAATAGTTCAGTGTGTAAGTAAATTATGCAATCATTCCCCATGGCAGAGAAGTACACACAAAGAGAATAACTTAAATATGCAGCAATAGATGATCAAGTTTTATAAATTTTATATGAATATAAAATTAAAGCTGTGGAGTCATTAGAAACAATTATGTATGCTTATATTTGCTGACACAGAAACCTATCTATGATGCAGAATTCTGTGAAAAAGCAAGTTATATAATAACCTAATATAACTATTTTGAACTTAAAAAGTCTGTATGTGTTTATTTGCATAGAAAAAAATCCACAGGACCATGTAAAAAAGTTCAGTGATTACCTCTGAATAGTAGGACTGTATGAGATTTGCACTTTCCTTTTTTTTTTTTTTTTTTTTTAAGATTTCATTTATTTGTCAGAGAGAGAGCACAAGGAGGGGGAGATGCATGCAGAGGGAGAAGCAGGCTCCCTGCTGAGCAAGGAGCCCTATAAGGGACTTGATTCTAGGACCTGGGGATCATGACCTGTGCCAAAGGCAGATACTCAACAGACCGAGCCACCCAGGTAGCCCTGCACTTTCTTTTTTTTTTTTCTTTTTTTTTTTTTTTTTAAGATTGTATTTATTTATTTGATAGAGATCACAAGTAGGCAGAGAGAGGAAGGGAAGCAGGCTCCCTGCTGACAGAGAGTCCAATGCAGACTCAATTCCAGGACCCTGGGATCATGACCTGAGCTGAAGGCAGAGGCTTTAACCCACTGAGCCACCCAGGCACCCTTGCACTTTTTTTTTTATGCCAATTCAGATTGTCTAGGATTTTTGAAGAGAACATAAACTACTTCCATCTAGAAAAGAAAAAGCCACAATACAAATCCACTATGAAAACAACATAGTAGGGACGCCTGGGTGGCTCAGTTGGTTAAGCAGCTGCCTTCTGCTCAGGTCATGATCCCAGCGTCCTGGGATCGAGTCCCACATCGGGCTCCTTGCTCGTCAGGGAGCCTGCTTCTCCCTCTGCCTCTGCCTGCCATTCTGTCTGCCTGTGCTCGCTCTCTCTCCCTCTCTCTCTCTGACAAATAAATAAATAAAATCTTTAAAAAAAAAAAAAAAAAAAACAACATAGTAAAAATGCCCAGGGCCGCAGCGTCAGGCAAAAATGCAAACTATGAACCATCACATGCACTATGATTAAAACTATTAAAACAATGATAAGATACATGAGGAAAAAGATGGGGGGAAGTGGCATAGACCAATGATGGATGTGTTGAGGTATTAGGATTACAGGTGACTCTTTTCTCTCTTTAAGGCTTATGAGATATAATTTTTAATAATAAAAAGTTGCTCTTAAAGAGTAGTTCATGGTTTTCTGGTGGCTGAGGGGCAGAAAGTATCTCAGAATTACCTAGGGCATATTTTCAAGATGCCCATTAGCTAACTTCCTTACACCAGAACAAAGCCCCACTGGTGAGGACCTTAGTAACTCCAGGTAAGTTAGGCACTTCCTCCTCTGCTCCCACAGCCCCTTACCCCACTTCTGTTTATCTGTCCCCTCCACCTCATGCTTCCCATAGAAACAATCATTTGTTGAGTGCTTACCATGAGCTAGGCAGTTGGCTAAATGCTTTACATCATTCTGGTTACAAACTCCTCCCTTACTTTGTGAGGTAAATATCATTTCACAGATGAGCAAACAGGAGCACAGGAAAGGTGGGTAAGCCCCTTATGGGGGTGCCTGGCAAGCCACAGAGCTTAGGTCTAAAGGCAGGTAGAGCAATCCTGGATCCCCCTTGCTGGTAAGCTCTTGATATCCTGCTTCCTGAGAGCTCCCTGAGAGCAGACTCCATCTTTGAGGTCCTCCGTGGGGGCCCACTTAGTGCTGGCTCATGGAAGGTTCTCCACAAAAGTAGGTAGAAGAAGTGGAGCTTTTACTTTGAAAAGGCCAGGGCACCCTGAGGTTCAGAGGAGAAGGAATCCTGAAAGACATAGGTTCAACCCTGACCCTCTCAAAACAAGAGTCCCCACAAAAGCTGGCCCAGGGGTCTTGGCCACCTTCCTGGGGATATAGCTTGCCTGTTCCCATTCCTCCTTTATCCCTGCCAACAACATCTGTCCCCTTCCCTTCCAGTGGGACACTCCCACTCAGTGGATTCCTCTCTGACTTCTGCAGCAGCCATCCTGTCTTTCCTCTGAAAATCCCCTCAGGAAGGGGCTTCAGATGTCATCCCCACAGAAGTACCCCTCATGAGAGAGGGTTACCTCCACCTTGAAGAGTGGCACATGACTTACAAGTGAGACGCACATTATGGCTTCCTTTTCTAGACCTTTCTCAAATGAACCTTTCCTTATTGTTCCCCTTCGGGCGATCACTTCCCATTTCCTTATGATCTGTTCCTTCCCACTTCTCATTCCAAAAGTCACTGCAAACAATGTCTGGTGTTAGTGGGCACAATTATCTGAACTGGGGGAAGGTGTGTTTTAGGAGCTCGGGGACCCTGCTAAGGTATTATGCTAAGCGATGAGGTTACTTTATAAAGCTGCTGATTCCCAAGGGATGAAAAAAACCCTCCCCAGACGTGGGCTCTTGAGCCCAGCTTGCCCAGATTTGAGCCCATCTCCTCCATTTACCATCAAGTGTGCTGTCTCTGGTTCTCAGTTTTCTCAACTGTGAAATGGGGGATAATAGTATCCACCTGTGGGTTCTGATGAGGCCCGAAAGAAATAACACCTTAGCCAGCACCTGGCATGTGGGAGCTTAATATATAGTTGGCTCATGGTTTTTACTATAGACTTTTTCCCTTTCCATTTTATCCAAGATAGAGCCATAGCCTATGATTTATTTGTATTTACTTTTTAATTTCTTTCCTTTTAAAGAGAGAGCAGGGGAGAGGTGCAGAGAGAAAATCAGCGCCCCCCACCATGAGCAAAGAGCCCAGTGGGGGACTGGATCCTGTACCCTGGGGTCATGACCTGAGCCAAAGGCAGACATCTAACGACTGAACCACCCCCCGCCAGCCTATAAGAAATATATAGCCACTGGGGGTGGCTCTGTCCTTTGGGGGTCCGACTCTTGGTTTCAGCTCAGATCACTGGTGGGGATCCTGGGATAGAGCCCCGAGTTGGGCTCTCCACTCAGTGGGAGTCTGCTTGTCTCCCTCTCTCTGCCTTACCCCCCACCACTCACACACTCTCCCTCTACCTCTCTCTAAAATAAATGGATAAATCTTTTTTTTTTTAAGATTTAAAAAATTTATTTATGACAGATAGAGACAGCGAGAGAGGGAACACAAGCAGGGAAAGCGGGAGAGGGAGAAGCAGGCTTCCCGCTGAGCAGGGAACCCCATGCAGGGCTTGATCCCAGGACTCTGGGATCAGACCTGAGCCAAAGGCGTAAGGACTGAACCACCGAGGCGCCCTATAAATGGATAAATCTTATTTTTTTTTAAAGATTTTATTTATTTATTTGACAGACAGAGATCACAAGTAGGCAGAGAGGCAGGCAAAGAGAGAGAAAGGAGGAAGCAGGCTCCCTGCTGAGCAGAGAGCCCGATGTGGGGCTCAATCCCAGGACCCTGGGATCATGACCTGAGCCGAAGGCAGAGGCTTTAACCCACTGAGCCACCCAGGTGCCCCGATAAATCTTATTTTTAAAAAAGATTTTGTTTATTTATTTGACAGAGAGAGATCACGAGTAGGCAGAGAGGCAGGCAGAGAGAGGGGGAAGCAGGCTTCCTGCTGAGCAGAGAGCCCGATGAGGGGCTAGATCCCATGACCCTGGGATCATGACCTGAGCTGAAGGCAGAGGCTTTAACCCACTGAGACACCCAGGCGCCCCATCAAATAAATAAAATCTTTAAAAAAATACATAAAATTAAGTAAAAAAGCGAACATTTAGAATAAAAAAAGCTGAAAAATACCTCAAAAATTAAAAACAACATTATTTTAAATTATCAACAGCTTGAAACATGAAACTGCCATATTTATAGGTATGGATACATCTTAATAAAAAAAGAAATATACATTTGGTTTTGATCCTGTTCCTGGCACAGAGCTCTTAAAACCCTTGGAATTTCCTAAATGATAAGAGTGATAAAGGTGGCTTTTGTTATTCATAACAAGCCCACATCAACCACACCTGAATTTAGTTACGTGAAGGCTATTTGGACTCCCTAAGGATGGGGGAGGGGGAATGGCTGGTTGCCAGGGAAACCAACCAGGTGATTGAAATTGAGAAGGGAACCCTCAGCCCCAACTTCCAACTTCTGGGTAGGGGAGAAAGGCTGGAGATTGAGTTCAATCACCTGTCGCTAACGATTTAATTGATCACACCTGTGTAATGAAACCTCTGTAAAAACTCAAAAAGACAGGGGGTTGGGAAGCTTCTGGATGGTTAAGTACAGGGAGGTGCTAGGAGGGCGGCATACCCAAAGAGGACAGGAAAGCTCCAGGTTCCTTCCCACATACCTTGCCCCACACACCTCTTCCATCTGCCTGTTCCTGAGTGGGTTGTGGGAACCTCTGCTCGGCAGCGGCTTAGAAGCACAAGTAACCTAGACTGGTGATTCGCTTCTGAGGTGGGAGGCAGTCTCACGGCACTGAGCCCCAGAGTTTGTGGGATCTGATGCTGTTTCCAGGTAGATAGTGTCCGCGCTGAGTTACTCACACCCAGATGGTGAGGCACAATTGCTGGGTACGTGGAAAAACCCACAAGTCTCAAGTCAGAAGTGAAGTAGTGGGGGCCCTTGGGTGGCTCAGCCACTGAAACGTCTGCCTTTGGGTTGGGTCATGATCTCAGGGTCCTGGGATGGATGCAGCAGCGTTGATCTCCCTGCTCAGTAGGGAGCCTGCTTCACCCTCTGCCCCTCCCCTCCTTCATTCTCTCTCTCTCTCTTTCATAAATCTTAAAAAGTGAGCAGGGCGCCTGGGTGGCTTATGTCGTGATCCCAGAATGAGGCCCGCATTGGGCTCCTTGCTCAGTGGGGAGCTGGCTTCTCCCTCTCCCTCTGCCTGCTGCTCCCTCAGCTTGTGCTCTGTCTCTGACAAATAAATACAATCTTAAGAACAAAACAAAACGAGGGATGCCCGGGTAGCTCAGTCGTTAAGTGTCTGCCTTTGGCTCGGTTCATGATCCTCTGGATCCTGGGATGGAGCCCCACAAGGGGCTCCTTGCTCAGCAGGAAGCCGGCTTCACCCTCTCCCACTCCTCCTGCTTGTGTTCCCTCTCTCGCCGCCTCTCTGTGTCAAATAAATAAATAAATAAAATCTTTTAAAAAAATAAAAATAAAAACCCAAAAAGGTGGATGAGTGATAGTCTGCCCCAAGCCCACTATTAATAGAATAGTTGCTTGAGCAAAGAGAGAGATTTTCTGTGTATGCTTAGAGGGGAGAGATGCTAAACTAAATAAATGAATAAAATAATCCACAGTCTAGGAGTGGCTATACCTCCCACATACTTCTGAAAGATAAGTGTATCTCAGGTCCTTGGCCCATGTGCAAGGACAGAGGTCCTGCCAATATTGGCAGAAGGAAGGGAAGAAGGAGTAGCTGAACCTCTCAGGACAGTCTGCCTCATATGGGAGAGAGAAGACCATACCCTGCTGGTTATGCCAGCTAGGCCCTGGGCCAAGGGTGGAAGGCTACGTGGTACCCTGTCTACAAAAGCATGGACTATAAGAATTCCCCCATGTCCTGAAAGAAGGGTGCATGGGATGGTGAGAAAACTTGGCTACATTTCTAAGCTTCTAATGAGGGAGGAAGACCCAACTGACAGAGTACCCCAGGGGGGCGGGGCAGGGCAGTATTCTAGTTACTCAGACCTTGGGCCTGGTCCTCCTGGCAGGGGAGGGACAGGGCTCCAACAGAGGGCTGGGAGGGTGGGGCCCCTTTCCCAGTTCCAAGGAGGGAAGGAAGGTGTCCTTCGTGGTGGCAGCCAGTGGCTGGATGCAGGGTTGAGAACTGCAATGAGGAGCATTTCAGTGGAGTGGCAGGGATGCTGAGGGGAAGCCCGTGGGTCAGAGTCAAATGTCAGACCCCACAGAAATGTGGCAGTGTGGTAGGACCTGACTTAATTAAGAGAACTCAAGAAAAACAGCCCATGTGGAGAAATATGACTCAGGCCCCGAGAAAGCCAAGGAAGTAAAGCCTCTTAAATGAGAGCAGCTGGAATACCATCCCCTATGAACCTACTGCAAACGGGAGGGGATTCTAGAATCTTCCAGAGCTCTTTTACCAGAGAGAAAAGGAAGCACTGAGTGAAGGGAGCCACAAGTGGAGGTGATAGTGAGCAGACCTGGTCTAGAAGGATGGGCCTAGCCTGATGGCTGCCAGTGTGGGAAAAGGACAGCAATTTTTGGACAAGCCGAGTGGCATGCACCTGTCTGCTCATTCCCCGGGTTTGCTTTGCCTCCAAACTCAGCCAAGAAGCAGGAGGACTGGAGACAGCCAGGCTGGCTGTGCTTGGCAGGGCTTTGGCTTGGCTCTGCCCTGTAGGGGTGCCATGACTCAGGGCAGGCTGCTGCCCAGAGCTGAATCCAGCCTCTGGAGATGCTAGTCACCTTGTGTCTGCCGTAGCTTTAGCTGGCTTTCTGGACCCTGCATTGTGGACTCGGAGGGTCTTTGGGTATGAAGGGAACAGGCTGAGTCCACTCGGCCAGAGTGTGAGTAGGGTGCAGGGCCCCAGAGGCCAGGGAAAATAGGGCGAAAGCCACTTGTGACAGATCTCCAAGGGGAAAGGGACTCTTGAGGACTTGGGGTTCTGCCATCTCTTCCCAGCACCAGGGTCCCCCTTCCACTACTTCCCACATCAGAAGTTGACCTAAGCTAGTGGTGTTCCTTAAAGACAAGGGGCACCGAGCAGGGGAGGGCAGGGCTCCAATCTGTTGGGCTGGGATAGTGGCACCTCTTTCCCTCTTTCCCAATTTCCCTCTTTCCCAATTCCAAGGGGAATGACGCCTGGGTGGCTCAGTCGGTTAAGTGTCTGCCTTCCGATAGGGTCGTGATCCCAGGGTACTGGGATGGAATCCCCATATCCAGCTCCTTGCTCAGTGGGAAGTCTGCTTCTCTTTCTCTCTCTGCCATTCCCCCTGTTTATGCTCTCTCTCTCTCTCTCTGACAAATAAATAAATAAAATCTTAAAGAAAAAACAGGGGCACAACAGGAAGCAATGGTGGAGACAACCTGGGATCTCAGCTGCCCCTTTGGTCCTTAGGGCTACTGCTGGGACTACCTAGCCAGCTCCATCCCTATCCTGTGGGCTAGGAGAGGGGAAGCAGCAGAAAGTGTTTTTTTGGCATAAGCTTGGGAAGGATTAACCAATCAGTGGGGGAGCTCGTTGCTCATAAGTATTTTCATTCACCAACTCCTTTCAACCTCCTAATAACAGGCAAGAGTATGGACATCATCTGAAAGGCTAAAGGACGGTTAGCCTCCTTGGGCAGAGACCATGCTTTATGGCCAATGCCTGCTATATGAAAGGTGCTCCATCAGTGTGTAAGGGATGAGAATTGGATGGACTTGTCCCAGGTCACCTGGCAATGAGACCTACTGGGGCAAAGAGCTTCAGCCTCCGGGATCAGACCCGGGGGCTCTTTGCAGCCCGTCCCCACTCGTTTGCATTCAGGCTACTTGCCAGGCGGGGGTAGCTGGAGGCCTGAGGGCCGCGAGGTGGGGAGGAAGCTGGCTGTACACGAAGCCCCCCACCCCCACCCCTGGCCCCGTGTCTGGATACCCTGAGGTGTCTTGAGGGGTCGCGCTGTACTCAGCACTGCAGTCCACTCACTCGGGGTCGGCGCCCGTAGGGAGCTCTGCGCAACAAAGACAACCGAACTCGAGGCCGCCGCCGCCTCCGTGGGCTCGCCCACTCGGGCCCCGGGATGGAGAAGGGCTGAGCCCCCGAGCCCCAGCGAAAGAGGGCGGCCCCCGACCGCGCGCAGCCCCGACGGCCGCACAGCGCCCTCTGGTGCCGGGCAGCGGGGGCCCGGGCCGTTCCGCCTGCCCGCCCGACGGCTTCGCGCGGCCTCCCAGGCCCGGGGCGGGCTTCGGGGAGGTGAGGGGCGGAGCCCGGCGGGCGGGGGCGTCTCCGAGAAACTCGCGGCCTTCGGCTGCTTCCCGGCCCGGGAAGTGAGCCGGGGTCGGGAAGCCGCAAACAGGAAGTCGGGCTGTAACAAAGAGCGCAGGGGGGCGGGGGTGCCGTGGGACCTCCGGGGCGCCCGGCGGCGGCGGCGGCGGCAGCGGCAGGTGGAGAGCCGACTGGCCAGCGCGTCGCACCTGCCCTTTCCGCCGCGCCCGGGGCTCGGGGCCCCTGGGGATCCGGCGGGGCCATGGGGCCGAGTCATGCACCCTGGACGCGAGGGAGGGCGCGGCCACCCGGGGAAGGTGCATCCTCTCCCCGGGAAGGGACAGTCACAGTTCCCTGAGTGAATCACTTCCATCCCCTTCCCGGAATGCAGCAGGCCACGTGGGGCAGAGGGCTGGATTTGCCGATCCTGCCGGGACCCAGGGGGAAGGGCTGGAGAGATGCAGGGAGGGGAGAGCCCTGTGTGTGTGTGGGGGGGGGTCCCCCCGTAGGGGTTGGAGCATCCATCCCGACTGCCTGAGTTTAGTGGCCTTATTTAGCCTGAGCTGGGGGACCGGGCGGGAGGGGTGCAGATAGAAGACACTTTTTGTTTCCTACCCCCTAACCAATCCTGAGTGGCGCTGAGGCTGGAGAGGGGGCCCCTGGTGGAACAAGCAGGATAAAGGCATTCCTCCCTTCACTGCATCTTCCTGACTCACCTCCCCACCCCGCAGAGATCCCCAGGTGGTTAGCAGCCAGAGGGCCCTGGAAAAGCAGCTGTCCCCAGAGCTAGAGTTCACCGAGGGGTCAGATGAGCCTTTAGGCTGGGCACTGCCTCCAGGCTGTTAAGGAGCCACTGAACTCTGAATTCTCTTATGAAATACTCTAACAAATTCAGGAGGCATTTGCTAAACCATGGAGAGCACTTCCCAGGGCTTTGTTTGGCCTTGTTTCTGCCAAACCAGGGACCTCTCCTGTATACCTGGACACTCTAAGGAAAGTCTTGGGTACCTTACCCATGAGAAGCGGCTGCACCCTCAGGAAGTGACCTCCAGGCTAAGCATAGAAAGGCTTTTGCTGTGGCCTGTCCATACACCAGCTGCTTGGCCTAGCTTCTGCAGGGTCACTGGAGGTAGAACCACAGGTTAGAGTGCCTAACCTAGATCTGTGCTTAGATCCCCGCTTTCCCAGGAAAGCCTGTGTGGTGGGCTCTCCCAGCTCCCTGTCTAGGGAATCAGAGCCTGTGAGTGGTTTTAGCCAGCTCCCCTACAAGGCTCTTCTCTAGGCGCCGGTGGCCCGTGAAGCCCTGCACAGCCTGGCTGTGTGGACGTGCAGGCTCGCGGGTGTCCTACCTGTCCCCCACATGGGAGCCTCGTCATCTGCCTTGTGTCCCGGCCCAGTTTTCCCAGCCCCCAGGGCCCGGGAGCCGCTTTCCTGTTTCATTTTGGGCAGGAAGAGTGAGGTCGTGTTGTTCTTCCCCCTGCTGCCGGCTCAGGCTGTGGGAACGGTTCCCTGAATACTTTCCTGTTTGATACCCTGTATGCAGTGAGGGGAGCAAGAGCAAGGCGTGGAACATGTGCCTGCGGGCGAGTGTGGACGCGCCTACGTCTCTAACTCCCACATCTCAGCATAAGCCCCCAGGTCAAGGGCGGGCATGCTGTGCGTGTAAGGGAGAAAGGAAAAGGGAGGGCAAGGAGCATGCATGTACTTGGACTCCATGGGGAGTATCTGGTGGGCCTATTTCGCGTTACTGCGGACAGGCTGTGAGCATCTACTTGGCCTTTGTCAGTGGCTCAATTTTTTCATCATTTGCTCTCCATGGGGTATATCTGGCTATAGAGAGGACTGTGGCCCCCTAGGGACCATGTCATACCTTATAGGAAGGTAGACACGAAGTCAAGACTGAAACTCTCTCATTAGTGCCTCAGCCCAAGAAACCTGGGCTCAGGGAAGGCCACCTCCCTGTCCTCCTCCTCTCCTGCGGTCTTAGTAAACTCCTGCAGCTCTGGGTAGACCAGGTGCCTGGACTCAGTTCTCCTGGCTGGCTACAAGGAGGACAGACCTAAGGCAAGCCCCCCACCCTGCATCCCCCCAAGACCAGTGCCCTGCTGGGACTGAGAAAAGAGTAGGTAGGTGCCAGTCTATCTAAAACCCTTCAGTGGCAGGAGGAAGGACCCAGATGTCATTCTGGTTCAGAGACCCCATTCTCCAATAAGTGAATCTACTTGAGAAGACCAACACCAGGAGAATCATCCCTTCCCCCAAATTCCTGTATCCCCCAGGCTGACTAGGGAGCCCCAAATTTTTTTCAGGCTTGAGGAGAGAAAGGGAGATAGATTCAGGTCAGGGGGCATATCCCCCAAGTGATGGTGGGAACATAGGGGGAAACAGGGGGCCACAGCAGCCTTGAGCCAGCAGGCAGGGAAGGCTGGTCTAGGCCTGGGACTAGATGTGCGAGTTGGGGCTCTATAAGGACTGGAAGGGGACAAGCATCCGGAGCACAGCAGGCGAGGCCCAAGTGCGTGCCCAGGGTCCCGGCGGTTCTGGCAGAGCAGCAGGCAGCACTAGGAGACGGGGAGTCAGAGAGGATGGAGAGAGCATTCATTCCCCTTCTGCCATCACAAACACAGGACCCAAGAAGTAATAAACTCCTGTACACATCTGTTCCATATTATAAATACACATTATATACAAAATAATGTTATAAAATGTAGAAAGGTCAGTGCTTCTGATTCTTAAATTACTGAAATACTAGACTCCAAAATAAACTACAAAAAAAAAACAAAACTCATATTATTGATTTCTGAAGATCGGCTTCAAGGGTGGTCTGGGGGACAGTAGTGGGTGTGGGCAAAGCCCAGGCTCGAGGCTGTAGGAATGGTTCGAGGGAGGCAAGGGCCTGGGTGGCAACGGCACCTCCTTTTTCCCTCACTGGAATTTCCCGCATCACTGCCCTGAGCTTCCCAGTTAGGCCTGGCTCCCCCGGCAGGCCCTTCACCTTTGTGCTCACTGGAACGCAGAGGCACCCCAGGCAGGAGGCTGGGGGAGCCAGGTAAGGCTTACCAACAGCCTTGCCCAGAGGGCAGAGGCCAGGGAGAAGCTGGAGGGGTGTTATGAGCAAGGCCCACGTGTAGTAGTTGAAGGCACCGGGCGGAAAGGTCTTCCGCTTCGGGCGCTCACCTCACCTGCAGGGCAGCTCCTGCCAAGGGCTGCACCCGATGGTATCCGGGCCCACAGATGGCCCCGCTCATACTGGCCTCCTCTGATTTGGACCCAGCTGTTGCAGTGGGGCCTGGGCCAAAGGCACTTTTGGAAACACAGATGCCAGTGGAGGCCACACCAGCTCCAGGCCCCATAGGGCCATTGCCACTCCCACTGGAAAACAGGCCAGATCCCCAGAGGGGCCCTCTGAAGGCCACAGCTGGCAGGGCGGGTTCCAGTGGCACCTCTCCTCTGTTCCCTGGGCCAGCGCGGCCACCAGTCTGATGCCAGACAGACACCCAGAGGCATGGAAGGGTACTGCATCTCTTGGCAAGTTCACAGTCTGTCCAGGTCATGCCATTCCCTCTTCCTCCTGAGAGCAGCACGTTGCATATTAAAAATGTCCCATCCAGGATGCAATGTAAACAATGCAGAAGGAAGATCCAGCTGCTGGGGCCGAGCTGGGATGTCCTGGGAAGGCTCCTGCCTTATACCTGGAAAGAACGTGGAAAACAGGGAAGTCGGTTACACTGGAGGACAAGAACTCTCTCCTCCATGGTGGCCCCGGGACCTCCCTGGAGAAACAGGTGGGGCAAAAGGAGGGTGGGACAGCTCTCCCCAGACTTAGGCCCTGATACATGCACAAGCCTGGGAGCCTGGGTTTGTGCGGCCGGCCAATGGAGGAAGCAGCGGGAAGGGGCAGCAGAGGCACAAGGCAACCACTCTCGCCCCCTACCCCAGCAGCTGGGAAGCAGTGCCAGGGAGCTGGCCAGATGCCACGGTCACCCAGCCCAGCGGTAACACAGCGGGAAGAGCTAGGCCCAGCTCACCCCCCACGGTTCCTGTTTCACATCCTCTGCAGCAACAGGGCCAGCAGGGACCCAAGAGCCCCTGAACCTGGCCCGCCAAGAAGGGGTTCTGACCCACCCTTCAGAAGCGGGCCCCTGGGCTTGAAAGTCACCAGGCTACTTTCCCATTCCTGGATGGCAGAAGGAGACGTGCTGGAAGGGAAGGTGAGCCCAGCACTCACCTCCGTGGCAATGACACATTCGTTCCTCTCTTCTGATATCAAACACACAGACTGGTACATGGAATCCCTGGGGGAGCATATCGCTGATATCCGACACTCTGGCTTTTCACTGCGGGAACACAAGACAGGCTGGTGAGGGAGGGATGGGGGGAGAGCTGGGTGGGGGCAGGTGGGGTGCTAACCCTGACCCTGGAGAGCCAAAGGGCATGGGCTCTGAGAGAAGACACAGGGACTGGGGATGCCCAAGGCTAGCCTGGGGGACAGTGAGGAATAGGCCCCCAAGAGAGACACAGGACCTCCAACCTTACCAGGGTCTCAGGCCTGGAAAAAACCAGCATTGCTCCTCCAGGCAAGCTGTGCCATGGAAAGACGGGAGTCAGAAGAGACCCCCCCCCACCCCCCACCTCGTGTGGTCCCTTGACATTTGTGAATGAATGAAAGAATGAATGAGAAGAAAGGATGAAGGATCCCTGGCCAAAATCTTGTTGCAGGAGACTCCTGTCAGCAGTGAGAAACTAGTCAAGGGCCTGGTGCTAGCCTTCCACCTGTCCTGGGGGAGCCTAGGCAGTACCGTGCAGGGCCCTGTGGCCAGGCCCGGGGCATCCCAGTGCTGCTCACCTGTGTAACCGCAGTGGCGCCTTCTCCCCTAAGCTTTTCTCACTGTGGGGGTACTTTCCCAGCATGGTCCCTCGCCCTAGAGCCCCTGGGGCCAGATTATAGTCCAGCGTGTGGTTCTGCTGTTTGCCACAGTTGGACTTGTCCAGGCCACAGTCCACTTCCAGCTCCTTCTTCTGGTTTGTATTCTTGAGCTGGGCAGCAGGGATCAGGTTGTCCTTCTGGAAGTCCGACAAGTTATTCATGGCCTCCCTGCTGCCATCGTCAGGCCGCCGGAGCCGCAGCTGCCGCACAGCCACTGCCACCATGCCCAGCAACACCAGCACCACCACCAGGCCCACACCCAGAGAGACAGCCACCCAGGGGAAGCTGGGCGGCATGCTCACAGGGAACTCGCAGCGGCTGCCCACAAAGCCATAGGGACAATTGCAGACGAAGCTGTCCTCAGAGAGGCCAGGGTAGCAGGTGGCCCCGTTGAAGCAGGGTCCCGAGGTACAGGCGTCGACATGTATCCGCACCTCGCAGCGCCGGCCAGAGAAGCCAGCAGCACAGGTGCACATGAGCCCATTCTCCAGCTCGTGGCAGGTGCCGCCGTGGGCGCAAGGGTTGCGGGCACAGTCACTGAGGTGGAGTTCACAGTGAGGGCCTGTGAACCCAGGACGGCAGCGGCACACGCGGTTGGGACCACGGTTCAGGCACTGGCCCCCTGTGGGTACACATGGGTCCTGAGTGAGCAATTGCCTGGGAGTCCCCCCAGGGAGAGCGCCCCAGCCCAGATCCCACCACGAAGAGTGCTGTACCAGGAATCGGGAGATCTGGGCCCCGATTTATTCAGTGAACTCACATATAAAAACCACTAGCATCTTGCAGAGTTGGAATCGGACAGCTCTGTTTGGGTTCTCTCTCCAGCTGAAGGTGACCTGGCACCTGTCGCTGTGCCTTATTTGAAGCCTCAGTTTCCTTCCTTGTTAAATTAGAGTATAACTCTCTCCCCTCCATAGGAGATCTCTGAGGGTTAGGTCGGATGATGCAGGAAGGCAGGAGCCCCTGCCTGGTATATAGTAGATGCTCAAATAAATGTAATTATCAGTTAACAAAGTTAACAGAGTGATTAGCTGGAGAACAGGCTCCATCTCTGCCCTTCCCACCCCTCTCCAGCTCCTGAGGCTTCTCTCCTGCACAGTGCTGTCTGCCTGGCTCACAGAAGGTCATCAGGAGGCCAAGGAAACAAAGATAACCAGTGTGCTTCGTGCCCCCCAAGATGCGGAACATTCTAGATGCCTCGTTCCATGCCAGGCTCCACATGGCCAGGGGGTAAGGTGAGGCCTTTCAAAGTCGGGCCTTGACTGTGCCAGCCTCTCACTAGGAGGGGCCCGAGGCTTCATAGGTCCCTCTCCCTAGACCAGGACTTCCTGGGGAGGGTCAGAGGCCAACCCCGCCAGGAGTGGGCTCTGACGTCAGACTGAGACGTGAAGCTGGGTACGTGCCTCTCCTCCCCCTAAGGCCTGTACCCACTGCCAACCCGCTCTTCTTCCAAAGCCACCAGCTGATGATGCCAGCCCCTCACCACCCAGAGCGGGTTGGGACCATCTCAGCCTGCCCAGAGGGACAGACCTGGCCTCTCTCTGCTCCTGACTCTCCCTCCCCAGAAGGCTCTCTGAGTCCTAAGCCTGCCCCCCACCCCGGGTTAACAAGGCCATGAGACTCACCATTGGCACACGGGTTGCTGGCACACCTGTCCACTTTTTTCTCACAGTTGGAGCCCATGAAGTTGGGGGGGCACTCACAGGCATAGCTGGCCCCCTGGCTGCGCTCCCGGCAGGAACCCCCATTGAAGCAGGGGGAGTCGGCACAGCTCAATGTACTGTGCTCACAGTGCAGGCCATAGTAGCCCGGGGCACACAGGCAACGGTAGCCATCCTCCTGGTCCTGGAGAGAGACCAGAAAGAGGCACGAGTCAGACCCAGGGGGGCAACAATGCATGGCTTGGGACCAGACCTCCCCCTGCCCACAATGCCATGGCTGCACCTCCACTGGCCCCCCTGGGTGGGGGCCCCTGGGCTCTACCTGGCCAGACCTCTATGGGCCCGAGTCTCACCTTACAGCTGCCTCCGTTGCGACAGGGGTTGCTGTCACACTCGCTGAGCTCCAGCTCGCAGTCCACGCCAGTGTAGCCTGGGCGGCAGGTGCAGGTGTAGCTCCGCTGTCCGCTGTTGGAGCACGTCGCCCCATTCTTGCAGGGGGAGTGGTGGGTGCAGTAATTGAGATCTGCCAAGACAGGGACCAGCCAGCTGAGCGGGGCTGTAGAATGGTCCCCATCTCCAGGCTCCTCATAGTGCAAGTTCACCATCCATGTGCACCCCAGAGGCTTCAGCCCAAAGTTGTCCTGGCCCATACCCTTCTTCCTTGACCCACATCTGACCTGGGCAACCCACCCAAGTTTTAAAAAAAATACAGACCTGGGCAACCCACCCAAGTTTAAAAAAAAAAAATACAGTTGGACAACTGCCTGCTAGGTAAGCTCCCAGCCACTGGCCACCAGGGTAGAAGGAGGGGAAAGAAGAGGAGCGGATGGCAAGGCCCCATGTGGAGGAGGAAGTCAGAAAAGGCTTCATGGAAGAGGGGCAGCTGAGATAAGCCTAGAAGGAGGGATAAAATGTTAACAGGTGGAAATGATAGGGAGGAAGTAAAAGCCACCTTAAGTAGTGACCAGGCATTTTTTAAAGGGAAATGCATTGCAAGAGTATTTTGAAATATAAGTATTTGTTTTCTCATTTGGGAAGGACAGGGAGGGAGCAAATACAGAGCAAATACAGAAACTGGAAGGGCTGTGTTTGCCTATGATGAGTATATGACTATGTTACCTGGGAGCTAATGTGGGGAGAAGAAAGAGAGTGGGCAGGAACAGGTGTGTACATGTGTTTGGGGTAGGGTAGAGAAAGCAACACAAACACACACACACACACACACACACACACACACACACACACACACACAGAATACAGGGGCTGTTGAATTCCAAACCCCTTGTTGCCAGAAAGTCAGGGCCCAGGCAAGTTCTTTCTAGCCTGGTAAACCCCCTGCCCACCCTTCCGAGGCTTGTGCTGGTAAATCCATGGCAACAGCCACCCTCTTTGACCCTGAAAATGGGAGACACCCTGCAGCTGGCTACAGGATGAGGGAGCAGAGGCTCCCTCCCACACAGTTGGAGCTGGCCGACCCCCGCTGGAAGAGTGACCAGCCTGCCTCCCAAACCCAGAAAGAGACTGTAGGCTGAGGCAGCTGGCTGGCAAGCGCCACTGGGGAGGAACAAGGGAGGCTGTTTCTGCCCCACACCAAGAAGTCGGTTAGATGCCACTCCGCCCAGGGGCGCAGCTCACCCACAGTCTCAGGGCAGCTGCTGGGCACACCCTACCAGACAGCTGTGTAGGGAGAGCTGCTCAAACAGCCCGGGCAGGTAAGCAAACACTTAGGGGGTTAATAGGTAACTACAAGGTAGAAGGAGGAACCAAGCCCAGCATCTCTCCTCCTGGGCCTCGCTGGAATTTGAGCACAACCTGCAACTGCTCCTGCTTCCTGGCTTCTCTAGGCACCCTGAGCAAGAAGGACCCACCATCTCACTCTAGACCAATGTAAGGATCCTTAAAAGCCCCAAGCTCTTTGAAGGATAATGGGATAAGCCAACTGGGCAGTCATCCAGTAAGAAGGGCAAGCGCTCTGGTTCCCACCCCCTGCCCACCTCTCCCAGCCCCTCTGCGCGCTCTCTCTGCCCTGACTCACCTTGGTCGCAGAAGAGGCCGCCCCAGCCCTCATCGCAGGTGCACTGCCATGGGATGCTGCAGGTGCCATGGCGACAGCCATTGTGGGGAATGCATTCGTTGCAGAGGCGGCCCTGCCAGCCTGGGCGGCAGCTGTTGAACAAAAGGGAGGCTGAGGGTGAGGTGAGGGCTTAGCTGGGAGGCTGGCTCCCTCCTCGCCCACTTCCTGTCCCCTACTCACATGCACTCCGCTGGCTTGCTGCAGTAGCCATTCTGTTCGTGACAGCCAGAAAGACAGACCGCTGAGGAAAGAAAACAGAGCCCAGTGAGGTCAGATTGTTAAGGACTCTGCAGCCCCCTTTCCCTCTCCTGGCCCTGGGGGCACCCCCAGCTCTCCTGGTCTCACTTCCCTCTCCTGGCCTCCCAGAGGGGCTGCAGGTGTTATTAAGGGCAACAGTGGCACAGGGAAGGAGAATCCAGGCTGGATGGAAGGCAATAAGGGGGTCCCTGTGGGCTCTGGCAAGATGGGGAGGAGCACTAAGAAGAGACAGATCAGAGTCCACGCCTATCCTAAGCATCCCCACCTGTTCCTGAGGCCCGGCTAGTGGGCAGCCTGGACCTGTTCTGTGAGGGAGGTAGGCTGTGGCCAAAAAGAGGCCACTGTGTTGCTCCGGGGGACCCCTGCCAGGGAGGCGGGAGCTTGGCTGCTTACGCTCTTCGCAGTACTCCCCAGTCCAGCCGGGGAGGCAGGACAGGCTGCCATCTGGTTGGCACACGTAGTGGCCGAAGTGGTCATTGCGCTTCTTGCACAGGCGTGAGCAGCTGTCCCCATAGTAGTTGTCACTGCAGATGACCCGGTAAGAGTAGCGCAGCCTTGTTGGGGGGCTGGTCTGCTCATCCAGTAACCAGTTCTTGCCCACAGCTAGGGAGCCCTGGATGGCGATCTTGCTGATGAGCGCGTCGGGTGGCAAGGCCTCTGAAGGGGCAGAGGGCCAGGTCAAGGAAGTGCAGCCAGTCCCGAGGATGCCAGCAACTGCTGGATCAAACCAGCTGTTCAGATGACCCCAGCAAGCACAGGCCAGAGGAACCCAAATGTCCCACTGCTTAGCTGCCATCTGCGTGCATGTGTGTGCACTAGCTGAAGGCCTGATATCATTCAGAAAGGAGCCAACAGAAGGATGTTAAAATGTTCTCCAGTGTTCTGGAGGCAGATAAACCAGGAAAGAGGAAAAGAGGTCAAAATGGAGAAGAAAAAAAGGGGCAAAGAGAGAGAGAAGGAAGGAGGGAGAGACGGAGGAAGAAAAGAAAAGGAAAAAAAAAGCCAGGTCGGGGAGGACCCTGGAAGCAAAGGGTCCTCTGGTGCCCATTCACGGGTTCTGCCCTTAGAGATGGGCAATGCTTTTCTTTTTCCTTTTCAAAGTGAGAATTGTTGTGCTGCTGAAATATCCTTTTCCTCTGTGTCAGAACAACATCCCAAAGCCATTATTCCCTTTGCAAAGGAGCGGAATTCGCGAAAGGTGTAAAATACAGGAAGGGGCCCGTCAGCGGCGCTGGCAGCTTCGGCCTTTCTCACCGCCGTGCTCCCCGCGTTCCCACGCCAAAAATAACCCGCAGGAAACGCAATTGTGCTCAGAGTCCAGGCAGCGAGCGGAATCCGAGCGTCCAGCGCGGGGCGCAGCTCCAGGCAGAGCTTAGTGTCCTGCCCCTCTCACCCCCCACCCCGCACTTCCCCCGCCTATCACAGGTTAACTCTTTCGGCGCTGCGCCGTGTCGCCCCCCTGTGGCGGCCGAGGAGCTACTCACCTGGCCGCAGGTCGTCTCCCGGCGCGTGCCAAGCTTCTATGATGAGTGAGAAGGTACCCTGGAGGCCAAAGGAGGGGGCGGGGGAAGACAGAGAGAGAGATGAGTAGGGGCGGGGGAGGTGGAGGTGCCTCGCGGCAGCGGGTTTAATTAATCTAATTGCAGGATACAGTTACAGCTCCCGGGTCAACATAACGGGTCTGTGCGCAGCATAGCGCGAGCGGGGAAGGTGAGCGGAGAACCCGGAGCAGGAGGGTTGAGAGATGGGGCATGTTAGCTAGAGTCATTCGAAGGTGGGTGACGCGCCGGTGCAGTAGCTGATGAAAATCATATCCCAAGAGTTGGGAGAAGAGAGGGAGGGCACAGGACTGGAAAGAGGGAGACGGGTGAGAGCCTTCCTGAGGATGAGGTCTCAGTGGAGAGTGAGAAGAAAGTATCAAAAGAGAGCGCCCTTGGTTTTTGTTTGTTTGTTTGTTTGTTTGGTTTAGTTGGAAGCGAGGAAATGGGGGGGGCCTTTGGTCCTAGGGAGCCCCCTTCTTGTCTTTCGCGACCTCCCAGTGCACCCGGGCTGTGCTCACCGGCCAGGTGAAATTGAAAGGCAGCTGGAGAGGGTTGCGTCCCCCGCCACTACTATCGTCCCCGACGGCGAAGGAGTTGGTGCCCAACACAGGCGTAGAGACGCTGCCGAAGGTGCAGGGCCCGGGCGACAAGACTGCCTGGAAGTGCTTAAGGCAGACGCGGAAGAAGGTCCTGCAGCCGGGTTCGCACGGCCGCCCGCTGGCCAGCACGCCACGCTCGTTGGCAAACTCCTGCAGCTGCAGCTGGAAGACTCCGGAGCAGGCTGCGCGCTATTGCACAGGGACCGAGGGAAGGAAGGAGGGGAGCGGTCAGCTCGGCAGACGCCCGGGGCTCAGGCTCCGGGCGCGGCGGGAAGGGGTGGAGGGGGTGCGGGACGTTACCTGCTGCCAAAGTGCCACCAGCAGCAGTAGCGCCCAGCGAGAGGCGCTACGGGACGCGGCTGCCATCCCCTGGAGCGTCGCTCTCTCCCCGCGCCCGCCCTGTAGCTGGCTTCGTTCGGGACTCCGCTTTCCCGCGCGTCTATCCACCGGAGGGGTCCCTGAAAAGCCAGGCTCTTCTGGGGCTTTCCTCTCGCTTCGCCTTCTCGCTAGTTCTGCTCCAGCTTCTGCGGTAGGTAATCCAGGTGAGGGCGGCTGGGTGGCGGCTGGGCTGAGGACGTGTCCTCGGGCTGATAGTGGAGCCGCAAGCGGGCTAGTGCTGGGTACACTGCACTGAGGCGGCTGGAGCTGCGGCTCTTGGCCCCGTGTTCCCAGCTCGCGCTCTGCGCCGCTACTGAAACCTGCGCGCTCGGGAGCCTTCCTTATATATATTGGCTCGTCTCTTCGCCGCCTGTCACTCAGAACCCATGGTCACTCTCCCCTCCCCTCCCGGCCTCTAGCGCTCCAGCCCCAGCAGGGCCTGGAGGGGGCCTCCGCCCCCACCATCCCCCATCCCCGCCAGCCAGTCACGCACAGGTCCCCGCCCCTCCGTGCCGCTCTCAGCCCCTGGATCCCCTAACTCTGCGCGTGCCAAGGTAACCAGTTCTCCGCGGCGGAGGAGTGAAGGTCCGAGACCCGGGTGTGAGAGGGCGTGGGGGAGGGCCTGGGGGAATGGGGCGGGAGGTGAGCGAGTGGTTCCCGGATGGTCGTGGAGGCGGAGACACTGGGGAGTCCCCGTTGGCGGTCTGTCCGCAGCCGGAGCTAGTTACCTTCAGCCTTCGAGCAGGTAAAAAGAACTTAAGCTCGGAAAGCGAAAGCAGGGTCGAAGGACTCGGATCGCCTTCTTCCCCGAGCCCTGGAAGCTGTCGCCACTTCAGTCCCCAACCTGTGAGCTCCCACCCACCTCGCGTCCCCCGCACAACAGAGAAGCCAGTGGACGCTTTAACCTCTCTATGGCCACACCGGTAAACACGAGGTCCTGGAGTCAAAGACTCTAGCGCTCCCGGGGGCTCCCTCCTCCTGGTGGGCGTCTCCCTCCCTAGTTGCGAGGGGCGTGTCCAACTCGTGCCTCTCCCTTCTGCCCCTAGCCTGGGCTCGACTCGTGCCAGCCCCTAGACACGTGGTCCCGGAGACGGGGAAGGGGGCGTGGTCCCCGAGGTAGGGGAAGGGGGGCGCGTCCTCAGCTGTATGGTAATGAGGGTCTGGCCCCTCCTCTAGCGCCTCCCCTCACCTGGGTTCAGCTTCAGCTCCACTGCCCTCCGTCTCCCCCCACCCCAGCAGCCCCAAGCCCCCACCCGCGTCCTGTCGCTCCGTTGGGGCAGGGAGGAACTCTTCTGGCTCCAGCGTTGTCTCAAGCCACTGGAGAGTCCTGATGAGGGGCTGAGGTCCGGCAGACCCGCGTCCTCTCCTCATAGGGGCGAAATGTAGGGTGGAACTGAAAGCGCGCGCAGTAGTTTGGGTTTCAGACGGCTGAGACTGTCTCGCCTTTGCGGCTCCCCCGGGTGGCTCCACTTCTCCGAGCGGCTGCAGTGCAGCTGCTTTCCCGGAACCCGGCGTGATCCCCGGAGGCCTTAGACCGGGGAGGGCCGGCTTCTCCCAGTCTCGGGGGGTGCCGGAGATCTCTCTGTCTCTGGGACGCTGAGGGCGGCGGGGGCCCGGTGGCTTCAGCTGTCAGCTAGCCCGCACAGCGATGGCTGTCGTCGAGCGATAAGATCGGCGCGGGGCGGGAGGGAGCAGGGACGCGGCGCGGGCCCGGGGGAGGCCGTAGCGCGGGGAGGGGCCGGGGGGAGCGAGGCAGTGCAGCACAACAGCTGCCTATGCCTAGCACGGTCTGATTTTTTTGACTTGGGGGTGGTGGAGGATTGGGGGGAAGGATGAGAAACAAGAGGTTGGGAGCGTGGGTTGGGGGAGGGGCGAGATGAGGAGATGGGCTCCGGGGTCCCCCACGCACGGCCACCCCTCCCAGCCACCATCTGGCGCGAGCGGGTTGGCGTGGGGAACCGAGGTGGGGCGGGGGCCGGCAGATGGGCCCAGGCTGCGCTCCAGAGTTAATGTAGGTTATGGGCAGGCGGAGTCCCCAGGCCCGAGGGAGGGGGGCCCAGGGCTTGCCTCCCAGCGATCCTGACTAGTGGGTTCCTCACACTCGCTCCGCCCATACTCTACCTAGACCTGCCTAGGGTGCCAAAGAGTGTCCCTCTCCTCTGAGCTGGCATCCATCCCTACCTAGTTCTCTCTGCTTCCACCTCCAAATCTCAGCCTAGGAGTTCATAAAAACTCGCTTCTTTACTGACGCTGGCACTTGCCTGCCTCTCAAGGGAGACATCCAGCCCTCCAGGATGCCTCTTGCTCAATACTCGAAGATCTGGGACACTCTCTACCCCCCTCACACATCCCGACTAATGGGTCCAAAAGCACTTTGCAAACAGTTAAGGACCAGACAAAACTATTATTATTCTCAGAGACACAAAATGTGAGGGATCCCAGAGACCTAGAAATCCTTTTTGAGGAGGAAAGGGTTTAATTCTGCTGACCATCAAAAGGCATTTATGAAGCATCAACTTGCCACGTGGCCTCTGTCCCAGAAGTTCATTATCCTACTAAGATGCCTCCCTCGGCCCTGAGTACCCACCCGCACTCCAGTCCACTGGAGTCCCTCTTTGCCCACATTTGCTGAACAAGAAAGGGTCCCACTGCTGGCCCAGAACTGAAATGCAAGTGCCCACAGCTGGGGCTCCTCCCTTTTTCTCCCACTAGAGACCAGAAGAACCCAACATGTGTCCTGGGGGCTGCCAAGAGCCGGAGGCTGCAAATCACAAGGGGTTTGAACCCATCTGGACATCTGCTGACCTTGCCCCTGTGCAGATGCCCCACGATGCCCTTGAGAGGGAGCGTGGATGCAAGGTTCAACAGCCTGGGACTCCCCTGGACTGACTGCGGGCCTCTGAAAGTCCGCGGGTCCTCATCCTTGCTGGCACCGACAACGTCAGGAGCCGGAACAGGGTCCAGGCCTGGCTTCATGCAAAGCCCACAGCTTCCCCTGCAGGGCCTTCTGCTTCTCTTGTCCTCTTCTTCTGGCCCCTGTACGCAGCCCCCAGCAGGCAGAACCCTCACCTGGGACCCTAAAAGCGCCAAGGTTGTCTTCCAGTTGCGCCCCTAAGCTGACCCTGGGTGTATTGAGGGTACCACGGGGGCCACGTAGAGCCTCGGGACCCCTCCCCCGTTGGGTAGCCTACTCGCCCCCTACACCCCTCCCCCCGCCCCCGAGTCGGCGGCGCAGCTCCGAGGCTTCCCGCGTGGTTTCACCGCCCCCCCCCGACTCCGGTTCTTGGCGGGGCAAATTGAAGCCAGGTAGGAGCGCGGCGGAGGCCGGACCGGAGAGCCCGTCGGGCATGAGAGGGGCGGGGAGCGGGCCCGGCTTGGGCGGGGCGCTTAAGCCTTGAGGGGCGCCGCTGCGGTCGCTGCGGAGAAGGGGCCACGTGCAGGGAACTGCGGCCAGGGAGCTGCACAGAAGGCGGGGAGATTTGCAAACTGTTGCTGCCACATGGCTGCTCCTTTCGATCCATTCACATTGAAATGAGGCCGGCGCGTGCCTCATCTGCCGCAGGGCGCTGCCACGCGTCAGCCCGGCCCGCCGCGTGCCAACTGGGGCAGTGGGGCTGGCAGGGGCCTGCCAGCCGTGGGGGTGCAGCCCGGGGCCCTGCGGCCAGGAGGCGGGGAGGAGAAGGGAGCCGAGCTACCCTAGCCGTTCAGGCGCCGCAGTTTCGCGGACCTTGGCCCTGCAATTGGGAGTGAGCCGACGAGAAAGGACCGGGACGGACGGGTTTCAGAGGGGGGCCAGGATCGATGCCGCCGCTCCCCGCAGATGCGCCCCGGCAGCGCTACTCTCCATCTGCCGCTGCTCGCACCTGCCGGTCAATAAATCGATTTTACAATTTAATGCAGCAGCTTCCCGCCCGCCTGGGACAGATGCCGCCGCAGAACCACCTCCGCCCTCACCCCTCCCCTCGAAGGGCGCCAGCGGTTAGGGCAGGGATTCCCGCTCGGCAGGCGGTGCCCCGCGGGGCCTCCTTCACCTCTTTCTCAAGTCCCTACAAGGAACTGTCTGCTTAGGGTCTTTCCCGTGGAACAGAGTGGGTTTCCCGTAGGACAGGACTGAGGCTGGTGGGAGAGAAAAGATGATGACTTCGTGGTAGCCTTGAGGACGCATTTGGGGGCTAATTGTGAGCTTCAGGATAAGATGTGAGAGCCCCTGTGAGGAGAAAGGGTAGGACTTGGGGCATGGGCGCTAAGAATCTTGAAGACAATGAGTCTTGAAGACCCCCGGTGATAGTGATGGGGAGCATTAAGCTGGAATGGGGCATCTCTCCATTGCGTTCTCTGGCTGATTGTGGGGAATAAGCATAAAATGGACTTGGCTTTTTGCACTCCTCAGCCATCTAGTCTTGGGGACTTGGAGTTGTAATTTATTTTTTTATTTTTTAAACAATTTTGGGGGAGCAGGGCAGAGAGAATCTCAAGCAGGCTCTGGCTCAGCTCTCCCCATGCAGGGCTCAATTTCATTGACCCTGAGATCGTGACCTGAGCCAGACCCTTAACCAACTGAACCATCCAGGTTCCCTTAAGTTTTATTTTTAAGTAATCTCTACACCCCATCTGGGGCTCAAACTCACAACCCTGAGCCAAAGGCAGAGGCCCAACCCATTGAGCCACCCAGGTACCCCGAGCTCAGGTCATGATCTCAGGGTCCTGGGATCGAGCCCCGCATCAGGCTCTCTGCTCAGCAGGGAGCCTGCTTCTCCCTCTCTCTGCCTGCTGCTCTGCCTGCTTGTGATTTATCTCTCTGTGTCAAATAAATAAACAAAAATCTTAAAAAAAAAAAAAAAAGAGTCACAGGCTCTACTGACTGAGCCAGCCAAGTGCCCCTCTTGGGGCTTGTAATTTAAACCCCTGGGTTTTCGCATCTGTGCAATGGGGATAATAATAACAGTAATGTGGGAGGGTGACCAAGGGACTGACTGTATGTGATTACACATTCTCAGGGCCCAATAAACACTAATTTCCTTTCCCCCAGGTGACATCCTGACAGCCAGGGGAAGATTTGGGGAGAAGGGAGATCCCTGACACCAAATGAAATCCAAAAGGAAGGGAAGTAAAAAGGAGAGCTAAAAGGAAACAGTCATAAGGGACGAAAGCCAGGTAGGGCATGGAAACGAGGTGGGCCCTGTGAAAAACCTTGACTCTAAGGGTGTTTTGTGGGAAGAGAATGTGATGAGGTTCTTGGCTGGAGAGAGATGACTGGAGCTTCGAGAATGGGTTTGGAGAAGAGATGAAGGTCGAAAGAACCAAGTGCCTATGACTCTCCTACCAGGACCAAGTGTAGGTCTCAGGATGGCAGCCCTCCTCCTTCCTGGTGGTGTTTCAGAGCAGAGATGTATAGGAGGAAGGAGAAGTCCACTTCTGAATTGCCCTGATCATTGAGGCTCCTGGTAGCTCAGGGGACTCAGCCCTCTGCCCATCACCAAGTGAGCTGGGTGGTCCACAGAATAGACTCGACTGTCCACTGGCTGGTGGTTCATGATTGGTGACCCAGTGTCTCAAGGAATGCATGTCCGAGTGGGTAAGATCATTGACCATGAGTCAGAGCATCTGCTCTGGCTCCTTGTGAGACCAGGAACATCTCCCACCTTCAACCTCCCTGATTTCCATGGAGCATGAGGGCTGAGACTCGCCTCATATGATGTCTCCTTTGCCTTCTTGGAAGACCACCAGTGCAGGTGACACACAGAGCTGGGGTAAATGATGTGGACAGGGCTCTCTCCTTCTCAAGGAGAACACTTTGGCCTGCAGAGACAATGGGCTCAAGAGAGGAGAAGCTGAGGGTCCCTGACCTGAGAAGCCCCTTTTAACTGTAACAGAAGGAAGCTCTCCCCAGGCCTCCTGTGTGCTGATCAAGAGGAAAGGAGGGGCAGGGTGGAAACCTCCTGGCTGGAGGCAAGGGTCCTCACTGGTGGTGACCCAGCAGCTGCCCCAGCTTCATTTGCCAAACCCAGGGGATGCCTGGAAAGCCAGGGCCAGGAGCCATGCAACGGGTATTTCCAGACACAGAGGAGTCCGGGGTTTATGGTCGCCTCCACGGCAAACTTTCCCAGAGCCCCAGGCTTCCCCTTCCCTAGCTCCTTCCTGTCCCCACCCTAGCAAATGAACAGGGACTCTGGGGGGGGGGTGGGGAGGGAGGGAAGGCTCAGGGAGGCCTCTGTGTGGAGACCCTCTGGCTATAGGCCAAGCCCCATCCTGCCCTTGCCCCCTGCCCAGATCCCTCAGGGCACGGAAACTCTGGGAGGTGGCTCACAGGGCTACACAACAGGGTACAGGGCAAAGACATTGCTTAGAGTGATGGGACTAAGAAAGAACCTTCTGCCACGTTGCGCTGGAGGACTGAGGGAGTCGGGACAAAGCCTGAGAGCAAAGGTTTAGGCACCCACTGGGCCTTAGATCTTGGGCCGGCTTCCTTAGCTGCGGTTTTCTTCCTCTGTAGGAGCCTCTTCACTCATCCGTCCTCCACCCTGGTTGGCTAGCCTCCACTGTCCCTCCCCAGCACACAGGTCACTTGTCTCTGAAACCTCTCTTCTCTGTAAATGTTGACAGGTGGGAAGCTCTCCCCAGCCCACCCCCCCACAACCCTCATCCCCTCTTCTGGCTCCGGCCTTCTATTAGCATCCAGGCTCCGTGTTGTCCCTGGGTTTCCCAGGTTCCTGGGTGCCCTTCGCCTTCCTCCACTGAGCAGCAGCTCATCTCCTGGAAGGAACTCTGACCTCTCATTTCTCCACATGGCTTCTGATCTCTGATCCCAGCTGCAACCCAGGACTAGAAGCAAGCAAGAGATAGGGAGTAGGCAGCCCCGGGAACCTGGGAGTGGGGGCTACTGGGACAGCCTCCCTGGAAGAAAGGGTCAGGCCTGAACCAGGATGTGCCGTGTTTCAAATACTCTCAGAGAGAAAGACATCAGGGATAGGCGCCAACTCTGAGCAGCTGCCTGAGTGGGCAGGGGCACTGATCCCTGGAGAAGGCTGAGGGGGAATCTGACTGCCATGGTCAAGGAGGTGAGGGGTCTGAAGCAAAGGATGGTGACCGGCTGTCTCCTTTTCCCACCATGGTCGGAATGAGAGGAAACGGGCTTCAGTTGTGGCAGGAAGGATTTAGGTTAGACATGTGGGAGAACTTCCTGTGACAGTGTCTACACTATGTATCCCAGTTGTTCAGCCAGGTTGAACTCTCCCCTTGAGTTGATGAGAATTGCATGTTGATGCTTGCTAATGAATAACTTGCCTTGCCTGTAATTAGCAAAGAACCTCCAGCCCAGAGAATGTATGTGTCCAGACTCTCCCCAGGGAAGAAGTCCAGAGAGGCCTGGGAGGCACCAGAACCAGAGCCCCAAGGAGTTTTCTGGACAAGCTGAAGCCGCTGTGGGCCAATGTCACATTGCTTCTCCTGCCCCCAGCCCTCTGGCCACCACTCTCAGAAAAACAAGCCCTACGGAGCTGTCCAGCCACAAGAACTCTGAGGCAAAGGGGCAGGCTGAATTTCAGGTCTGAGAGCTCATAGAGAATTTCGAGAGCAATAGTGAATACTCAGGCTCTCCAACACCAGGGATTTCAGTAACAGCCTCAGTTAACTCTATACATTTAGAAACAGACAGGCTTTGACCCTCTACTGTGTCCACTCACCCCACTCTCCTGAGTCCTGCTTGGCAGCACAAATACTCCTTTTGTTGGAGCATTCTGCCACCAAGATCTCTGTGTCTCCTTGTGACCAACTCCTCCCACCCCCACCTGGCCCCTTGCTTCCCCTCCTCTCCTAAGTGGCTTCCTCCCCTACCCTTATTACCGAAGCCCTTCTCCAGGTAGAGAGGAAGCTGGGGAGACGGAAGACAAATCCATCAATTGCCACCAAAAGAAGAGAATGCAGGCAAAAGATGTGTACGCCCCAAGGCTAGCCTTCTTGGGTCCACATGTATATGCAGAGTGTGGATCCAACTGTCAGCCAATTATGGATGCGTTCTACCATGTTCCTAGCACGGACTAAGGTCCGCAAGGCCAAAAGGAGCATCACACTTTGCTCCTGATGTGATGGGATGTGGAGATGAAATCAAGGTCCATGAAGAGGAAATGTGATGACCTTTGGAACCAGGGTTCAGAGAGGGAGCGGAGCTTTAGGGGTCAAAAGAGGCTTTGTGGGAGGGCCTGGATGAAGAAAAAGAGTGGAACTTAGAGAAGAAGGGGCATTCCTGGCAGGGAGAATGGAGAGAGGAAAAGAATCAGGGGGGAAATGAAGTAGGTAAAGCTGGAACAGATTTCACACAGGGAGTATGGGACATGAGGTTAGATAGCTAGGGTTTGGGGACCCAGCAGGCAAATTTGGACTTGACTGAGAGGCAGTCAGGAGCCTGTGGGTTTTTGAGCCAAGGAGGCCTGCAAGGTGGTCTAGAGCGGCGAGGGACAAAGGGCACGCCAGAGGTGGTAGGAGCCTTTCTGCACTTCTGACTGGTAGTCAGGTGTACATGGATGCCTGGGTCCTGCCCCTGAGATGGCTGGCCACCTGAGAATGCCGGACCCCTGATCACCTGCTAGGAGGGGCCCCAAGCCCAGCATCTGCTTTCTCTTCTCAGCCTCGGCTTTCCAGATAGAGCCCTGCAAGCAGGACCAGCATTAGGGCTCCCAGCTCTAATACTGAGGGCCGAGGCCGCTCTGGCCATGCCACTTCCCCTGCCAGTTCTCCCCACTTCCTCCTTTTTCTCTCAGAGGCCCGAGGCCTTGCCTAGAAACCCAGACTCGCCTAGAAGAGGATGAAGGGTTGGATCAGGCCCAGGTTCGTCTAACCTCAGGCCTGGAACCCACAAAGGGAATCCATAGGTGTCTCGAGAAGCTCAGGGTGAGGTGGGCGGGCTATCAAGGCCACTTAGACCAACCCCATATTCTGTAACCAAGAGCTTGAATACCTCCAGGGATGAGATCCTCACCCCCTCTCCAGGCTGAGCCTGCTCTTTAGATAGTTCTGGTTATAGCAATCACATCTGCTTATTGATCCAAAAGTCCGTCTGTGGTCAGCGTGGCCTGGTGGCAGGGAGGGCTCTGTATGGACTGGGCTTCACTCAGGGGCTTCTGGAATGCCGCTGCTAGAGGTAGGGTCCCCCAGCCTCTTGGATCTGGGGTGGCTCTGCAGGGTCTCGTGGGCCCCTTGCTGTGCCTGCTTGGCACCCTGGGCTGGGGCTGTTTAAGCATGAGAAGCCCGGGTCAGTTCCTGGCTCGGGGGTGGGGCAGCTGGGGTGAGGCCAGCCCTGCTCGGCCCTTCTCAGCCTCACTGGTGAGGCCAGGCTCAGGTCAGCCTGTCGCATGGGCCGTCCCTCCCCAGGCTGAGATCATCGCCCTCCGGCCTCCATGGCAGCCCCCACCCCCAGCTGAGCTCACTGCCCTGGCCTGCTGGGGGACATTGTTGTCTCCCGGGCCCCTCCCCCCGACTCAATGAGCTGTTTGTTGGCATGTCCGGCACGGGCAAGGGGAGGGCGGGCACAGGGCGCCCGCACACAATGGGGATTCCGTCCATTCTGAGGTGACTGCGGGAACCAGGCTGGCTTTGTCCCTAGGACCCTCATTCCCACCATTTAGCGGAGCCGGAACTCCAGGCGGAAGGCCCCGTATAAGAACAACAATGTCGTCACCCTGTCTGTGGGGGAGGGTGCTGTGGGCCAGGGCTCCTGGGGCCCAGGGGACCCACAGTCTGGGGCAGCTGGAGGGGCACTTGGGGCAGGTCTTGGGGCTGAGGCTGTGCCAGAGATTGGAAGGGCAATCCCCCCACAGCCCTGCCAGTCCATCAGCAGCCTGTGGCACGCATGGAAGAGGCGTCCCCAACATCACCAGCCACGCTCCGCTCCTCTGTGTGCAAAGATGAGCCCAAAGGCGCAGAAGGGATGAATGCGTCCTGTGAGCCCTGTCTGGTGGTATGCCATGGAGGGACTGAGTTAGGGCACGCTGACCTGCAGGCCTTTCTGCATCCAACTTAGGCAAAGCACTTTGCTCCCAGCTGGGCCGAGGCCCATTGCTGGGCTACTAGCTGGGCTAGCCTGCCCCTTCGGAAGTGGCATTGGCTGCTCAGACAAGTGTTTATTTTCTAGTTGGGGGGTGGCAGGACGTCATGGCGTTTCCCTCCTGCCTGGTGCTGCAGTGGTTCTCACAGTCTGGGCACTGGTGACATCACCAGCCTTTCCTCCTCAGCCCTGGCCTCCCGGACTCACCACCCCCCACCCCCATGCTCTGGCCCGGCTACACAGTCCTGAAGCTCCTGCTTCCGGCGAGGGCCCTTCTGAGCAGGTCCTCATGGAGAATGTGAGCAGCTGGGAAGCAATAGACCATCCCCTTGTCACTGCCCTTGGCATTCAGGCTGAGTGAAGGGATAGCCCCTCTGTGCTCGTCCTCACCAGGATGGTCGGTGTCCCACCCGGGCCGCTCCTAGTGAGATGCTGGCCCTTTAAGGGTCTTGGGAAGCCAGAACAACAGGAAATCCAAACGGCCTCATTAGGCAGCTCGGAGCTCAGCACAGTAATTAGTGCCCTGAAAACAAAACAAGGAAAAGCAGGTGGTGGTGCCCCCCCCCAATCTCGGCTGCCCCCGGCATGGCCTGTTAGTACCCAGAGCTAGGCAGCTGGGATTGGAACCCCTCCCTTCTAAGCCCCCTCACCCCAAGCTCCTGAAGCTGGCTGCCCACTGCCCCGGCCAAGGGTCAGAGCCTGAGCTTCTGGGGAGCAGGCAGTGGCTTCTCAGAGAACTGCTTCCCCTGGGGAGATGGGAGCCCCAGAGGCGTGCATTGGGGCTTCCCCTCTCCCCACAGCCAGGTGGCCACTTGTCCAGGGCATCCTCCACCTGTTTGGAAAACAATGCGGTGGGTGCTGGGAGCTGGGGTGGGCTCCTCCAGTGGGAAAGGGGAGACCCCTGGGAATCCAAGGCCAAGAAGGCCCCCTTAGGAGAAGGAAAAATCCTGCTCTGTGGTTCTGTCTCTCAGGACCTGTGGTGATTCTCCAGGTGGGCAGGATCACTTGGACAGAGGAGACGGTAACCCACAGGCCCTCTGGACAGACCCTGGGGACTTCCAAGCCCCCTCTGTTGGTAAAAGCCAGGCCGGGAGCAAAAAGGGACCCCAGTGAATTCTCCTGAGCCAGGCTGCAGTGGGAGCCTCACTTTGTCCCTGATCCCTGAGATATCCCCCTATCTTTGTACAGCTAGGGGAGGGATATACTATGCGCCACTTAAGAAAAGAATATTCATTCAATAGACATTTATGGAGTAGTTGCCATGCTCCTTACACTATGCTGTTAGGGTGTTCCTGAGATGGTTTCAGAGAACTCATTGTGCTAGCTCATTACAGGTCCTTCTCTGTCTCTCTCTTTTAAGTAATCTCTATGCCCAACATGAGGCTTGAACTCACACCCTGAGGTCAAGAGTCAGGAGAGCCAGGCACCCCAGCCCTTCCCTGTCTTGAGAAGGCCTTCGAGTGGAGGGACTTTGGCTCTCTTCAGGTGTGTGGCTCCCCATAGACCTAGCCCATAGGTGATTGCTACATGATTATGAACAATCAAAACTGATGCAGGAATGGTCTCTGACTTCAGAGAGTTTCCCATGTAAATTTATCAGCAGCAGCAGCAGCCTGGCAAGGCCCCCCCCCCCAGCCCATGGTCATCATCACAGCTCCTGTGCTCAGAGCCCAGACGTCCAGGAGAAGGGTCTGAGCCTTTGTGCCAAGCAGGGGCTGAGGGCATATGGGGGAAGGAACCTCGAGTCCTCCCAAGAATAAGCTGGATATGACCCTGGGGTGTGGGGAGGAGTTGCCTGGGCTACCGGCTCTGTGAGGAAGGGGGTTGCGGAGCAGGAGAGCTAGGCAGGTTGGGTGTGGAGGGTGGCCAGCTTATGGCTGGGGAATGCGGCTGTAATAAAGCTGTGGGTAGGTTTCTGGTCACAGAGACCAGAAACAGAGGCCCCAGACATCATCGCCCAAGGGGAAGAGAAGGAGCAGAGGAAAGGGGCAGCAGTAACCCAGAACCTCCTATCGGGTTAGCCAGCTGGCCCCTGGCTGGTCAGGGGACTCTGTAGTCTGGAGGCCATTGGCTAGGTGGTGGGTAATTTCTGAGGGTCTTCAATCTGAAACCGAGGGACCAGTGCTGATGCCAGAGGTGGAGGGGACCAGCCAGCAAGTGACCAAAGTGTCACAGGGGTTTCTCCACCCTGACTATACCATAAGAATCACCTGAGCAACTCCCTAAAGATTTTGATGTAATTGTTCGGAAAAGGAGCCTAGGAGGCTCTGGTATTTTCTAAAAGCTCCCTAAGGGACCCATTGCTTGAGAACCACTTCTCCCTGGAAACACAGGGCCCTGCTTTAAATCCTAGGGCCTCATTTGCCCCTCCCCAGAGCCCATAGTGATCAGAGGCCACACCCACTGGACCAAATCTCCTGGAGTGCCCTGGGGAAACTGGCAACAGAACCCTGGCAGCTTGAGGGTGGAGCCTTTGGAGAAGCCTTCCCCTTCTGGGACCCCCAACCCCAGTGGAAAGTTACCCAGGGAAGCAACCTGGGGCAGACAAGGGGAGAAGCCTGGGGAGAGGGGTGTCCATGGGGTACTCTTGGCCTCTCCAGGCCCCCTAGCAGGCATCCTGCCTCCTAACCCTCTAGGTTCCCAGGCCCAGGGACAGCGGCCCCCAAGAGAACAGGCTGAGGACTGGGAGGGAAGAGAAGTAGACTTAAAGCACCTGAGCTGATGGGGCCTGATCCCGTTTGGGACGTGCACGCTCCTGAATCATTTCCCGGATATAGCTCAACGGCCCAGACTTCAAGGTTTTGGGGGGGAAATCTTTTTTCCAAGTTCCTCGATCTGTCATCCCCTCCCCCGCAGGCCGGATAGGCCTGGACCAGTGTCCTCTCTCAGCTCCCCCTCAGCCTCCCAGCTCGGGCTTCTCCACTGAACTCCCTGGACATTGTTTCCCGCCTCAGGAAGTCTCTGATGCCCTGCGCTGGATTTTGTTTTCCTTGTTATCGGGACAACTAATATTTTTTCCTGTACGGAAAAAAAAAAAAGAGAGATTTTCCCAAGCAGATTACAGCTGTCAGTGACGGGGGGAGGGGGCTGGAGGTTAAGCCCTCCCTTCACCCTCCCCTTCTGCCACCCTTACAGGGCTGAGCTTTTGAATGAAGCAGGAAGTCCTGGCCCCACAGCCCCCTGGGCCGGGGGCAACTCTGGTCCTGGCCTTGGCAGAAGAGTCAGATCCCTGCCCTCTGCCCATGGGGCCCCTGCTTCCCCACTAGGAGGGCTGACCCATGGCTAGGTCCCATTTCCAAGGACAGAGAGAGGGTCCTGAGCTTGCCTTCTCTCTGGGGGACAGAAAAGGTAGGACCTGGGAGGAGGGGGAGCACACAGGAGACCCCGCTCTGTGGAACCATGTGACTTCGGGCCATTCCCTCTCCTCCCTGTGCCTCGGGCTCCTCCCCTCCACCAGGGGACAGGGGACAGGGGACAGGGAGGCATTGACAGCGGCCTCACCTATCTAAAGGGTTCTGTTATGACAATATCGGTGAGATAAAAAGTATGAGTCAGCGTCAGAGGTTCTTCTGACTCAGGTCAGAAGGGTTAATGGCAGGTGTCTCAGTACCTGTGTGACCTGCATGTGGCCCCAGTGGCTGGCAGGACCCAAAATCAGAGGCTGTCCCTAAGCAAGCTTTGTCTGATCAGCACACCCGGGTGTGCAGGCGCACACACATGCATGTAATCATGAAACACATGCACATACACAGGCCCGTGCGTTCTTCCTTGAGAAATGCTCCCTTTCTGCATGGGGGTTTTGGGGCTCTAGGGACAGGCCGTGGGGCCTTATGGGGTTGTAGCATAACCACCCCTGCAGCAAAAGAGCCTTACCGAAGACGACTGAGTTTCTTTCCAGGTTAATGACAATGAATAGAAGAGTTCAGACCTGGGTTACTCCTTTGGTGGTGGTGTGCGAAGCATTAAGAAAACGAGCTGCGGGGGCATCTGGGTGGCTTAGTTGGTTAAGCCTTCATCTCAGGTCATGATCCTGCGGTCCCGGGATCGAGTCCCACATCCGGCTCCCTGCTTGGCAGGGAGTCTGCTTCTCCCTCTGACCTCTCCCCTCTCATGCTGTCTCTCTCTCTCTCTCTCAAATAAATAAATAAATACAATCTTTAAAAAAAAAAAAAGAAAAGAAAACAATCTGCGCCCCACGCCCCACGCCCTGTACCCTCCTGCAGGGTGGGATGGGCTGCTCTGAGCCAGGCTGTGCTGCCTTCATCTATCAGTGTGGTGGGCTCCTCAGTGGGCTGAGAGCAGGAGGGAGCAAGGCCATCTAGCAAGAGGTGGGAGGAAATAGGAAGATTTCCATTTACACTTATTCTTTATCTAAAAAATATCGAGCTTTAATAATAGTTCCTATGGGCTTTGAGTCTAGTGTGTCACTGATACATAAATGTTCACAATCAAAACTGGAAACCACAACCCTGGGAGACCAGAGCCCCTGTGAAGACTTTATATCCTATCAGAAGCCCGGCTCAGGGGCGCCTGGGTGGCTCAGTGGGTTAAAGCCTCTGCCTTGGACTCAGGTCATGATCTCAGGGTCCTGGGATCAAGCCCCACATCGGGCTCTCTGCTCAGCAGGGAGCCTGCTTCCTTCTCTCTCTGCCCAACTCTCTGCCTACTTGTGATCTCTGTCTGTCAAATAAATAAATAAAATCTTAAGAAAAAAAAAAAAAAAAGAAAAAGAAGCCCGGCTCAGATCGGTGCAGGGTGAGGGCAGGGAGCTGTGGAGGAGGGGTTGGGGAGCTCCTGGTACAGAAGGGGCCCTGTCAGATTCCCGCATGCCATCAGCCGTTTGGACCTTCCTGGCCACCCCATGGCCTCCCTTCTCCCTGCCCAGTCTTTCAGGCCTGCTTAAGCCACTGGAGGGCTCTAGAACCTTTGACTGCCATGTTTCCTGCAAGGGAGAGAGTGGTCCCATGTGTGATGTTCCCCTGACCCCTGGGGCTGGCTGAAGGGCGGTAGGCTGGGGTCCCTGTTGCTGCCCTGTATGTTGTGTCACCCCCAGGAGAAAAGTCCCTGGCGGGAGGCGGCCTTCTGCCGGGAGGCTGTTTCCTCAACCAGCCAAGGTAAGAAGTGGGGGATTTCCAGCCCTGTCCACGGGCCTGACTTTAGTACTGGGGGCTCCTCTCCTTGCTCATGCAGCCCAGACCAGGGTGAGGACAGAAACTCTGGAATTAGGCCTGCTTATCAGCAGACCAACGTGAGGGCAGCAAAGCTCACAAACCTCCCCACACTGCCTCCTGCCTCGGAGGGAGCTGAGCCCAGGAGGCAACCCCAGGGCTACACCTGCGACCAACTGGAACCCAGCCCTGGAAGACCCCGACAGGCATCTTGGTGGGGAGGGGGTGCTGGAAATCCAGAGCCACGCTTACTCATGGGTCTGTGGGGAATGACTCAAATTCATGAATGCCCCTACCTAACCCCAGCCGCCCCTGGTTCTGGTGGTAAGGGAATGACAGCTCTCCGTCTCACCCTTGAAGGCTCCCCTAACTGGCCTGTACTTCCAAGGATGCTGGAGTCAAAGAAGTCACTTGTGAGCTCCTCAAGTGGAGACCAGAGGCCTCACATTCCAGACATCCTGGCCTGAAAGCCTGACCCCTAGGAATGGGACGCTGTATTCTAACAGCATTCCCTGTATTCCTGTACAGTGGTCAAGTGAGCAGGGAGCGTGGGTGCAATCCTGGGGGGCTGCGTGGAGGGAGAGTAGGCACTTGGGATGACCTGGCAATGGTGGGACAATGTCCCCCGTCCAGTGTCTTTCTATTCAGACCCAGATATGGGCTTAAGAAACTAGACTGGGGGCGCCTGGTGGGCTCGGTCGGTGGAGCGTGCAACTCTTGATCTCAGGGGTTATGAGTTCAAGCCCCACATTTGGGTGTAGAGCTTACTTAAAAATAAATAAAATCTTTTAAAAAAAGAAAAAATAAAACAACTGGACTCTAACTCCACCTTCATGGAGATTCTCCTGTGCCTCAGATGCTTGAGAGTTTCATTTCATTACTTGGCTTGTATGTATTTGCTGTGTTCCCAGGTGTCTGTGCTTTGTGCACACATACTTGCTTGTAGCTTGTGTGATTGATGCGCGCTGGGTGGAGGAATAGGCTGGGACTCGCGCAAAGTCCCTGAGCAGGAGAGTATCTGAGGGGAGAAATCATAAATCCAGCCACCACCGGGGCACCTGTGTGGCTCAGTGGGTTAAGCCTCTGCCTTCAGCTCAGGTCATGATCTCAGGGTCCTGGGATCGAGCCCCACATCACATAGGGCTCTCTGCTCAGCAGGGTGTCTGCTCCCCCCCGCCCCGTCTGCCTGCTGCTCTACCTACTTGTGATCTCTGTCAAATAAATACATAAAATCTTAAAAAAAAAAAAAATCCAGCCACCACCAATGCAGGCTAGCAACTAACGTGTGTGCGAGTTATCGCCAATCTACCCAGCAACTGGTCTTCTAAGGACTAGGACTGTGTTATCACCTCTATTTTACAAATCAATAAACGGAGTGGGGCTTAGAGAAGTGAAATGACCAGACTTAGGTAATACAATGAACACATCCAGACGTCCAGGGCAGGATTTGAACCCGGGTCAGTCTAAGGCCACACCAGAGATCTCTCTACCGGGCTCTCTGCGCACGGTCTCCCTTAATTACACTCCAGTGATCCTCATCTCTGAGACCCTGGCTGCCCTGGGTCTGAAGTAACAGGCCTTTTCGTTCCCCCTTCTTTCCTCCCCTCCAGTCCAGGTGGCAAAACAGAGCCTGTTCAAGGCCACTTGGAGCCCAGGATCCGGTGGCCGGACCTTCACATCTAGCCTGTCTGTCCCCAGTTCAGAGAGGGTCTGGCTGTCCCTGGGCGGGATCAGCTAGGGCTGAGCTAGGGCCGCTGTTTACAGTAAACAGAAAGCTCCTGAGGAAGGAAGAAGGGGAGGGGCTGGGGTCGCCATGGAGACAGGGACAGAGCCACAGGGCCTCAGGCCTGATCCACTCGCCCCACTAATGCATCCCTTCCCCTTCTAGAGCCAGAGGAGGCCCAAAGAAGGTCGGGACAGGGCAGTCTGAGCGGGAGAGGCAGGGGCAGGCAGTCTGGGCCTCAGAGCTGGGCCCGCTGAGAACACACTGCCGCCTTATTATCTATTTCTACTTTTTATTAACAACTAATGTTTATTGACATTAGGCCCTTGAGAATAGGTTTTCTTACTTAACCCTAGCAACTATCAGGATGTAGGTACCATAGTCTCTAATTGAGGAAACTGAAGTTTAGAAAGATTAAGCCATTTGTCAAGGTCACAGGGCTTGCAAGTAACAGAGCAAAAATTTTGGATCAAAAACTCTCTTTACCAAGGCAGGTAGGAGATGAGCTGGCTGGTAACGCTCTGAGTCCTGCAGCCGATGGGGAAACTGAGTCCCTTGGCTACCAAGGGGACTTTCCCAGGCTTCTGGCGTTAGTCAAAGAGATTGCTGGGGACAGAACCCATGTGTTCCAACCCTAACCACTAGACCACACGGCTTCTCCATGGCTTGAGCTGGGAAGGTCCAAAGAGAAACTCCCTTTCCAGCCCCAGCCTGGAGTGTAGACTCTTCCCCAGCGAACAGGCTGCCCCTGTGGAGGCCAGGCTGGGCTAGGGTGCCATGGGGGATGCTGGGGGGTTTCTGCCCACACATATGGTTTCCAGATTCCAGGGGATGAAAAGGAGGCCCTTAGGGGCGGAAATGGGGGATGTGTGATGACAAATTTAGACAGATTGCTTTAAAAAAAAAAAAAAGGCCAAGAAACCCTAAAAAATAAAAGCAAAAATTCCGCTAGAAAACCAAAGGGAATTATTTGATTGTGAAACTGAGTTGCTGTGAGGTGCAGCATGGTTTAATGTGGAACAGTATCAAGGGTCCTTTCAACTTTGACTTTGCAGAGGCTGGAGGGAGAGGAGGCTCTGTCTGCTGCTCTTGGCTTGCGCCACTGAGTTCTGGAACAGAGATGAAGTCAAGCAAGACAGCTGGGAGGGTATCTGGAGTTCAGGAGTACTTGTTGGGGGCACTCTCCTATAAGGCTTGGACCCTTCAGGTAGCTAGACTCCAAGGGTCTTTCCCGCTGGCTTATGGCCCAGGGTCTCTGCTGCTCACATAGGGAGCGCCCCAGGGAAGACTGTAGCTGGTCAGTACCAAAGAGCATGTGAAAGGATGAGCTGTAAGGTGGGGGTTTGGGGTATCTCTAAGTTCCAGCCTTAAAGGAAAATGGCCAGGAACAGAAGGTAAAAGAGAGGACAGCTGCCTGGAATTCTGGCCTGCAGTGGGCCCAAGAGGTCAAAGGTCAAGGGGGGACAAGGGGGACTTCCTGAGACTCCCAGGGGAGTGCCAGCCAGCCAGCCAGGCTGTTGTGCAAGCTCTCGGGGCTGGACCAGGAGGGCAGGCTGGCAGTGGAGCCATGCCTGGCCCAGCCCCCTCAGCCTATCCTATCTGTCCCCTGGAGCAAGGCAAGAGTAGTGTCCTCTCACCTCCAGAAAACTGGGACCCCATCCCCCAGGGCAGCTCTCCTGTCCCACCTCAGGGGCCATATTCTATACTCCTGAGGGACCCCTCTCACACTCATCCTGAACCACTTACCCATCATCGCCATCTTTTGAGAAACCAGAAAAGCCTTCTCAAGCTAGCCTCTTTCTTTTCAATTCTGCTCAGATTTCCAAAGAGGAGATCAGAGGAGTTTGTGCTGGAAGAGCCACAACTGGGCTTACAGGGTCCCAGCCCCAGAGGAATGAGGCACAGAATGACAGTGGAAGAGAAACAAGCCAAAAGGAATCACTCAGGGGCCCAACACAGACATGCCATACTGTTCTGGTCCAAGCTACACCTGAGCCTCCAAGTTCTGTTATATTTATTCACATTTTCGAGCAAAGAAATTGACGTTCTGAGGGGATGATTAAGCTGACAGCTGGTAAATGGCAGAGAGGAGACTTACACCTGTTCTTTCCAGTCACCTCCCCACCCGTCAGCTCAAAGCACTTCAGCTGGAGAGGGAGAGCAAGCACGGTGAAGCCTATAGCCGTGTTTGCCTCCTGACGGGCACAGGGTCACTGAATTTCATGGAGAAGGGACAGGATCCTGGCTCGAGCCTCGTGTCAGCCACCAACTTCTCCTCTGAGATTCAGCATCTGGAAGATGAGGACCAGGGACTGGCCGCAATGGTTTTCCAGCGGTTGGGTTGCTTAGCATCCTGGCATCTGAGAGAGAATGGGGTGGGGGAGGAAAGACAGTAAATAGGGGTGGGGGCCTCCCAGCCCAGCTCCCACCAGGGAGGCAGAGCAAATCCATTTCGGGCTGTGAACATCCTTGAAGGCTTTTCTTAGAACAAGAGCAGCTAAGGTGTCTGCCGTGCTGACCTTCGGAAGGCATGGTCTAGGTAGTTCAGGTCCTGGGCTGGGGAGAAGCCAGAGGACCTGGTAAGGGAAGTGGGGTAGACCACGTCTGGGCTTCTATCCCTGTGGGAAGAAGCAGGTTGGAGCCAGAGCTGCACGATTAGGCAGAGGAGGTGAGCTGCACCTCCCCCCACACATACCTGAGAAACACAAACAGACTTTTGGCTACAGCCAGACTGGGAACCAAGAGCAGCACCCATTTTCCTGGGGCCAGACCCATGCCCCTTTCTCTTTTCCTGCTGGGCCTGCCTGGGCTTGTTCTCAGTGGACACTGGTTGCTGGTCACCAACGTAGGGCCACCCTTACCTCCCAGTGACCCCGTGGTTCCTGACTTCTCTCAGTTCAAGAGCTACTTCAAGGTGAATGCCAAGAAACAGCAAAGCAGCTCAGGGAGAGGAAAGCCGCCAATCCGAAGGCATTTGGCGAGAAGAACTGATGCCCTGGAGAGAAGAACCCTACTTTGTGCACCCTTTGTCAGCCATCCTAGACCCAAGTTTGCCCGTCTGCCTCAGTTTTCCCTTTCAGAAACTGGGCATGGAATGGCGTCCCTCTCCTGGTGACTTCAGCAGGTATAGGTCTCAAAGGAAAAGCATCATCATCATGCTCCAGGAGGTGGAGGAAGCTGGGGGTTCTGGCTGCCCCGTCACTGGAACTACCTAGCATCCTCCCTGTCCCATGGCCCACGCTGGGCCTGCCTCTGACCACCATTCACCCTCAACCTGCTTCGGGGGCCCAGCCTCGCGCCACATAATCAAAGCTGCCAGCAGGGTCCTTTGTGGTGCTGCTCCCGTGTGGCACTGCCTAGGGGCCCCACCATGGGGCAACAGATGGACCTATGGTCTCTGCAGAACAATGGTGGGGGAGGGGCTCTGGCATCGCCTGCCCCAAACAGGAAGCACTGCATGAGCTTCAAAGAACTGGCAGGGCCAAGGGGCTGAGTGGCTGGAGCCAGTGCCAGGACCGGGCGGCTGCCTGAAGAGATGCCTGCCAGCCTCACGATGCCCGGCCTGCAGTGGGGGTGGGGCCTTAGTGGCCGGGGCTGCTGGGGCTTGGACAGAGCGTGCCTCATGCCCTCCTGGTAGCAGCCTTTGACCTAGAAGCAGGTTGACAGAGGGAACTCCAATGGGAGGCCGTCACCCGGCTCCGCTGCCACTTGCCCGCCGGCTTGCAGGTTCTTTCCCAGGCCACAGAGGGTCTGGTTCTCCAGCGAGCAGTCATGAGGGGCAGGGCTGGCACCAAGCCTGCCGCCCACTCCCTGCCTCCTGCTCCCAGCTGCTCTGCTCTGAGCCTTTTCCTCTCCACTTCCTGTTCACACAGGGGGGGGCGGGAAGTGGAGGGAGGAAGCTGGGGGGAGGCATGTAGGGGGGACCCATTGAATAAAAGGAATTAACCATTTCCCTCCTCTGACCTCTGGGAATTTCCGCCTGTGAAAGTGTCTCGAAGAATCTGTGGAGCTGGGGGAGTGGGGAGGAGGTGTGCCCTTCTTGGCCCCCTCACCCCTCCCTTGGTGGTAGTGGGGCCAGATAACTCCCTCTGGGCCCCCAACCTTTTGTTTCCCTGACGCAGGGCGGGGGGGGGGGCAGTGCCAAGGGCAGGCTGGAGCCTAGTGGCCTCGGAGCCCCCTCCCAACCAATGGGGTTGATGAGGGCCCAGCAAGCAACCTGAGCCCTGGGATGGAGGAAGCGGGGTAGGGGAAGAATTGGTCCCAGGGGTAGTGAGCTCACACCCATACTGGCCAGGCTTGGAGCCCCGTGCCCTCCCTGCCGGGGCTAGTGCCCTTGGCCTGTCTGCCTTAGGGATCGAAGGGAGGGCCGCCCCGCGGGAAAGCCAGGCCTCAGTCGCTGGGCCGGCACACCCTCCGATGGCCACTCCCCG
This sequence comes from Enhydra lutris kenyoni, assembly GCF_002288905.1. Taxonomy (NCBI): domain Eukaryota; kingdom Metazoa; phylum Chordata; class Mammalia; order Carnivora; family Mustelidae; genus Enhydra; species Enhydra lutris. The sequence continues at coordinate 9,754,453 of NW_019154088.1, read as the reverse complement.
TGCAGCTGTGTAAGGGAGCCAGTGGTTTCGGGAAGCCGGCCGACAGCGCCCCCTCGTGCCCGCTGACGACTTGGCCAGGCAGCCCCCCAGAGCCCTCCCAAGGGCGCGCCTCAGGAAGCACCTGCTCCCCAGGACCAGTGACCGCCCTGAGTCTCCCCCAGGTGGCTTCCTTGTTTACAGGCCTCCTGCCCTGTTCTCAGCGTCACTGGCTGTGGCCACTCCTCCTATTTCCAGTGACAGCTCCAGGAGCAGCTCATTCATCTTGGTCTCTGCCCACACAGCTGCTCCCCCGCCACACCCCCTTCTGGCCCTCCCCAGGCTTAGGGCCAAGGCCCTGAGGGCCTTCTCTCTCCCCTCCATTCTAGGCCTTGCGTGGTTTCCAGGGATCTAAGAGCTGTAGCTTCCCGTTCCCCTGACTCGACGGAACCCCATTCTGTCAGTGCCAAGGAAGCCTGGGGCTTTTTTTCCAGGAAAGAGGAAGCAGCCTAGGACCAGATGGGCAGGCTGGGAAGAGGACAGAAGGGGGCAGGGGCATCCCAGGCTGTCTTAGCCAAGTCCTCTGGGAAGAGGGAGCAATAGGGCAGTGTTTGTTTAACTAACATGTATTAGGCACGACAGACAACCCAAGCTGTTCTAAGCAAGTGACTATGCAAGTGGCAGGTCAAAGTTTAGACTGATACCGACAGTGGGGGACAGTACCCCTTAGCTCTCTACTGGGCATGTCTAGGTATGAGGGGAGCATTAGGCCACATGGGAAGAGGAAGAGGAACAAGAGCCCTCCAAATCTTGGAACAGAAGGAACAGGGTTAGAATGCTCTCTACCCACCCAGATTACCAGCCCCTTCCACATTTGCTCCCTCTTGCTCCTGGCGGAAAATGGAAAGTCTGAGGTTCATTCAAGACGGCCAGTTTCTAGCCTGACCATTGGCAGAAGCCACAAAGAGACACCTGTTCTAGTGATTAGGGAACTCGGCAGGGCAAGACTCTACCAGGACTGCAGGAGCTAAAAATCTCGGAAGAGGGCTACTCTGCAAGGGAGAGAAAAGCCTGCAGTCACCAGCCACCCAGGCGGGGTGGGGTGGGGTAGGGGGAGGTGTTCAGCCTGATTCCAGGAACACGCACTTGTTACTTTGTTTTATTCTGGGCAGCTGATAGACCACACCTATAGAGCCCAGTAGTGGACTGTGAACCCCAGTCCATAGAGCAAAGGGTGCTGCTCTCTGATGTCACAGGAAGGCTCCAATGCAGGGCTCTCTAGGGTAGCCGCAGCTAAAAACGTGTAATGTGGAGGTGGGGGTCGGTCATGGGAATTAGATGAGGAGCAAAATCTAACACGCATACAGGCTAGTGGAGGGAGGAAGGATGAGGGCTTAGATTCATGGTTAGGCAGTGCAGTTTCCCAGAACACACTAGGGAGGAACAGACCAAGGAGAAAGTGACAAGAAATCAGTGCCCCCCAGCAGTTCTGGTGAGGAGGATTCTGTGGGGAGCAGCACCACCTGCTGGCCAGAGGAAAAAATAGTTCTTGGTCTGAGAGGACAGTGGGCCATCATCACGCCCAGCTGAAGCCTGGAGCCAGAGAGGATGGAGTCTTGGGACAAGGAAGTGAGAAAAATCACAACAATGACAAAACTGGTCACATCTCCAGACAAAGGAGTGAGGGCCAAGGCTGGAAAGAGTTCAGGCTTCTGGCAGCCACCTTGTGGCACCATAGCACCCCGGGAGAAAACCCACACGCCCCTCAGGCCAACATGGACACAAAGCCATCAACTCGAGAGCCCCCAGTGCAGTGCAGGCTGTTTAATGTGCCCCACCCCCATCACCATCCCCCACCCCACCCCGAGGCCCTCTGCCCCAGGGCACACTCACCCAGAGCCCCAGAAGGTATACACCGGCACCTCCTACCCCACCCTCCATGCCCAAGAGGGGGAGGGGCTGCCTTTTCACTCTGGGACCGAGGGGCAGACACAGGAGAGGCTGTCCTCTGAGGAAGAAGGGTCACAGAGGGAAAAAGAAGAATGGTACTCTCACTGTAGAAGGTGAACAGGATGTCTGTGGGCCGTGGAGAGGAAAACAGGGCTGTTAGATGGAGGGCGGATGGCAACAGGGTCAGAATTCTGACTCCTCCAGGCTGAGGCCCTCTCTTGGGAGGCAGGCAGATGGCCCGATTTAAGAGCAGCTCTCAAGAGGAGCACGGACAGCGGCAGAACGTGCTCACAGATGACACCTCGAAAGCGACAGCTCTAATTCCACTCTCCACAACACCGTCATGGCCCAGCGGTCTCCAGACGACTTAGCGTGTACCATGATGTGGCCTTCCCAAGAGGGGGCAGCTGTGCCCCAGACCACTTGCCCACCCAGCGGGGTGATACCCTCCTTCCTACAGCCAGCTGAGGTGCTCCTCCTCATAGCGCTGGGGGTCAATGAAGGGCCGGTCAATGGAGCGGATCATCAGCTCCCCACAGTACACGCACTCGGCGGCCACCAGTTCATCGAGGTCAGCCTTGAGCTGTTCCCGACTAGGCCCTGCCGTGGCAGCCCCTGCCTCGGCTTCCTTGGTGCGGGTGGAGCCCTTGGCAGGGGCTGGAGCGGCTCCCAACTTCCGCTGCAACTCCTCGAGCCGGGCCTGCTTGTAGGCCGGCAGGCCAGGCCGCACAGCCTGCAGCAAGCAGTCAGCGTGGAACATGTGGCCGCAGAGGAAAAGGTAAAAAGGGCGGTTGAGCAGGGGGAAGTCACAGGTGGCGCACTTGTCCTGGGGCTCCACCGTGCCGTAGCGGCCCCGCAGCTCCTGCAGGTCTCGCCGGATACGCTGGGCGCTGGCTGTGGCCTCTTCCATCTCCCGCTGCAGCTCCTGGATGTGGTGGTTGTAGGCCTTGAGAGAGCTGCAGATGGCCTCCTTGAAGTGGTCGATGGTGACGAAGTCTGGAAAGAAAGGCAGCACGTCCTCGATCTTGAGCAGGGGGCAGCTGGCCAGGCAGGCCATGGCCGTCTGCACGTCCTCCTCCTCCTGCACCACGTGCCGAGCGATCTTCAGCCACAGCTTCTTACGCAGCTCCTCGTCGTCCTCCGGCAAGTCGGCACACTGCTTGGCCAGGTCCACGTCCACCTGCAGGGAGATCGTGAGCAGTAGGGGTCGAAGGTAGAGACTGGGACAGATTGGGGGAGACACAGATGCCCAGGGTGTACCTGGGCCCTGGGAGAAGCCCCAAGAGGAACCTGTCTCAGTGATGCATCTGTCCCCAACACTGCTTTGTAAAAGCTACTTTTGGTTGAGGGGGACACTGATGTTGGCAAATGTTAAAAATCACCTGGGGAGCATATTCGAAATACAGGTTTTTGGGCCCCGCCCTCAGACTTTGATTCAGTTAAGTCCTGGGTCCAGACCCAGGGATTCACATTTTAAATAGCACTTCCTGTGATCCTCTGCAAGTGGTAACTCGTGATTAAGAAACACAACTCAGCCCTCTCCCCTCCAGCCATAGTGACTGTAACGCAATCACTAGCAGTATGTTTGGCACCGTTCTGAGCCCTTTCCTATATGCTACTCTCATCCACCTTAGGAGGGAAGTGACTAGAACATTATGCCATTTGCGGCCCAACGATCTGGGGCAAAGAGAGAGGGTAAGAAATCAGTCTGAGGTCACACAGCACAGCAAGAGGCAGAACCAGATTCCAAACCCTGACCTCGGATCCTTGTTTCTAACCTCTGCACCACAGCTCCTCTCCACAGAAGCCAGCACCCTCTAGCCACAGGGCCCCCCCCCCAACTCCAAACCCTCAACATCTGACACCAGGGCTCTCCACGACCCCATCGTGGATGGGGTCGAAACTCATCAGCTCACCTGCAGGGCCAGGTCCACAGCCTCCTCGTACAGCTCCAGGACCTTGTAGACGTGAACGCAGGCACGGTGGTGGCCGTGCTCTGCACAGAGCCGCAGCGCGTACTTGAGGTCGTAATGCACGCGGTGTGGGCTGGCGCCTGCCTGCTCCAGGTACGCCAGCAGCGAGGCCGGCTGGCTGCGGGCATACAGCGACAGCAGGTAATTGTGAATCGCCTGCTCCGTCTCGCCGAGCACATTGACGCAGAACTCCATGTATCGGGTGGCCTGGCTCACCTGCTGGGCCTCGCCACCCTGGCTGTAGTTCACCAGTGCAGGGATGAGCTGCCGGGCATCCAGCCGGCTGCCCATCTCCATCCAAGCGTCCACCAACTGGCGAGGGATGTGACGGATGAGGATGGGCGAGAACTTGTAGAAGAGCTGGGGGTCACGGTGGCGAGCGAGCACAGCCAGGGCCTCCTCGTAGGCCTCGTGCTGGCAGTGGTATGCCACCACGCGCTCGTAGTCCTGCATGATCACAGCGAAGTACACCATGTGCTCCGTGTCCCCGTGGCTGGCCAGCAGCTCGTGGATGGAAGCCCGGCTGGCGAAGAGCCACTCCTTGTGGCGGGGGCTGCTGAGGAAGGACCGGAAGCGCTCCCGGGTCTCCCGGTATAAGCTCAGGGCCTCAGGATCACCCTGCAGCGCCCCGAGCCGGCTCAGGTAAAGCTCGGTGAGCCAGGCGGTAAGCAGCGTGGCCTGGGTGCGCTCTGCTGGCTTCAGACCGGCCAGTTTTCGCTGCAGGAACTCAGCCAGGGCCTCCTCCTGACGGGCCTCCAGGAACTTCAGCGCAATCTCCTCAAAGTAGCTCTGGGTCAGGGCATAGCAGCGGGCGCTCTCCAGGTAACGACGCTGGCGAAAGCAGAACTCGGCCTCGCGGGCCAGGACAGTGTCCAGGCAGTCAGGCCGCTCTCGACAGTACTCTTTGGCCAAGTCGAAGCGGTTCATGTCCAGGTAGGTGCGCCAGACGTCCCGGGCCTCCCGCTGCACGTGGTAGCGGAAGACGGCCCGCTCGGTGTAGGCCCACAGATGGCCCGTGGAGGAGTCCTTCACCATGTGCCTCAGGGGCCCAAACTTCTCCAGGAAGTGATCCCGCAGCACCACCTGCCCCGTCAGCGTGCACACCGCCTCCACGCGGTCCGCCAGCAGCAGCAGGAAGTGGAACTGGGTCAAGACGATAGCCAGGGGCGGGCTGGCTCCCGGACCGACCCCCTCTGGGTACTCCCAGACTCGCTCCTCGCTCAGCAGGGAATCGGGGCGCCCGCAGTCCAGGGCTCCGTACAACACGCCATCCCCCATCATCCAGGCGAAGGCCCGCGGTGCCGAGCGCAACTTGGGGGTATAGAAGGCCAACTCACTGTAGCCCAGACTGCTGGGGAACTCACGGAATGGGGGTGGGTGGTCCGCATAGGCAGCAAAGAGCCCAGAAAAGCCCTGAACCTCGGCTCCCTCCGCGGCTCGCCCTATGAACTGGAAGAGGCGCTGCCGGGTGGTGGCAATGACAAAGCCACGCCCATCAGGGCCTCGCTCGGCTTCGAGGGCACACACAGGGGCTGGACCCCCTTCTTCGTTGAGTACGTACAACGGGCGGAAGTAGAGGTCTGGCGCAGGGCCAAAAAGCCCACCCTCACTGGCTGAGAGCTCCGCTTCGAAGATCTGGCCTTGGGCGGTGCCGACCAGGATGGGACCCGTGCTGTTCTCGGTGCCCAGTGCCTTGTTCCAGCCCACACTCTCCACCAGCTGCCCCTTCCAGCGTGCCAGTGGTCGTACCTTCTGCCCATTACGGTTCACATAGAGGACCTCAGTGCTGCTCAGAGCAATCAGCAGGTGAGAGCCTGGAAAGGGGGAGAGCATGGTACCCTACAGAAGGCAGCCATTCCCACGGGCAGCCTCCTCCCTGCCCCCACCACTCTCTGATCCCATGCGCCGGGGTGGTGACTTGCGCTCCCCTCAACGACCCGTCCAACCCCAGACAACCCCCCCCCACACTCACCAGTGTGGTCCAGAAACATCTTGTGAACCCTGGCATCATCCTTGCGCCCCAGCTCCACATGGTTGGGTTCATTGGCCTTGCCCAGGTCAATGCTGTCAAGATAAGAGTCACAGAATCACTCCAGAGAAGGCAGACCCTTTTTTGGAATCACAGACCTCTTTATAATCTGATGAAAGCCACAGGCTCTCTGCCCTGAAATCTGTGTACACACATAAAATTTGGCATATGATCCCAAGGGAACTCTGACATACATACAGGGCCTCCTTAAGAACCCTCTGCTCTGAGAATTCCGCCACCTCATTTTGAGAAGTCACTGAACAAAAAGTCTTTTCCTCTGCTCAGTAGCGGTGCAATGCTTCTGGGAAGACTGGCAGGGGTATCCCAGACTGCTGGGGTAAAAACGAACAACAAACAGTAGCTAATGGTTACTGAGCACTTTCTGTATACCTAGCACCGTGCCACAAGCTTCACCTAGTAGAGCTCAATGAGTCTTCAGGATAACTTTGAGGAAAGCTCCTGTTTATATTTCCCTTATTAAATTCTTTTCAAATTATACCCTCATTCTAACCAAAGAATCAAAGCAAAGATGTATAGTTAATGATTTTCTTTTCAGACTTGTCATTCTCCAGACAAAACTGATTTTAATGTCTTTCTCCATGCTTACAACAGAGTTGTTTTGTCACTGTTTTTATGTTTTGACAAAAATCTCTTCATGTCATGTATATGTGTGTATATGCATATTAATAGCTTGCTTTTCTCACTTAATATTTCCTGAACGTTCCACCATGTCAACTGATACAGCTCTCATAGTTTCAAGAACTGCCTAATTTGTCTCTTTATGGCTCAACCATAATTTTATCATTTTCCTATTGATGGGCATTCAGTGTGTGTCCAGTTTTTCCTACTACAAATAATGCTTCCAGATTACTCTTCCAAAAGATGGTGGCAATTTATGCTCTCACCAGCAGTGTGTCAAAGTCCATTGCTGTGTCTCTTCACCAGCCCCATAGGGTGAAATGGTGAAAATTACTGTTTGTAATTTTTGTCAATCTGATAGGTTAAAAGCATGGTACCTTGTTGTTATTTTCCAAAGGTTGAAAATATATTTAGATGTTTACTAGAAATGTAGACTTCCTCTTCTGTAAACTACTGGTTTTGATAGGTTAAAAGCATGGTATCTTGTTGTTATTTTCCAAAGGTTGAAAATATATTTAGATGTTTACTAGAAATGTAGACTTCCTCTTCTGTAAATTACTGGTTTATACTCTTTGCCCTCCCCTTTCCTTTTTCTTACTAGTTTTTAAGGACTTTTTAAGGAATAGGATTAAAAAAATCTACAGCCTTACATGGAAAAACATCATTTTCCCACCATTTTTGATCGTGCCTGATTCAAATGCTTTTTTTAAACAGCTTTTTTTTTTTTTTAAGATTTTATTTATTTGACAGACAAAGATCACAAGCAGGCAGAGAGAGAGAGAGAGAAGGAGGCAGGCTTCCCACTGAGCAGAGAGCCCGATGCGGGGCTCGATCCCAGGACCCTGGGATCATGACCCGAGCCGAAGGCAGAGGCTTTAACCCACTGAGCCACCCAGGCGCCCCTCAAATGCTTTTTTTTAAGTTAATTATTATTTTATTTATTTATTTTGAGAGAAAGAGAGTGTATGATTGGCAGGAGGGAAGGACAGAGGGAGAGAGAGAAAGATAAATTTTTTTTTTTTGGAAAGAGAGAAAGAGAGCACAAGCGGGGGAGCAGCAGAGGGTGAGGGAGTGGCACACTGCCTGCTGAGCAGGGAGCCCAATGCAGGGCTCAATTCCAGGACCCTGGGATCATGACCTGAGCCGAAAGCAGATGCTTCACTGACTGAGCCACCAAAGCACCCCGGGAGTGAGAGAATCTTAAGCAGGCTCCATTCCCAGTCCAATGCACGACTTGATCTCACAACCCTGAGATCATGAACTGAGCTTAAATCAAGAAAGACACCTAACTGACTGAGTCACTCAAGTGCCCTGTATTATTATTTTTTTTAAAGTAAACTCTACATCCAACATAGGGCTTGAACTCGAACCCAGAATCAAGAGTTCCATGTTCTTCCCACTGAGCCAACCAGGTGCCTCTCAAAAGTTTTTTTTTTGTCATAACAGCAATTACTGTGTAGTCAAATATATCTGTTTTCTTCCTAGCGGATTTTCTAGCTTGAGTAAGAAGATCTCCCTTCAGCCCAAGAACAAAGACATTTATTATGTATTCTTTTATTTTTTTATCTTAATTAACTTATTTTTTTAAAGAGGGAGGGGGGAGAGGCAGGGGAGGGAAAGAGAATCTGAAGCAGGCTCTGTGCCCAGCACAGAGCCTGACATGGGGCTCAATTTTACAACCCCAACATCATGACCTGAGCCAAAATCAAGAGTCACTTTACTCACTAAGCCACTCAGGCACCCCCATTAAATATTCTCTTGATATCGTTTATTTTTGTATTTTTAAAGATTTTATTTATTTATTTATTTATTGGGGGTGGGGAAGTGGCGGGGGAAGGAGCAGAGAGGGAGAAGCAGGCTTCCCGCTGAGCAGGGAGCCTGACACGGGGCCCAATCCTAGGACCCTGAGATCATGACCTGAGCCAAAGGCAGACGCTTAACCAATTGAGCCACCCAGGTGCCCTAATATCTAATTTACTTTTAATATTTATATACTTATCCCACTTCGAATTTTTTTTTGTGATATAGAGGCTTAGGTCTGTTTTATCTCTGATAATTATTCTGGATAAACAACTCTGCTGATACTTTTGTTATATATTATTTCCACTTATGTTTGTATGTATGTATGTATTTCCAGTTTTATTGACATATTATTTCCATTTACAGTGGATTTATTTTAGGACTCTAGACAGTTCCCCTGATCAATATGACCAGTGTGTGGGCTGGTACTATCTCTAACAGGTGAAGGGACACATTCAGAGACTGGGTGACTTGCTCAATATTCCCTAGCTGGTAAGTGGGAGAGCTGGGATCTGATCCAGGTCTACCTGATTTTTACTACTACACTGCATTAATTCTCTTAGGGAATGGATATTCTTGGAAAATTCCAAATCTACTGTTTCACCTGTCCAGAGTGAAAGAAAAGCCCTAGTCACTAATTAGGCCCCAGATACCACTAATTCAGTCCCTACTCTTAAGCCTTTTGGGCCCTCACTCACCGGAGTAGTGTATCCTTGCCCAGGCTCATGCAGAGCTGATTGCAGGAGACAACAAGACTGGTAATTCGCTCAGAAGGGGTAAAGTCAATGCGCTGCTTCGTGAAAATGGGCACTTCCTTCTCTAGCTGGGCATTCACATACCCTACAGGAAAGGAGGGAATTAAACGTTAGGTATGGAAAATGTGGAGGAGGAAGGACAAGGAGAGGCAACCAAAAATGTTTCCTTTTCACCTTCCCAACATATCCCTACCCCAAGCCTTTGGTTAAAAGCTTAATATCAATGTATCAGGTAGTTTGCTAATCACCTCTACATTAGGGTTCTGGGCTACTCTCACACCTCTGACAGCCATAAAGGGTGGATTCTTTGAACCCATGGATTGCTGCTGCACCGTCATGTACCCGCTCCCAATGGTAATGTGGGAAAAAGGTTGGATATTCTCCCTTATCAGTCCTGGGCCCAGCAATCCCAGCTCAACTAAAGTATTCTGATCACCCCCTCCCCTCCCCTCCTCCCTGCCCATGCAGTAAGGCTCTCATTGAGTTTCCAGAAAAATGCAGGCAGAGCGAGCCCCGGGGAACAGTGCCAATTAAACTGAAGCTTCTTTCTCTCTCACCTTTGCTCTCGTATCTTTACCATTGCACAAAATATCCCAGCACTTCAGAACCCTCCGCCAACCCTGTTCACTTTCTAAAAAATTTCCCCTCAACACCAGGCTGCACTCAGATCTAGTAAAGGCCTAAAATAACTGCATTTTTCCCTGTCCAGTGACAAAGTTCCCTCTAGGACCAGTCTTCCTTCCCCTACAATACTCCCCTTCAACCATTTTCTTGGACCACTCTCTTCTTCCCGCCTCCAGAAGGGGCCTGGTAGGAAAAGCATAGGCTCTGGCTGAAGCCTTCAAGCTTATTCTCAGTTCTCTCAACTGTGGCCCTGTAGACAAGCCACTTCCTTATCTGGGTCCCAGTTTCCTCTTAGGACCCTAGTGGCAGGGCCTAGATCACGAGGCTGCTCTTTCAAACTTCGACCATCCTCCAGCTGGGGGCCAAGAGAGCCTGCGGAGATTCAGGGGCCTGGATCTGGACTGCACCTCTAGGCGGTAAACCGGACCTCCTGGAGCTACTTCCCCGATCCTCCCCAGCAGGTGCCAGGTGAGCGGCGCCCTCCCCTCCCTTACCGGAGTGGGGGATGCCCACGCTGGGGCAGCCAGGCTGCAAGACGGCTGAGCGGGACAGGGAGTCCTCGTATTCATCCAGGATGGACGCCATGGTGCCCGGCCTCTGGGATCTCCCTCCCGTGCCCAGGTATTACAACAGGGTTCCCCCCAGGGATCCCCGTCGCCCTGGATTGGAAATTGCGTCTCCCCAGCCTCTACGAGAATCTGTTGACAGATTTTGGTAATCCGCCGCCCACTCCTCCTCTTTAAAATCCTGAGGATTTTCTCGTTCTCGCCTTATAAAGCGAGAAGACTGGGGAGCCCTCCCCCTTGAATCTGGCGCAGTCCTGCACTCCGCTCCCGCACCCCAAAAGATCACTGGCTCCCCTTAGCCGATTCGAGAAGATCCCAACCTCGCCCTGGCAGCTCAGCTGACTCCCGCCCCCGGGACGCGCGCCTATAACGTAACTTCCGGGTTCTCGGAGCCCCACGTTTACTCGCGCAGGAACGTACCCCGGCCGGCCACTCGGGGGCGCGGCAAGGGCTACGGAGGAGGAGGCGGGGCGGAGGCGGGGCGGAGGCGGGGCGAGGGCGGGGCGAGGGCGGGGCGAGGGCGGGGGGCGGGCCAGGGCCTGGGCCGGGCGGTTCTTGAGGGAGGGAGCCGGAAGTTCTTCGGGAGTTCTCGGCTGGAGGCGGAGCGCTGGACAAGGCAGACGTGCAGTCCAGCTGGGTGCTCCGCGGCTTCCTCGGAATACAGGCCCTTCCTTCCAGGGTGCAGTTCCGATCTCTGACGCCAGGGGGCAATCCTCGCTCTTTTAGGCCCTTCCCCACCGTGCCGCGGAGTTCAGCCCCAGCCTCGAAGCCAGTCCCCGACTCCTTTCGTGCCCAGGCTTCCCTCCCTCAGACGACCGCTCAGCCTCCGTGTCCAGTTCCCGCTCCAGCCTCTCCAAACAGGCCGCTGCCCTAGGTCCTCAGGAGAACCTCCCGTTCCTCGGTCTAGTCTCTGTCTTGATCCTATCTTCACAAGGCCAAAGCAAGCAGTTCTGGCTTTTCTTCTCCCACATTTAGGAGCCCACCAGCTTTCAGGAAGTGACAGAGCTGGTCACCTGGCCAACGGAAGCCAAGAGCTACCTAACCTGCTTCCAACCGGCTGCGTAATGCCTCCTCGGTGTGGGGAGAGACAGAATGGGCGGCAGAAAAGACCCAGCACAGCTAAGGGCTTCAGGACTGCTTCCATTCACTCGTTCAAAATAGTGTCCTTACTCTTTGCCTGCCTAGCCTTAGGCTGGGTGCTGGAGTCACAGAGATAAGTACAATATCATCCTTGAAGGTCATAAACAAGCAGGGACAATAGACCAGTAAACAGATCATTAATGCTAGAAAAGCGATGGATGTATTTGTTCAGAACCTCTCGTTCGAAAGTGAGCACACACTCTCTGCCAGGCACGATTCCAGGCTCTGGGGGCGGCATGACAGAGAACAAAACAGAGGAAAGTCTCAGCCCTCGTGAGGCTAACCCAGGAACATGATCATAGCGCTGTGGGAGCACAGAGGGGCAAATACCTGCAGAGCCTGGCAGGAACGAAGGACAAGTGACCTACCTTGAAGGCCGGTGGGGAGTCCAAAGCTCACAAAGTGCGACTCCGTTTTGGTTTCCCTCTTGCACCCACCTAGGCCGCCCAGACGGAACCTGTTCCCTTCGGGGACCTGCAGACTCTACCTTGTTAAAATAGGGCTATGGGCCAGGGTCACTGCCATCCTGGCTTTAACAGGTAGCCTGGGCGTAATGACTAAAAGCGCCCCCTTTACTCTCAGAAGTGTCCTGGTTTGTGCCACATTTTGTGTGGTCCCGCTACTCTTGCTGAACTAACCTGCCAGGCACAGAGGACTGAACCCTCACCAGCCTACATCGAGGGCTTTCGGACCTGGACTGGCCCTGGCCTGGGACAGGGACACAAGTTAGGCCGAACACAGTAACTTTCGGTGGCTCCCGGGTCCCACTTCTCCCGTCCAGAACCTGCAGAAGCAAAGCCGCTCTCCCAACCAAGGGTGTGGCTTGGCAGGCTAGATCCCAGAAGGGAAGTTGCCAGGGGTGAGCCGAAGACAAGAGGTTTCCGCCCTGGGAAAAGTGATTCCAGCTAGGGAGCTGCCCCGCTCAGAGCAGAAGGCTCCACCCCAGATCCCCTGCTGGGTGCATCAGGGAAGTACAAATAGGCCCCGGCTAAGGTCAGACAATAATAAAAGGTACATTTACTGAGTATCAACAATGTGCCAAGCACTACACCAAGTTCATAATAGTCATTGTTATTTCGTTTTACCCTTACCCTAATGCTCTGGAACAGATACTGCTCTTTTCCCCATGCTAGGAAATCAGAAACTGACATTCTGAAGGGAGAAGCAGTTTGTCTACAGGGTCCCATGGCCAGGAAATGGGGAAACCAGGAGGCAGCATTCAAAATACAAGCAGATGCCATGAGTTAACCACCACACCCCATTTTTCAATGCAAGACGAAGAGAAGAGGGTACAGCTGATTCCACAGGTCTGGACCATGCAGAGAAATGCCCCCCCTGTGGGAAGCCAGACAGCATAGGAGGGGGTGTCTCAGGGACACAGAGTCCTTCCAGCTACCTCCTCCCTGTCCCCAAAACCTCAGTCCTGGGCTTCACTGCTCTCTGGGATGTAGAGGGTGGGGCCTACCTGGGCCTTGCTTACCACTGACTCCATACACACTCCCTGCTGAGCTGATCACTGCAGGATTCCTCGGCATACTCATTCTCCCATCCCTATGTTGGACTTGGGAGTAGGAACAAGACCAGCATTCTCATCCCTGCCTAATCACTCTCTAGTTGGACACTGTGCACATGTGATGCTGTTAACTTTGGTTTCCTCATCTACAGAAATACTGTAGATACAGTAATACTTACGTAGTAGGTTTTCGTAGAAAAGTAAATGAGGTGATCTAGGTGAAGTCTCATTGCTATAGCATAATGTCCAACACAGAGCATAAGCTCAGGAAATTCAAAATGTGGCTTTAATCTGACTGTCACTCCCAAGTCCACCTCCTCCATGCAGCCTCCCTAGACCACAACTTCCCCATCAGAGCTGCTATGGTTTTTCTTATCCCGGCCATTTGCTGACCCTTAATTAAGAAGCAGGGGCATTTTTCATTGATATAACAGAGGCTGATTGTGGAGAACATCCCAGACAAACCTGAGCGAGCACAGGAATACTGAAGTGTCTCAGGAACTCACAGCTGGGGATACAGATCTACCAGCTCCTACCTCTCACAGTCAGTGTGGTTGTTGCCACAAGATAGGCAAGGGCTGACTGCTGGGCCGGGGAGAAAGAGGAATAGTGTATGAAAGGAGGTGAACTTGACCTAAGACTTGAAGTGCATGCCTGATTTCCAAGGCCAAGAAAAAAAAAAGAGAAGGCATTAGGCAAGCATCAAGAAAACCAAGAGAACAGGCCTGCAAGCAGTGCCAGTTGAGGGGCTGGGGAGCTGGAGCATCAGGGAGGAGGGCAGTGTAGGAAATTGGACCAGTTGTGGCCAGATTATGAAATCAGTTCAATGGGCCATCAGAAGGCTTTGGCTGGGGATGAGATCATCTGATGTGGGTTCTAGAAAAAATGGGTGGTGGCTTGGGTGGAGTCCACATCAGAGAGTAGGAGACCTGAGGCAGAAGCAGAGAAGTGGTAAAGGGCCCAGCCTGGAGAGTAGAGTGGGAAAGCTCTAGGGAGACATTTCCAAGGAAGAGCCCACTGGACTTAGCGACAGGTTAGATGTGGGGATGAAGGAAGGGTTCAGGATGACTCTTGGAGAGACGTGGCAGATGGGGCAGTGTCACCACTGTCCAGGAGAGGGAAGAGCTGGATAGGGGTGGGGCAGAGGTCACATGATTGAGCACACTCTAGACGGTGGCTCCTGAGGCTCCTGCCGGGCATTTACTCTGAGAGATCCAGCATCATGGGGGCAGTCATAACATATTAATAAAAGTTTATTAAACAATTGCATGAATGACCTTTCTCATGCTTCAGTTTCTGCATTTGTAAAATGAGAAAAATATACCTGTAGCATTGTGAATATTAGAGGATATTATGCAAATCACTCAGCACAATGCCTATACCTAGAAGATGCTCAGTACAGGTTAAATAGGGGCGCCTGGGTGGCTCAGTTGGTTAAGCTTCTGCCTTCAGTTCAGGTCATGATCCTGGGGTCCTGGGATTGAGTCCTGTGTTGGGCTCCCTGCCCAGCAGAGAGCCTGCTTCTCCCTCTCCTCCCTGCTCTCATACTGTCTCTCTCTCTCTCAAATAAATAAAGTCTTAAAAAAAAAAAGCAAACCAAAAATCAGTTAACTATTAGCAGCAATTGTCAACTGAATGAAGATCCAGACCAAAAGGAGTGATTTAATTGACTTAAGTAATTTGTTGTTTTCTTTTCAAGTTTATTTATTTAGTGATCTCTACACCCAACATGGGGCTTGAACTCACAACCCTGAGATCCAGTGTCACATGGTCTCCTAAGTGAGCCAGCCAGGCACTCCAAATTAGATTTTTTTTTTTAAATATGCATTCTTTCTAAGAAGTTTTAGATTTATGGAAGAAGTGAGAAGATAGTGGAGGGTTTCCATGTACCTCACATCCAGTTTCTCTTACTATGAACATCTTACATTCGTATGGTACATTTGTTAAAATTAGTAAATCAATATTGATACCTTATGGTTAACTAAAGTCCATACTTTATTCAGATTTCCTCAGGTTTTACCTCTGTCCTCTGGCTGCTCCAGGATTCCATCCAGGATATCACCATATATTTAGCTGTCGTGTCTCCTTGGTTTCCTCTTGACTCTGGCAGTTTTTCAGACTTTCCTTGTTTTTGATGACCTTGACAATTTTGAGGAGTATTGAGCAAATATTTTGCAGGATGCTCTCTATTGGAATTTGTCTGGTATCTCTTTTTTATAATTAGATTGGGGTTATGGGTTTGGGGGAGGTGAAGTACCATTATCATCACATCATATCAAGGCTATGTACCATCAACATGACTCATCACTGTTGATGTTGACCTTGGTAGCACTTGTCAGGTTCTCCACTGTAAGGTTACTCTTCCTCCCAACCTTTTTTTTTCTTTTAAAGATTTTGTTTATTTATTTGAGAGAGTGAGCCAATGAGAGAGAGCATGGGGGCGGGGTGGGGGTGGGGGTGGCTTGCGGCAAAGGGAGAGGGAGAAGCAGATTCCCCACTGAGCAGGGAGCCCCATGCCCCCAAGCGGAGCTGGATCACAATCACGTGACTCCAGGGAGCCTGACCTGAGCCCCAGGCAGCCACTTAACTAACTGAGCCACCCAGGCGTCCCGTCCCCTCCTCCCCACCTTTCAATACTATCTTCTTTTGGAAGGAAGTCTCTACACACAGCCCACAGTTAAGAATGGGGATTTTCCCCTCTTTGAGGGTGATGTCTAAGTCATTTGGAATTCTTCTGCATGGGAGATTTAGGAATTTGTGGGGGGTTTTTGTTGTTTTGTTTTTTGTTTTTTGAAGAACTTATTTATTTATTTGACAGAGACATAGAGAGAGGGAACACAAGCAGGGGGAGCTGGAGAGAGAGAGAAGCAGGCTTCCTGCTGAGCCGGGAGCCTGATGCAGGGCTTGATCCTAGGACCCTGGGATCATGACCTGAGCCAAAGGCAGACGCTTATGGACTGAGCCACCCAGGCGCCCTAGGAATTAGTTTTTAAATTTCATTTTTATTTTAATCATTGTAACATATGTATAAATTTTAAAACAGAGCCATAAGACTTATTAAGGAAACCCATCAGTCCTTTTCTTCACCTCCAGTTAAACGTCTTCTGACCAGTCTGTATTCATCTCTCAGTGCTCCAGTTATCCTGATCTAGGGATGTTCCCAGAATGTACCACACCTCTGCAGATATTTGAGTATTTGGTCTTAGGGGTCTGATCCCTCTGTAAAGATTTTGCTGATATTCCTCCCCTTGCCAGGATCAGGACCCTCCTACGGGCTCCTCCAGCTCCTGGACTGATCACCATGTTATGATCAGCCTGCAGTACAATTGTCTGGTAGTCTCTCCCCTCTCTATCTCTCTCTCTCTCTCCCCTCTCTCCCTCTTTCTACTTTTCCACCCCTTCACCCCCCTTCCCCTTCCCTTCTCCTCCCTACCCTCTCTCTCTCCTTCCTCCTGTCCCTCCTCTTCCCCCAACTTTCCGCCTTTCCCCTCCTTCTCCTTGAGGTGACTCTGTATAAGCCCCCAGAGGGCAGGGACAGGTATACGGGCACACCCTCTCCTAGGACAGGGCCTGGCACATTGTTAAACTATACTGAAGGGGGAAAAAGCCCTAAGTAATGAAGAACACCTCTTCTCAACCCTTTACAAGAGGTTATAAATCTCTTCTTTTCCTATTTGGTATCCTTCCTGATGTTTCCAAACCTATCTGAATGGCCCCAGTTTTCAGAAAGCCTTCTCCCCTCCTTGTTACTGTCATCCCTTATTTCACTGAGTGCATGTCAAAACCTCACCCAAGGCATGTGTGGATCCAACCTACCTTCTTTCTTTCTTCCTGCCATCTTCTAGGATTATTGCTCTAGTGGACCCAGAGAAGACACTGGAGGTGAGGGAATAGAGACACTTTTTTCACTTGTCTATGTGGGAAATGAAAGCATCCTTCAAAGCGTGCCTGGGTGGCTCAGTTGGTGCCTGCCTTTGGTAGAGGTCATAATCCTAGGGTCCTGGGATCAAGTCCCACATCAGGCTTCTTGCTCAGTGGGGAGCCTGCTTCTCCCTCTGCCTGCGGCTCCCCCTGCTTGTTCTCTCTCTCTCTCTCAAATAAATAAAATCTTAAAAAAAAACTTACAAAAGACTCTCCCTCTGCCCTTCTTCCCAAAATAAACAAATAAATCTTTAAAAATGAAAAGAAAGCATCCTCAGGTCATTGGTTCTCAAACTGGGGTTCACATGTCCTTAGGGGGATGAGAAGCTTTCCCTAAGAGGCCCAGGGCACCAAGAAAATCAGTGTCCTCAGCTTCCCCCATCTATTTCCTGAAAGTGACAAGCAGAAGGTACCTGGGAGGAAGAGGCAGGATCTCTTCCACCTCCCCTGCTCCTACTTTTCAAAGAAAAACACACCACTTACCTACTGGGATGGTAAAACCAAGCCCCCGCCACACTATGGTGGGTCTTTCAGGGCATAAAGATACGCAGGTATCCCAGCAAAGAGACCTCTGGAATTATTGTTGGTATTCCTACAAAGAACAGGTAGCAAATCCTTTGTGCATCAAATGATTTCTGCTTTTTTTTTTAAAGATTTTATTTATTTATTTGAGTGAGAGAGAGTGAGCAAGTGAGAGAGAGAGAGAGAGCAAGAAGAGGTGAGGGAGAAGCAGAGAGCCCGATATGGGGCTAGATCCCAGGACCCTGGGATCATGACCTGAGCTGAAGATAGGCACTTAACGACTGAGCCAGCCAGGTGCCCCAAAATGGTGCAGCCATTTCCTCTATGAACCAGGCACTTCCTCTATGAACCAGCAGTTCTGGGCCTGGATACTTACCCAAGAGAAAGAAAACATCTGTCCTGACAAAGATTTACACACAAGTATTTATAGCAGCTTTATTCATAATAGCCCCGAACTGGACACAGCTCAGTGTCTACTGACGAAAGAATAAACAAATAGTGATCCATCTGTACAATAGAATACTATTCAGTAATAAAAAAGAACAAATTACCCTGACATGCAACGAATCTCGAAAACAGGTTGAGCAAAGGAAGCCAGACGTAAAAGAGTACACAGAGTATGCTTCTATTTATTTGAAATTCTATTTCTTTTCTTGACAGAGAGAGACACAGTGAGAGAGAGAACACAAGCAGGGGGAGTGGGAGAGGGAGAAACAGGCTTCCCACCATCAATCAGGGATATATATTTGAAATTCTAAAACAGGCAAAACTTAAGCTTTAGCAACAGAAAAGCTGATCAGTGTTTGCCCGGGGACCTATTCTAGGGGGTGGAAGATTGACTAGAAAGGAATAAGAAGGAACTTTTTAGGGGAGATGGAGATGTTTCATATCTTGATTGTGCTGGTGGTGATGATGCTAGAGGAGGACACATTGGTCAAAATTCATGGAACCATATACTTAAAAAGGGTGCATCTTTTTAAAAAAACATTTTATTTATTTGAGAGAGAGAGAGAGTAACCAAGAGAGAGCACAAACTGTGGGGAGAGGCAGAGGGAGAGGGAGAAAGGGAGCCCAATGCGGGGCTCGATCCCAGGACCCTGGGATCATGACCTGAGCAGGAGGCAGATGCTCAACTGACTCAGCCGCCCACCCAGGCGCCCCACAATGTGTACATCTTCTCTGTAATATCTAAATGAATTTGATCGCAATACAAAATTTTAAAAAGTTCTCTGCCCAAATGTTAGAGTGTAATCAGTACTTATATGGCAAAAGATAACACAACAATAGATAACTTGCTTTGTAGTCCTTAATCCTTAAGGGGAGGCCTGAGAAGAGGGTGGTGTTGGAGCATGGACCTGGGCTCCACAGTCCTGGCTCTCTCTTAGCCTTGAGGCCTTGGGCAAGTCACTTCCCCTCTAAGGAGACTCCGTTTCCTCCTCTGTAAAATAAAGGTAATAACAATGCCAGGATAGTAGGATGGTGACTTCAATAAAAGCTCAGCTCTTGGGGCACCTGGGTGGCTCAGTGGGTTAAAGCCTCTGCCTTCGGCTCAGGTCATGATCCCGGAGTCCTGGGATCAAGCCCCACATTGGACTCTCTGCTCATTGGGGAGCCTGCGTCCCCTTCTTTCTCTGCCTGCCTCTCTGCCTACTTGTGATCTCTGTCTGTCAAATGAATAAATAAAATCTTAAAAAAAAAAAAAGCTCAGTTCTTTTCGTGTTCCCTCTCTGGGTCACAGGAGACAAAATTCTGAACCTTACCTTCCCTGACAAATCTGTATTGTTCATTCTCAGGCAGGCCCATGACTTCATCCAAAAAAATTGCCCGGACCCAGAGAGAAGATAATTATAATAGAGCCCCCTTGCAGCTCTCTCTATGGGCACTATGCTAAGCATTCTCCATAATTCATTTAATTCCCACAACATTCTTTGAGATAGGTACTATTCTAACCCCATTTTATAGGCAAGGAGACTGAGAAGACAACAGCTAGTAAATAACACAATCTGGCTACTAATCCAAGTGCTAGGGACCAAAGCCTAGGCTCTTGACCACCAAGCAAATTTGTCTCTTATCAATGAAATTGTATTTGAGATAAAAGAGGGGAAAGGAATTCGATTTGGAAATACTAGTTTTATATGAATTTAAATGTGAACAAAACCCAGTACCTTTCCTATCGGTACTTTCACAAAATAGAAAATGCGGATTTCACATTGGTCTGGAAAATCCTGCTCTGTTTCTAGTTCAGTTGCTGTGGCCTTTCTGAAGGGCACACGGGAAGTGCTAACAGGAGTGAAAAAGAGATCTAGTTGGGATGACCAGCCCTCCTATTTTATTTATTTTATTTATTTTTTTTTTTTTTAGAGAGAGAGAGTGCATGTGAGCAGGGGGAGAGGCAGAGGGGGAGAGAGAATCTCAAGCAGGCTCCATGCTCAGGGTGGAGCCTGATGTGGGGCTTGATCTTAAGATCTTGAGATCATGACCCTGAGATCATGATCTGAGCTGAAACAGAGATTGAGATGCTTAGCTGACTGAGCCACCCAGGTGCCCCCCAACCCTTAGTCCTGGTCACTCTAAGCCTAGCTGTTCTCCTATGAAATAACTCCAAAGGACAAGAGCAGCTCTGTTGTGACCTGATCGGGCTCCCGCTTCCCTTGCCAGCTTGTTGCTTATCTGTCTCTTCCTCAGCCAGGCTAAGCTAGCTTTAGTTCCAAATGGACCCCATTCTTTCTCCCCTGGGCTTGATTCCTGCTGTTTCTTTAAGGCTGTTCCCAAGCATTTTTTTTTCTCCATTTATTAGAGGTGGGGGGCACCGGGTGGTTCAGTCCTTAAGCAACTGCCTTCCACTTGGATCGTGGTCCCAGAGTCCTGGGATTGAGCCCAGCATTGGGCTCCCTGCTCAGCAGGGAGCCTGCTTCTCCCTCTCCCATGCCCTCTGCTTGTGTTCTCTCTCACACAGTCTCTCTCTCTGTCAAATAAATAAATAAAATCTTTTAAAAAAAGAGAAAGAGGGGGATACCTGGGTAGCTCAGTCGGTTAAGCCTCTGCCTTCGGCTCTGGTCATGATCCCAAGGTCCTGGGATGGAGTCCTGCCTGCATCGGGCTCCTTGCTGGCCAGGGAGTCTGCTTCTCTCTTCTCCTCTGCCTGCCACTCTGCTGGCTTTTGCGTGCTCTCGCTCTCTCGCTCTCTCTCTCTCTCTGACAAATAAATAAATAAATAAATAAAATCTTTAAAAAAAAAGAGAGAGAAAGAGAGAGAGAACACAAGTTGAGGGGGGCGGGAACGGGCAGAGGGAGAAGCCAGCTCCCCACTGAGCAAGGAGCCCTGGGGCTCTCTCTCCCAGGACCCAGATACCATGACCTGTGCCAAAGGCAGAGGCTTAACCGACTAAGCCACCCAGGTGCCCTGTTTCCAAGCCCTTTTTGCTTGGTTTATACTCCTTCCAAATCCAAACAGACTGATGAAGTTCAACAGGCACACACCAGTATGACCACACCAGTTGTTAAAGTACCCACTTCCCTGAGTGTGCCCCACCCTGTCACTCCTGCCCAGGATCCAGCCACTAAGGGGTTAATGTTGGGCATAACCCAGTCTTCTAAAAAGCTGCTAGGGCACAAGGACTATCTCTTTCTGAGGCTATACCAGTTGCTAAAGAATTTAGATAGCCCTATTTACAAGTGTGTAAAATGCTAGTTTATATAAACAATGCTGAGAAGAGAGTTTGGAGCGATAGCATTATTCATTGAATGTTTGTTTACTGGGCTCTCTTTTTGCAAAGCTGCTGATGTTCATCATTATCCTCATCAGCATCAAAGGATAATATGTGCTCTAGGGTTACCCACAGCGACGTGAATGGACCTCAGTGGTATCAGGCCTCGGCTCCTGTTCCAGAAGAAGCTTTGGGTAGAGTCAGTCTTTGGGGCAAAACAACTAAGGATTTGGCTGGACCTGAGACCCAGCCATTTGGGCAGGTGCTGCAGCCTCAGGGAAGGGTTGTGGGCTGCCAATCAGTACTTTTTTTTTTTTAAAGATTTTATTTAATTTATTTGTCAAAGAGAGAGAGAAAGAGCATGCACACAGAAGTAGGGCGAGCGGCAGGCAGAGGGAGAAGCAAGCTTCCCGCTGAGCAGGGAGCCCAATGGGGGACTCTGTCTCAGGACCCTGATTCCACATTTTAATATACACTCTTCATATAGGATTCTCTTTTATTCTAACTGTACACTTTTTTTAAAATACTTGGGCTCAAACTGTCTTTATAATTCTGTACCATTTAATATTATCTTTTCACATTTCCTCATTGAAAATTCTCGTAAGGATTGTTTGCGGGGCTGGAGGTGTACTCTAACTGAAGGATGTGGGATGTCAGGTAGAGACTCAGACACTATCCAATGGCTAAACAGGAATTCGTTTTAGGCTTTGAGTGAGAGAGTGACAGAATAAGTGTTTTGACTTAGGAAGCTTGGGTGCACCAGAAATGTACAAAGCAAAGATGGGAGGCAAGTAGGAGGTGATTACTGTGGCAAAGGATGCGGAAAAAGAAGAGGAGAGTCTCGTATTTCAAAGAAAAGCAGATGCTCAACTGATAGCCACCCAGGGGTTCCGGGAGTCCTTTATAGATGAATTTTTTTAGGTTTCAACTCCTGCAGGCCTTTAAAAAATATTGGCCAGGGCTTGAGTGTGAGGTCTGGGCAGGAAAAAGGGACTGGGGGCGTGGCGGGCAGTAGAAGTTGGGATTAGCTAGATGTAGAGGAGGTGGCGAGAAAGAGGTAAAAGCAGAGGCTAAAGCGGAATTAGAGGGAAGATGCAGGACAGGGCGGAAGACCGAGCCATGGGAGCCGGAGGACATGGACAGCTCAGATGGGGTTGGGCTGAAGGGTTGGCTAGCAGGATCCTGTGGGGGGGAGCTGGGGAGGGGACACCATGAGGCCAGCTCAGCTCAGACAGCTGAGTTTGCCAACTCCCTCCCAGGACACAAGCACACCAAGTAGAGAGGGATTGGGTGGCCGGTGATGGACATTGGGGAGGGTATGTGCTATGGTGAGCACTGTGAATTGCGTAAGACTGATCAATCCCAGACCTGTACACCTGAAACAAATAATACATTAGATATTAATAAAAAACAAATTAAAAAAACCAGTTAGGGGTGCCTGGGTGGCTCAGTGGGTTAAAGCCTCTGCCTTCAGCTCAGGTCATGATCTCAGGGTCCTGGGATTGAGCCCAGCATCCCGCTCTCTGCTCAGCAGGGAGCCTGCTCAACACCCCCCCACACCCACCTGCCTCTCTGCCTACTTGTGATCTCTGTCTGTCAAATAAATAAATAAATAATCTTAAAAAAAAAAACAAAACTCTATTAACTGTGCAGTCTATTGTACGGCAGTAGTAGCAGTAGTATGGTAAATAAGGGGTGTTTTTTCCCAGTTTTACTGAGGTATGACTGCCAAATGAAGTGCTAAATGTGCAGTTCTTTCTTGGGGCCCCTCCTGAGCAGCGGGCCTGACTTGGGAGGCTTGGAGCAGAGTGTTCCCCGGGAACAGGCGTGTTTCTTTTACAAAGAGTCTGCACATTGACCTTGCTAAGTCCAAGCTATCCCACTACCAGCTTTTTTTTTTTTTTTTTTTGTTAACAACCGTTTCAGCTGTAGGGGAAGCACGATGGTGGGGTAGGGATAGATCGGTTGGTTTGTTTGTTTGTTTGAGATCGGTTTGGTTTACTCTCATTGAGGTTTTACCTAGGTATCCTAATGTAGGCAGTAATTTTATTTTATTTTATTTTTTAAGATTTTATTTATTTATTTGACAGAGAATCACACAGTGAGAGAGGGAACACAAGCAGGGGGAGAGGGAGAGGGAGAAGCAGGCTTCCCTGCCAAGCAGGGAGCCCAATGTGGGGCTCGATCCCAGGACTCTGGGATCATGACCTGAGCCAAGCCAGACACCTAATGACTGAGCCACCCAGGCACCCCAATAAACAGTAATTTTAAATAAGATAAGGGAACAAGAGAAATGCTCAAGAACTTGGCCACACCTGAGGGTGAACCTGTGAAGTGTCCAGCACTTACTAGCCTCTTTAATATTGGGCAAGTCCCCTAGTTCCTCTGGGCCTGTACACTCACCCTCTCCCCCAGCTGTCTCGCTTTGCTTCCCATAAGACAGGGAAATTAAAGCACTAATTTCTAAGCCCCATACACCTGTGTCAGACATTTGGGAAACTAAAGGTTATTACTGCCATGATTCAACGTCAGGGCCATGTTTTGGTTTTTTGAGTGTTTTCTTTTCTTTCTTTCTTTCTTTTTAAATAAACTGTTTACATTTACAGGAAAAGTTGAGAAGATAATTTCCATATACCTCCAACCCAGTTTCCCCTGTGATGAACATCTTACATTATGTGGTTATATTTGTCATGATTAACGAACAGCATGGATACATTATTGTTAACTAAATTCAAATTTTGTTTGGAATTCCTCAGTTTTCCCTTAAGATCCTCCTTCAGCTCCAGAATCGGTCCACACACCATATTACTTACATTCTGTAGCCATTCTCCTCAGGCTCCCCTCAACTCTCGGCAGTTTTTCAGACTTTCCTTGTTTCTTATGACCTTGACAGTTTGGAGGAGTACTGGGCAGGCAATTCATAGAATGTCTATCAGATGAAACTTTTCTTTCTTTTTTTTTTTTTTAAAGATTCTTTTTTTTTTTTTTTAAATTTACTTGACAGAGAGAGCACAAGTAGGCAGAGTGGCAGGGAGAGGGAGAGGGAGAAGCAGGCTCTTTACTGAGCATGGAACCTGTTTCGGGACTCAATCCCAGGACCCTGGGATCATGACCTGAGCTGAAGGTAGACGCTTAACCAACTAAACCACCCAGATGCCCCTCAGATGGAACTTTTCTGACGTTGTTCTGATGATTAGACCGAGGTTCTAGTAGGGAAGACTACAGAGGAAAAATGCCATTCTCATTACATCATATCAAGCGTACATAACTATCAACTTGACTTATCAATGTTGATCTTCATCTTGATCACCGCGTTGAGGGAGAGTTCTTCAGGATTCTCCACTGTGAAGTTATTCGTTCCCCCTCCACTTTTTTCATACCGTCCTCCTTGGAAGGAAGTCACTACGCACAGCCCCACTCTTAAGGAGTTGGAGGTTATGTTCCTCTTCCTGGTTCTACACATATTATTTGTAATTCTCCATGGGAGATTTGTCTATGATGGCCTAGTGATTTAGGTACTCAATCATTTATTTATATCAGAATAGCCTTGTGGATATTTATGTTATTCTTTGGGTCATAATCCAATATGTCTTAATTTTGTTGCTCAACTTGTTCCAGATTCGGCCTTTGGAAACTCTTTCAGTTAGTGGGCTTGGTGTCTGTTTGATGTACCTCCATCTTCTCTTTCTTTGGATTAGGGCGTCCTTACTCTCTGTACCACAGAATGTTCCTGGCTCATCTTGTATATTTCCTGCCCCAGCCCTTGAATCAAACATTTCTCTAGAGAGAATGTTAGGGTCAAGTTTCAATCTTAGCAAACATGTGTCTGACTGGAAGTTAGGACAGACGATCTGTCCGGGTTGGGGGGGGGGCAGGAGTAAGACTCAACCCACCATTAGGAGGGGACTTTCCCAGCTGTAGTTGCTACAATGGCAAGTCCTTAGCTGAGAAACAGGTGACTCACCAGCTCCCAGGGTTGTCTCCACCCTCCCCTTCTTGCTGGCAAGACTGTCCTTAAACCAGCTCAGACAGAGGGACCTAGGTCAGAAAGTGTCCCCACCCATGGGGCCTGTCACAGGCCCAGTCAGGGCTTTCACGCCGGCAGACACCCCCCCCCCATTTGTGTATTATTTTTATATACCCTTCATTCCTGCAGAAAGGATTAAACAAGATTACCCTCAAATTTATAGCTACAATTAAACTATTATTAAAACTTGGGCAAAAGGACAAGAGTTCTGTGAAGAAGAGCCCCCATGTGTGTGTGTAGTAATTTTGTCCCCAACACCTGGTTCCCTGAATCACAGATTGCTAGCACTAGAAGGGTTTTCAAAAATAAACAGGCTTCACCTGTCATTTATTTTATTTTATTTTATTTTTCACCTGTCATTTTATAACACTAAGCCGGATCAAGGAATTTCTCAGAAGTCACAAAGCTAATGAGTGGAAGAACTAGGACTACTAGGACGGGTCTCCCGATCTGCCTGTCTTTTCAAATCCCCATTCTTGCCTCCTTTTCCTGGAGAGCAAAAAGAACAGCTTTTGGACCTCCTGGGGGATACAGTGGTAAGACAACACTTTGGGGCCTCTTTCATCTGCTAAATGAATAAATATAGGTGGATATGTCTGAGAAGTCTTTGGGCCTATAATCAGGGATTATTAGGATCCCCAGATATTTGGATGTAGGGAATGTAGGAGGTAGACATTGGGATATAGAAGTGGCTATTGGAGAGGATCCTACCATTTCCCATAGTCAATTTTTTAATGGTTAAATCAGCAACTTTAATGGTGTTGTTAACTTTAATGGTGTTTTAAATGGTTAAATCAGCAACTTTCTAGGTGTTGTCCTCAATTCCTGACAAGGAAGGAAGGAAGGAAGAAAAAATAAAAATCAGGGATCCTGACACTTTTTCCACGAGATTTCGAGATTTGGATTTGTGGATTTTTATACTACCAATAGTTTAAGAAATAAGATTATCTCTTTGCTTTTCTTTTTTGGGGGATTATCTCTTTTTTTTAATGTTCATTGCCTCCTCCCCTCCCAATATTCTCCCTGCAACAACTGAAGAACGAGGTGATCTTTGTACAGGCCGAGATGAAAGACTATCTTGGAATTTAGAGAAAGGATTCTGGGCCTGATGTCACTTGGTACGGCTGCAAAAAAGAAATGAAATTAGCTCTCTTGGGTGACCTTCCTAGAGCTACCTGGCATATATTGTCTCAGTCTGTAAACCCCTTCTGGAACAAGGACAGTGGGTGGCCCAGAACAGCATCAACAAAGAGGTAATTACTATGTGTTTGTGATGACGATGATGAAGATAGTATTAGGGACTTTGGGGATTTAGAAAATACTCAAATGGAGAATTGTCCTTGGAGATCCTCTCCAGCTAGATTCTCTAGCACCCCGAATTCCTTTAGCAGAATATAGTGAAGGTGTTTAAGACCTGCCTCCAGGCCTAATCTAGAGGGAGCTGTTCCCTGGGACTACAGTAAATTCCTGCTTGATGTGTTCATGCTTGAGTTTATCTTCTCTTTATGATCTGTATTTTTTTTTTAAAGATTTTATTTTGAAATAATCTGTAAGTAACCCAGAATGGGGCTTGAACTTACATTCCCGAGATCAAGAATTGAATGCTCTAAGTACTGAACCAGCCAGGTGCCGCCACGGTGTATGCATTTTTTTTTTTTTTTTTTTTAGATTTTATTTATTTATTTGACAGAGAGAGATCACAAGTAGACAGAGAGGCAGGCAGAGAGAGAGAGAGAGAGAGAGGGAAGCAGGCTCCCTGCCGAGCAGATAGCCTGATGCGGGACTCGATTCCAGGACCCTGAGATCATGACCTGAGCCGAAGGCAGTGGCTTAACCCACTGAGCCACCCAGGCGCCCCGGTGTATGCATTTTTAAAAAAATCATTCGTTAATTAAGAAAATTATTACCCAGACTTTCATACTCGTGCAAACATATATCTAGTTTTTTATTTTCAACAAAGGTTTAATTTGAACAGGCTGTATTGTGTGTGCTACAACTTGCTTCTTCCTCTTAACGATAAATCCTGGATAGCTTTCTCCGCCAAGATACCTCGATCTGCCTCATTTTGGCGATTCTTTGTCCTTGCACCTGCGATTCCCTGAGCTCCAGTTTTCGTCCTGCCTCCCTTCCTCCCGGCGTTTGTGATTGCCTGGCCTCATGGGGTGCACTGCGGCACGAGGCGCGGCTGGAGGCCCGGCGGGTGGGCGGGGTTCGAGGCCTCTCGGGACATGCAGATGAGGTGGGCGGGGCCCCACATATACCCGGGGTTAGCGGCGGGCCAGCGCGCCGGGCCTTGGCGGACTCAGTCGGAGGTGGCCTGCGGCACCTGCTTTTCGGAGAGCAGCGGAGCCTGGTCCCGGGCTGCCCCCGAAGCGGGCCATGCCCCCGCGGGAGCTGAGCGAGGCCGAGTCGTCCCCGCTCCGGGCCTCGACCCCTCCCCCGCGGCGGGGCAGCGCGCCCCCGGAGCTGGGCATCAAGTGTGTGCTGGTGGGCGACGGCGCCGTGGGCAAGAGCAGCCTCATCGTCAGCTACACCTGCAATGGATACCCCGCGCGCTACCGGCCCACAGCGCTGGACACCTTCTCCGGTACGTTCAACGGCCCCGGCGGCCGCGTGGTTGGGGGTAGGGTTGTGCACTCGTCGGCGCGGCGGCGGGAGGGCAAGGGAGACCCCCGGGAGGGAGGAGGGAGCAGGCCCAGAGGTGGCGCTGGTGAGGTCTGGTGGGGCCCTGGACGCTCTTCCTAACTCGCCGTACCCCCCCCCCCCCCCCAACCCTATAGTGCAAGTCCTGGTGGATGGAGCGCCGGTGCGCATTGAGCTCTGGGACACAGCGGGACAGGTGAGAAGCTGGGGGCGACCCCTAATGGACTGGGAGAAGGTGGGCTGGAGCCTGGGAGGACCCTAGATGGATAAGGAATGGAGAAGGTCTTGGGCCCTTCTGACTCTCAGGTCTGCAACCCTCGTGACAATCAGATTCCCAATACCTGTGGCAGGGAATAATCCTGCTAATGATCAGGCCTTCCCATCCTAGGAAGACTTTGACCGCCTCCGCTCTCTCTGCTACCCGGATACCGATGTCTTCTTGGCCTGCTTCAGCGTAGTGCAGCCCAGCTCTTTCCAGAACATCACAGAGAAATGGCTGCCGGAGATCCGCAATCACAACCCCCAGGCACCTGTGCTGCTGGTGGGTACGCAGGCCGACCTGAGGGACGATGTCAATGTACTGATTCAGTTGGACCAGGGGGGCCGGGAGGGCCCGGTGCCCCAACCCCAGGCTCAGGGTCTAGCGGAGAAAATCCGAGCCTCCTGCTACCTTGAGTGCTCAGCTTTGACGCAGAAGAACTTGAAAGAGGTGTTTGACTCGGCTATTCTCAGCGCCATTGAACATAAAGCCCGACTGGAGAAGAAACTGAATGCCAAAGGTGTGCGTACCCTCTCCCGCTGCCGCTGGAAGAAGTTCTTTTGCTTTGTTTGAAGAGCCTCGGTGGCTAGGGAGTAGTAGGCATAAGCCCACAGACTTCTGGAAACTGGGGCCTTTGAGGGGGATGCTGGCAGGGCCAGGCCACCCCATGGGACTCAGTTCCATCTGAACACTGTGAGGACACAGGCCTCCAACTGCCCGCTCTAATAGGTGAGGGGCTCTGATTTGGATTTCTGTGGTCAGGGTCACAGAGAAATCAAATCCCAGCACTTTTCATTTTCGTGGGCTGGTCCTAACAGTGCCAGCCACCTCACCTCTAAGCATTTTGGGATCCAATTCCCAGTTTCTTATCATGAGCCCTTAGGTCAACCTGGCTGAATTAGGACCCCCTATGGTGGTCCCCACCTTGGCACAGCGGGAGAGGAAGAGCCAGGCATTTTGGAGGGCAGGAGGGTGTCCGGCCCTGATTTGGAGAGAAGTTCGGGATGGACTGGGTAAGAGGTCAAGGAGAGACAGAGAGGGGAGCTGAAAGTGAGGTCTTGGAGCCTTGGGACAGGAGGCAGTATGGTGAGGAGGCAGGTCAGAGGGCTAGGTTTGGAAGAGGGAAGAGCAAGGAGAGCAGAAAAGTGGGGCAGCTGAAGAGTAAGGCTGACACCTGGGCTGCCCTCTGCCCCCAGGGCCCGGGAGGGCAGGGCCGGTCCCTGGGAAGAACTGGGACTCAGGGCTCCCTAGGCACTGCCCAAACTGGCTGGGCCAGGAGCAGGGCAGGAAGTGAGAGGCAAGGCCCAGCAAGAGGAGGGGGAGGAGCTGCGACCTAGAGCCTAGAGGAGGAAGGGGCTCGGGTCACTTTTCTCTAAGGCCACAGCCTAGAAGGTAGGACGGTACAGAGTCTACAAATAAAGTCTTAGGTTTCTGAAGCTGCTGTCTCTGTGTCATTTCCTGGAGCTGTCTGCCCATTGCCCTCTCAGAGCCCTCTTCAAGGCCCAGCAGCCAGGATAGACAGGTTGGGCACTGAAGGTCTGAGGCCAAACTGACAGGTGGGGGCTGGACTAGATGAGACAGTGTGATGGGAACTGGACTAGGGGGGGCAGGTCGGGGGCTCCCCGCTTGGGGCTTAGCCGGTTCCCAGGAGAGCTAGCGTGGGAAGCAGCCTAGGAACGGGTTTCCCCAGGTGTCAGCGCCAGAGCTGCTTTCCCATGACCTCACCAGGCGGGTGTTGCCCCGCCCCTCTGCCCCTCCTTTCTAGAACAGCTCCCTAGCGCAGGGGCTCTCCGGCAATGCTGGGCCCTCTAAACCTTCCTGCTCTGATCCTTCCAACTGTCCACAGGGTCTTGGGGTGGGGGACCACCTGCTTCAGAGCCTGAGCATGAAGGGACTCTTTACAGCCTAAAGCTCAACCACTGGTCAAACTCTGGGTCAAGTTGATTGGACCTAGTCTTTGATCTTGGCACTCAGTCCGCAGAAGGACCAAGATGCCAGTTGTCAATCATTTAAATAGATGGGTGCCTGGGTGGCTCAGTGGGTTAAGCCTCTGCTTTCGGCAGGGGTCATGATCTCAGGGTCCTGGGATCGAGCCCCCCCCCCCCC
>NW_019154088.1:9703506-9723903 GCF_002288905.1 Enhydra lutris kenyoni | reverse complement strand
CTGAGCCGAAGGCAGCGGCTTAACCCACTGAGCCACCCAGGCGCCCCGTCAAATAAAATCTTTAAAAAAAAAAAAATTTAAATACAAGTTTGGTCCCAGAAATCCTGTGGAGTGAGGGTTTGTTGGGTGACAACTTGGAGAGGAGCAGGGATCCAGAGAACATTCCTTGGAATTGGAGCTGGAAGGAACTTTAAAGGGCAGCTTGGAGGAAAAAAACACACTTTATTTTAACCATAAGGAAAGGGAGCCCCAGAGGAAAAAGGTAACATCTCGAGTGAGATATTACTACCAAGCAGCTATAAGAGTACTCTGGGAACTCGAGTTCTCTATGTCCATGGGTAAATGTTATTCTTTTGGAGAGCTATTTCTAAGGCACACCTGGGACACCTGCTAGGCAGCTGTCAGGCGGGATGAGTGCGAGCCCTGTCCCAGCCCAGCAGCCTCTGCAGGAAGTAACAGCTGCTGGAGTATGAGAAAGAGCAGGGCTGAGGGACAGAAATCCCAGCCAAGTGAAACCCGAGATAATCTCCAAATTTAGATTTTAGCCAAGACTGTCCAGTGCCAGTCCCACCAGTACCCATCCCCCAGAGCTCCAGCCATCTTGTCTCCCTTTGTCCCCTTGCCCCTCAGGGGGGTGCTGGAGCTGCGCCAGGGCAGGCGGGGATGGGGGGGTAGGAGGGATGGGGGATGGGGGTGTGTCTCACACCCCAGCTCCACAGCTTCTTTTACCCCAACCCAGCTCATCACACTACCCCTCCCCACCTTCAAACTCTGCCATCAACCATAGCCTTAGGCAAGTCATTTCCCTTCCGTGTGCCTCAGTTTCCTCATTTGCAAAATAAGACTCAGGATTCTGGGTGAGAGGTTGTCAGACTTCTTCTGGGGGTCTTAGAGTGCCGTGAGTAGGGGGCAGAAGTCTAAAGGCCATCTCTAAGGCTCCCCCCCGCCCAGCTTCTTCCCTGATTCTCTGATGGTCTCAACACATCCATACCACTATGTCTCCTCTTTTGCTAGGTCACCAAGCCTGGCCCGTGCCTTTGTCAGCCTTGCCCTCCTCATCCCTGCCCCTGCTGCCTTCCCTCTGGTGCCTCTCTGACTCAGGACTATTACCAGCTCTCAGGGCCAGCAGTGAACTCCCAGGCCCTCATTTTAGAATTCCAGGACTTCTCAAATCCCACACCAACGCGGACCAGGCCAGCTGGTTCCAGTGATCCCACTCCCTGATCTCTGATTATTTTTTTTTAAATTTTGTTTATTTATTTGACAGACAGAGATCACAAGTAGGCAGAGAGGCAGGCAGAGAGAGAGAGGAGGAAGCAGGCTCCCCGCTGAGCAGGGAGCCCGATGCGGGGCTCGATCCCAGGACCCTGGGATCATGACCTGAGCCGAAGGCAGAGGCTTTAACCCACTGAGCCACCCAGGGGCCCCTCTGATTATTTTTTGACTTCTGACTCCCAAGTCTTTGCTTTGCCAAGTCCTCTAGTTTGCAAAATGCCACCCATGCCCTGTTTCTCTTCTAAGCATCTTTCCATACTACCCTTTTCCAGAAAGGGTCTCTTACTTGTATTAGTGTCCACATTGCTCTCTTGGTACTTGGAGGACACTCTGAATTTGGTCACTTACTCAGATCGCATCTCCCCAGCAAAGTATAAAGTCCTCTTCATGCCCTTGTGCTCCCAAAGGGGCTTGGGCTCTGTCAATGTTTGCTGTTGGCCCTTAAGGGCTTACGATAAAAAGCCAACCAGTGAGCCCTGGAGGGGACCCTGAGGCTCAAGTTCAGCTCCAGATAATGTGCCACTGAAGCCTGGAGATAAGCCTGAGAGCAATGACTTGCTGGAAAGGCCCTTGGAAAGACCAAGCCTAAGCCCATGCAGGACAGGTGGGATTTACTTCTGGTTCCAAACGCATTGATTTGCTCTGCTTTTGTTTCTGTCTATAATAATCTACCTCTTTCTTGCCTTTGCCTTTTTTCCCACCTCTCCCTTCTCTCTCTTCTTTTTTAAGATTTTATTTATTTATTTGACAGAGATCACAAGCAGGCAGAGAGGCAGGCAGAGAGAGGGGGGGAAGCAGGCTCCCCTCTGAGCAGAGAGTCCCATGTGGGGCTTGATCCCAGGACCCTGAGATCATAACCTGAGCCAAAGGCAGAGGCTTAACCCACTGAGCCACCCAGGTGCCCTGCCACCTCTCCATTCTTGATTCTAAGTTTAAAAGGATATTGATTATGTTAATCAGATAAAATTGTATGTTTCTTACATCTACATTCTTACATGGCCCGATGGATATAAATTGTTTTTAATGTCTGTATAATCAAACCTTAGCTGACTTTTAAAATGTTTCTTTTTTCCCATCATAGATACTCGTAGGAAAATTAGAAGATTTTTCATTTATTTATTTGACAGAGAGAGACACAGCAAGAGAGTGAACACAAACAGAGGGAATGAGAGAGGGAGAAGCAGGCTCCCCGCTGAGCAGGGAGCCCAATGTGATCTCAATCCCAGGACCCAAGGATCATGACCTGCGCCAAAGGCAGACACTTAACGACTGAGCCATCAGGGTGCCCCAATAGTAGCATTTTGATGTACTTCCTTCCAGCCTGTCCCTCTATGCGTATATTTGAAATTGTTTTTGTGATCATGCTGTATATGAAATTTGTATTTTGGGTTTTTTTTCCTCCATTTAAAGTTTTAACAGGGGTGCCTGGCTGCCTCACTTGGTAGAGCATGCAGCCCTTGATCTCTGGATTGTGGGCCCCACGTAGGGCATAGAGGGGATGTAACCGTATGTGTATATTTGCTTACTATTTCTTTTTTTTTTTAAGATTTTATTTATTTATTTGACAGACAGAGATCACAAGTAGGCAGAGAAACAGGCAGAGAGAGAGAGGAGGAAGCAGGCTCCCTGCTGAGCAGAGAGCCTGATGCGGGGCTCGATCCTAGGACCCTGGGATCGTGACCTGAGCCGAAGGCAGAGGCTTTAACCCACTGAGCCACCCAGGCGCCCCTGCTTACTATTTCTACTATTTCGCCCTGACCATAATTTCTCAACCAGACCCCAAATTGGGAGCATTGAGGTTGTTTTCCCCTAACTTTTTTTTTCCTTCTATTATAAATGATACTACGTTGACATTTGATTATTTTTTTTTCCACCATGGGTTGGCCCTCTACAGAAAAACAGTTGCTCTTTGGTTTGGAGATTGGACCCCGTAGAATTCCAAGGGGCTCTTCAGAAAGAGCTTGGGTTTCTGTGTCTGTCTGACTCGTGTGTGTGTGTGTCGGGGGGGGGGACATCTTTCTGTGGGAGGATGACCAGCAGATTGCGGGTGCACAATAAATACTAAGTGATGACAAGGTGTATGTATGTTGTGTATCTGTGGTCACGCACATTTCCCTGCGTTCGTCCCTGTTTTTGCTCTTGCATATTGAAAGTGGGTATTGTCTTTGGGCAAAGCTCTGAATAATTCCATATATGCGCAAGTCTGTGTGTCTGTGTCTGTCCATGTAGGCGTCTCTCTTTATGCAAGATGTGTACAGCTCTGGATGTACATGTCCATGCATCCACATGGTATCTGGCCTTACAAGTGTGTATTGTACACAAATCTGCGTGTGTGTGTCTACATGTCTGTGCGCGCTGTGTGGATCTGTGAGGGGGTCTCTTTCCGTGTGCTTCCTTGTGCCTGGCGAGCATACTGGGCCTGGGCTGTCGTGTGAGTGTGTGCGCACGCGAAAGGAGGTGTGCCTGGCTTGCTTTCCCCCTGGGAGCACAGAGGTGCCCAGGGCGGGGGTGACGCACCCTCCCCGAGCTCCCCCGTTCTCCTGGGAACCGGCTTGGGAGAGTGAGTGAGACCGAAAGCAGACTGCGTCAGGAACACCGGCCCCTTTTGCAACCAGCCCAGGCCCCAGGCAGTTGGTAACCGCGGCTCTCCCAGGTCAGACCTGCCCACTGTATGTGGCTGCCAGGAGACCGGGCTCCCAGCAGGGCCGCACTGTCAGCGCCCTCCTTGGGCCTGGGCCAGATCCACCATAGTGAGCACGACTCAGCCCGCCGAGGGGCCCCATGAGTCACCCTGTGGCAACAGCAGGGAGTGACTTCCTGGGCAGTGCTGGCTGTCCCTGAGAATCACGGCTTTCTGCCTCACATTGCTGCAATGCCCAGGTGGCCTTATCTCCTCCAGGATCACCTGCTGTTCTTACAATTGAACTTCTCCTCAGCTCCAATTTTCAGATGAAAAGACCGAAGCACAGAGACCCCTGCTTAAGGTGAAGCCCGAGCTGGGCCTTGGACCTGGGTTTCCTAACCCTGGGTCCAGGCTTCTTTCTAAGGAGCCACCTAGGGCTCTAGGTTTCCGCCCCGTTAGCTCTAGAAATGATTCTCTTAGAGGGGAGGGCTGGGAGTTGTGGTTTCTGGGATAGACTCGGTTGTCCTGGGCTGGGGAGTGGGGCAGAGGGAGACAGGGCTCGGGGTAGGATGTGGGGGAAAGATGTCAGCACTGAACCAGGCCTGCTCTCCTTGTGTAATATTTTCAAGGCTTTCTCCATTGAACAGAGGATTTGTCCCATAACTGGAATGACCATGAAATTCATTGTCAGGTTCAGGATATTTTTGAGAATGAAGGGAGAGCTATTAGTCACCTGTCCTTATGGTCACCCGACTTGTGATCCCTTTGGAAGGCAGAGCCAGTGGTTGTCATCAGCAAAGAGGGCCTCCTTGACCCTCACCTGCACCAGTCTGCCTCTCTCCCCAGGTGTGCAGATGACTCCCTGGCCCCTTGGCAATGAGGGATGTCAGGGGGCCCCTCGGGCCCAGTGGGGGCATAGAAGTTCCCTGGGCCCCTTGAAGCTGGCGGAAAATCAGCCAGCACAGACCCCACCCAGGGACACCTGACCCACAACGGCTTCCTCCCTCCTACCTGTGGCCATGCTCTGTGGCTTCTGCCCATCTGCTTCCCCTCTCCAGTACTCTGAGGCAGTTGGGGAGCAAGCAGAGAGACCACTGTCCTGGTGAGACAGGGGACCCTTGGTTCCTGGGGCACCACCCCACCCCTTCCCAATGGCCATATGCTCTGCTGACGACCCCATCTCCCATGCACACTCCTGTTTCAGCCCCATCCCTGACTTGCTGGGCAACTTTGGGCAAATTACTGCCTTCCTCCTTGTCTGAGTTTCTCTTTGTTGTGAAGTGGGGCTCATACTTTCTGCCCCTCCCTGGCTCCCAGGGGACCTGTGGGGATAATCAAGATAATAGTGGGGAGCTGATTTGGAGGAAGCTATTGAGAACCAAGCAAGAGGTATCAGTGCTGGCCCGTGTTTACATGGGTGTGGACCTTGGGTTCCCAGCATCCTGGGGCCTGGGACCAGCCCTGACAGCTTCTTGGCCTGGCTCCTGGCTCCTTTGTCCCACTTGCAGAGAAAGGACAAAAACTGAAGCCAGGAGTCTCATCATCTGGAGAAAATGATGTCAGAGCAAAAAGTTTGGGGCTCAGAAATACTGGCTTCGCTCTGTCCTCCACCACTGGCTGCGCGACCTTGCACCAGTCACTGCCCCTCTCTGGGCCTCAATAACTTGACTCTGACAGCCTCCCTCCACTCTGCACTCAGGGATCCCAAGTCTATAATCAGAGGCCAGCATCATGGTTTGGGGGATAGAAAGGACCTTGTCATCTAGTCCTTTACTTTCCGTAGACTATGATGGACTTCTCTTTGAGGATCACAGACTGATCCTGGTCAGTCTGGTGAACTCAAGTCCTACATTGGTTGCAAAAGGGATCATATGGGAGAAGGGAAGCGGGTCAGAGAAAATCCGCTAGGAAGGCAACCCCAAGTGAGTTAGTGAGTCAGCTTTAGAATCTGTTGCATGCCTGCAGTGTTTGATTTGCCCTGTACCTTTGGCCTCTCCCTCCATGTTTAAAACCTGGCACAGTCCTCTCTTCCTCCCACAACTGCCTATGGAAAGTGGCTCTTTCCCCCAGTCCTCACTACACCTGCAACTGCCCCTGCCCCTGCCCTTGCCTCCACTCCTCACCTTCCTCAGGTTTCCACCTGGCTCCTCTCCTCATTTGGCTCCTTCCCGGCCCTGGTGGGCTTTGAAACTCCTCACCTTTGAACCGCTCTCTTCCGGGGTCTCCCGCCCCCCACTCCAACCACCCCTCTAACCACTACTCACTCCTCTGGGTCCTCTCCCTCTAAGCAAAGGCTCTGTCTCAGGGTTCAGAGTGTTTTTCTCCCCCAGAAGTCTCCCACCCTTCCATGTCTCCTCCCCAGCCTACTCCCAAATCCAGGAGCTCAGCCTTCTCCTCTGAGCCCAAACCCTCCCAACTGGAGTGCTTGGCCCTTGCCTGGACACACCTACAGCTGGGAACTTGCAGAGCTGACCCTGTGGCCTAGAGACTACAAAACTTGTATGTTTTTGCCTTGTTCCTGGCCTTTTTATTCATTTGACAGAGAGAGCACAAGTAGGCAGAGAGGTAGACAGAGGGAGAGGGAGAAGCAGGATCCCCACTGAGCAGGGAGCCTGATGTGGGGCTGGATCCCTGGACCCTGAGATCATGACCTAAGCCAAAGGCACACGTGTAACCGACTGGGCCACCCAGGCCCCCATTCCTGGTCTTTTTAAATGTTCCTTCTTGCTCTTTTTTGTCTTCCTCCTACTTTATACTCATGTTATTTCATACTTTATAGAGACTTTTAAGCTGCTTTTAAATCCTTCCTCAGGAAGGCAAGGCATAAGCAAACAAAAACTAAGTAACCAACGATAAAATCAATAAAACCAGTCTCTTTCTGGTACCTGGGGGCCCCTCATCTTCTCTATGATTCTCTCGAGACTGTCCTGCCCACACAGCCACGTTTCTGTGGGCAGCAGTGTCACCCGCCCAGGCTCCCAGGACAGAAAGCCTGCAGACTCTACTGACTCAGTTTCTCTCTTTTCATACTCCAGCCTCCAAGTCTTGCAGCCTCTCCCTTCCCTAGATCTCAGAAGCTCTCTCCTCTTTTCCTTCCCCATTGTCTCCATCCCATCACAGAGCGACATGGTCTGAAGGTTTGTTTCTTACTGGAATATACGTGGATACTTTTTCAAACCAGTAACTTTTTATTACAAAAGCAATAGACATTTCTTTTTTTTTTTTAATTTTTTATTTATTTGACAGACAGAGATCACAAGTAGGCAGAGAGGCAGACAGAGAGAGAGGGGGAAGCAGGCTCCCCGCTGAGCAGAGAGCCCGATGCGGGGCTCGATCCCAGAACCCTGGGATCATGACCCGAGCCGAAGGCAGAGGTTTTAACCCACTGAGCCACCCAGGTGCCCCGCAATAGACATTTCTTATAGAAAATGTAGAAAATGCAGGCTGACCAAAGGGAAACAAAAAACACCTGTAATTTTATCAATGAGAGGGAACATTTGGCTAAATACCCTTTTTTAGTTTTGTTGTTCTAAACATATAGCCACACCCTCCCCCCCCCTTTTTTAAACTCTGCCACAAGGAGCCTCTCGATTTCTTTCTTGCTTTATTTTCTTGGTCATCTTGGTTCCGGGATCCACTGATGGAACCCCCAGATGACCCTGCAGTTGGGGGTTAGAAAAGGCAGATGTTCTGGGGGACCCTGTGGGAGAGTCTGGACCCTCCCCTCCTCCCCTCCTTACCCCCAACCTGGACTTCTAGGGTTGGGACTATCAGATAGGGCTACTGACAGCACCCCCTCCCAAGGGGAACTGGAAAGTGCCTTCCCAGGCTGTAGTCTAGCAGCTGGGTGG
Source organism: Enhydra lutris kenyoni (assembly GCF_002288905.1). NCBI lineage: Eukaryota > Metazoa > Chordata > Mammalia > Carnivora > Mustelidae > Enhydra > Enhydra lutris. The sequence goes on along the minus strand of NW_019154088.1, from coordinate 9,716,154 downwards.
GGAAGGGAGGGGTCTTGTACAATAGGGCAAACCACTCCTGATTCAGGGTTTTTTTTTTTAAGTGGGCAGGGATGATTTCGGGAGAAACAACTCAGTTTTGTCGGTGTTTATTGGAACTGTTGGGACCAATAAATTTTATTTTATTTTATTTTTTTAATTTTTTTTTAATTTTTAAAGATTATTTATTTATTTATTTGACAGAGAGGGAGAGATCATAAGTAGACAGAGAGACAGGCAGAGAGAGAGGGGGAAGCAGGCTACCTGCTGAGCAGAGAGCCCGATGTGGGGCTCGATCCCAGGACCCTGGGATCATGACCTGAGCCGAAGGCAGAGGCTTTACCCCACTGAGCCACCCAGGCACCCCGTGACCAATAAATTTTAGAAAAAACTCCTCAATATTGGAAGATAGGTTGGGTTAGAGGGGATAAGATGATGCAGGTCCCAAAGTTGAATGAATGCCAGGAGTGGTGGGCTGGGTGGAGTCTATGGATGGCTCAGTGTCTGCCCAGCTCAGGAGGACCCAAACTCAGTGCCTGGATTGCTGTAGGAATGTGAGCCCCAGATTGCCAGTCTCCCAAGTTTTCGCAAAAAGCTAGAAAAGCAGATTAAAAAAAAATGAATTTTCTGAATCTTTAAATGTTAGTAACTAATCAAAGAAGCTAAACCGCTGTTTGCATCAAAGCATGATTGGCTGCCAGCATGGAAATTTTCGATTAGCTTTCCTTCACACCTAATGTACTTTACACAGGTTGCCCTCATTTACTCGATGTGGCTTTTCTCCCTCTTTCCCTCTCCCATCGCATGACCTCTAGTGATATGACCTGCTTACCTAACCACTCCTTAAAGCTGAGTTTGAATCGTTTCTTCCCCAGCTCAAATCTGTCTTCACCAACATATTCACCAATATTGCTTCTACCCACCAAGCTCCTGGCTTTCCCTCTCAGGGTTTGAGTCAAATTGAGCAGCTCGTTGGTCAAAACGAGACCCATGGTCTTCACTGCCTGGCTTTTGCTCACTATGATTTGTTGTGCCTGAAACACCCACACCCGCCTGCTCATCTCTTTTTATAACTCCTCCATGAAGCCATTTCTCAACCTCCCTCTTAATTTCCAGCATCCGTTTTATTCAACCAGCCTCCGTTTTATTCAACAGCCTTTTGTTAGACACCTTGTATCACCAAGCATGGCCTGGCATGGGGGACACTGAGGTAAAATAAGACTCCATCCCTGGGGCACTTGACTGGCTCAGAGGAGCACGTGACCCTTGATCTCATGGTCGTGAGCTCGAGCCCCGTATTGCGTACAGAGATCACGTAAATAAATGAACTTACCATTAAGAAAAATAAATAAATAAATAAAAGCCCATCCCCAGCCCTGCCAGAGGAGCCTCCTCCAGATGAGGGCAGACTTACACTACCACGGGCCATGTATGCCCCAGAGCTGTACACAGCGCAGGTGAGTGGAGAGGGCAGCAATGGGCTTTGGCTGGAGAAACAGCAAACACTTTTTGAGCTTCATCACGAGGTAAGTAGAGGCTTTCTGGGGGAAAGGCATTTGAGATAGGGGCAACAGCCTGTGCAAAGGAATGGAGATGTGAAAGTTCTGAGAAACGGTGGGGATGGAAAAGAGGATGGCTGGGAAAGTCACCGAAAAAAGCGATTTGGGAACCAATCTGTTTCTGACAGTATTTGCATTCCTTTTGCTTGCGCTCCAGTGTAAGTTCTAGAAGAGTGGAGGCTGTGTCTCGGCTTTTGTGGTTCCACACCTGCTGTCTGCCTGGGACTGGGTACCCTTGCTCAAATGCTTTCTGCAAAACCACAGCGCCTGGTAGTGGTGAGAGTGCCCCCTAGCGGCCCCTGTGCGATCCTTCTTCCCGTTGTCCTAGCTGACCGGGCAGAGTCCTCCCTGCACCCCTGATCTGCACCCCGCGGATGGCACTTTGTCTGGCATCGTCTCACCTCATCTCCACCCCTCCCTAAGAGGGGGAAGTTCCTTTCTGTCCAACAAACAATTAAGCATTTATTTTTCGTTGATCACTGTTGGAGGCATTGGGCTAGAGAATTTCATGAGTCATTCATCACCTCAGCCTTGGAGGTGCTGCAGAGATCCAAGGGATAATGGAGGTTGTCCCCAGGGCTAGGGGCACTAGAGGAACCGAAACCATTTTGAGTCTTGAAGGATGGATGAATGGCTGGCAGAGTAGGAAGCCAAAATTCAATATCCTCTGAAATGGGGGGGGACCAGAGTAACGAGACTAGCCCCTGCCGTCTATCTACTACCATTTATAAGGTTACGGAGGGGATGTGGGGTGATGGAGACCCGAGACTACAAAGATACCATCTGTTGTCTCCAGGAGTTCACAACCTAGAGGGAAGACAGATAAGGAGACAGAGAGAAGGGAGCACTCTCTGCTCAGGGCATGTCTCCCACCTGAGCGAGCGTGGGAGCCTTTGGGGAAGAACAGTTCTGCCAAAAGTTGAGAAAGGAGGATGTGGTCCAGCTTGAGTGCGCGACAGTTACAAGAACACAGTAGTGTGTTAGCGATCAAAAGGAGGCTCATCCTGGGGTGCTAGAAAGGTTCTGTGTTTTTTTTTTTTTTTAAAGATTTTATTTATTCATTTGACAGAGTGATCACAAGTAGGCAGAGAGGCAGAAAGAGAGAAAGGCAGAGAGAGAGTAGGAAGCAGGCTCCCTGCTGAGCAGAGAGCCCGACGCGGGGCTCAATCCCAGGATCATGGGATCATGACCCGAGCCAAAGGCAGATGCCTTAACCCACTGAGCCACCCAGGCGCCCGGAAAGGTTCTGCTTTTTAAAAAGATTTTATTTGAGAGAGCGAGCAAGGGAGCATGAGGGGGAAGGATCAAAGGGAGAAGGGGACTCCCGGCTGAGCAGGAAGCTCAATGTAGGACTCCATCCTGGGACTCCAGGATCATGACCTGAGCTGAAGTCAGTCACTTAACCAACCGAGCCAGCCAAGCACCCAAGGTTCTGCTTCCTGATCCGGGTGCTTGCCTCCTGGGTGCATGTGGTTATGGAAATTCATGGAGCTGTACACTTCCAGGAGTCAAATATGTACCCTTACCTGCAATCATTTGTAGCCCCCAACCTTTCACATCTTCATGTTTTGTTTTAAGATTTATTTAGAGAGATCATGGGCAGGAGGGGCAGAGGGAGAGTAAGAGAGAAACCCAAGCAGACTCCATTCCAAGCTTGGAGCCTGAAGCTGGGCTCAATCCCATGACCCTGAGGTCATGACCTGAGCTGAAACCAAGAGCTGGATACCCAACTGACTGTGCCCCCAGGTGCTCCTCCGTGTTATTTTTCTGTACAGCAATTATTATAGTCCAAAAGTATCTCTTTGGTAAGACTAGGAGCCATGTTAGGATTTGAACCCAGTCCTTAGTACCTCTAGGACCCTGGGAACTCAGCTTTGCTGAGTCAGCATCCTGGAAAATGGGGGATAATAATAGTACCTTCCCTCATCACGGGGCTGGGTGCCAGGCAAGAACTTAAGATACATAAAGCACTTACGCAATGCTTCCTGCATGCTTATTTTGACAACATCCGATTGGAGGTGTAGGGCACATAGAAGCTCAATATATAATTTGTTCAAGAAATTAATGAAAGCATGGGGTTTTTTTTACCAAACAAAAACTGGCTGAAACACAGCGGGGTGTGGGGTGGAGTACCTCAGTTAAAGGCCCCTGGGCAGGAGCTCAGAGCCTGGGGAGCAGTTACACTCCTGTGAAGAGGCCAAAACTTCTTTGGTGGGGGGTGCAGGGGAGACAGCGGTGACCTAGGTCCCCACACCAATAGGAGTGAAGACCCAGAGCTCAACGCCATGCTCCCTCCCTGCCCCCGAGTTCCCCACTACACACAGCACTCAGGATCTGCCCCAGCAACCAAGCAGGCTTGACAGGGCTCAAACCAGGAAGACATAATGCTACCAGGCAGCACAGCAGCCTCCCTGGGCCCCCTTCTTCCGTGGCCCTCTCACCCCTCCCCTCTGGTGGTCAAACTCGGCAATTCTTTCCACCCTCAGGGGATGCGGGGCAGTTTCGGGAAGGGTGGGAAAACCTGCTAAGCAGGGTGGCCAAAGCGGGACCACGGAACCGGTTGTACAGGGCGGTCCTATTCCACCGCCTCCCCTCTTCCCCAGCAGCCCTGTCCCTCTCCTGCCCCACAGAGCAGAGGCAGCAGCCTCACAGAACCAACCATTTTATTACCCTGTGGGTAGACTGGGGCCTGTGGAAGGCAGGGGAGCGGGTGGGGGTGTGAAGCCTGAGAGCCCTGGGGCATGTGGGGAGGACACAGCAGTTGCTGGCTGGCGGGGCCAGGCCTCATTCTTGGAGGAAGGGAAGAGGCAGCCTCTTTCCACTCCTCTTACCCATCCCCATGACATTAAATAAACAAAAAAGCAACTTTACAGCGCAAAATATACAGGGACGTCCTTGACCCTAGCCCTGGTCTGTGCAGAGTGGGAAGGGGAGGGCTTGGGGGACCTCCAGTTTCTGACATTACCACAGGCCCCTTCCCAATGCCACAGGGTGGGGACAGGCCACTGTGACCAAGAAACAAAACTCCAACTTCTTCTGAAATCCTAGGCAAACAGGTCCATCTGTGTGTGGGACTCGGCTCAAAGGTTTTCGGCTCCTCCTAGACCCTGGAGCTTTGTCAGGAATGGGAGGCCGAGGCTTCGTTGAGATGTCTCCCAGAGGGGCTAGAGCCCTGCCTCAGAAGCAGAGTGGGCCTGGGAACCAGGCTGTAGGAGTCTGGTCCCGCAGTTTTCCCCGGCCCAGGCTTCCATCTTGGTGAGGAGGAAGCAGGGCCAGGCAAGAGCTGGAAAGAGGCTGCGAGAGCCCCAGGCTCAGAGGGGCTGGGTGGTGTGGTTATAGACCAGGTGCTCTGTGTCCTCTGTGGTGGAGACCGTAGAGTTGGCAGGGGTAGGGGGCTGAGGGTGGTAGTGTTGGCGGCGGTGGCCGTATCTGTGGAGGCCCTTCCTCTGGTCCTTGAAGAAGCAGTAACCCAACAGGGCTGTCACCACCACGATGCAGGTGACCAGGAGGACTGCAATGGCCACCTCCACGGAGCCTGGGGGAAGAAGGGGCATAATGGAGGCGAGCTCCCAAGGCCTGCTCAGCTCTGATGCCCACCCCCACTCTGTGCAGAAGGACTAAGTCAGATGGATGCCAGGTGTGGAACGACCTCCAGCGAATGAGCAGCTGGGTTCCATCAGAAGCTCAAGGAAAGGCCTGGAACTCTGACGGCAAACGTATCACATGCACTTTCCCATGCTTCCTTTCTCTGCTTGTGGCTATGGGTACTCTGTCCCTTTAGCCAACCTCAGGATCCTTCTCAACACAGGTTTCGGCAGTCAGCACTGATCACACGGAGCTAATCCTTGGGAGGACACCCACCCTTCTGTGAGAGGGCAGACCAGGGCTCACCTATGTTAGGAATGGGGCTTTCCCGCCGGAGCCCAAAAACATCCTTCTCTACAAAAGGATGAGGAGAGAAACAAGTCAATACTCAAGGCTCTGAGACTCAGCTGCTCCTCAGCGCCCCAGACCACCCACGGCCACCCTCCGCCACCCCCATTCCGGGTACTCTGATGATGAGCCAGGACTGGCCCAGGCCTGGAGACAGAGAACAGTGCTCTAGCTGAGCCCTTTCCCGCCCCCCTGCCTGAGCCCCACTGCCCAGCTCACTGGAGACACCGCGACAGGACGCAAGACACTGCTGCTCCTCCTCAAAGTTGTTCTTGTTGCCATAACAGCCACCATAGGTAAAGCGGGCACAGCGTTCACTGAAGGGGTTGTAGTACCAGCGTGGAATGTTCTCCTGGCAGAGGCCTGTGTCTGGCAGGTCCACACAGTGCCCTGGGGGGTACAGAGCAGGCCAAGGGGTGAGCGGGTCCATGGGGGGCCTCCCTGCTGCCATTCACCAGGCTCCACAGGGTCAATGCTTCCTGCCTCATGCTGAGACGCAGGGAGGGCTTCAGGGGGCCCCAGAAACAGCTGGCCCTTCTGGCAGTTTTGCCAGAAACAAGGAAGACAGATCCTGGACAACAATTTTAGACCCAGAAATACCCTCCATTGACTTGTGTAACTTTTTTATTGTTATTTATTTATTTATTTATTTTCATTTTCTTTCAGCTTTTCAATTGTGTCAAGGTCTTGGTTTTTCTATCCAACACTGGATGGTCTATCTTTTAACAAAGAAGGCTCAGGGTCTGAGCCCTATCGGGGCTAGGGCTAAAATTTATTAACATTTTTTTTTAAGATTTTATTTATTTGACAGATAGAGATCACAAGTAGGCAGAGAGGCAGGCAGAGAGAGAGGATGGGAAGCAGGCTCCCTGCCAAGCAGAGAGCCGGATTCGGGGCTCGATCCCAGGACCCTGGGATCATGACCTGAGCTGAAGGCAGAGGCTTTAACTCATTGAGTGACCTAGGCACCCCTATTAACATTGTTTTATTATGGTTATTTTTTTTTTTAAAGATTTTATTTATTTATTGGACAGAGAGATCACAAGTAGGCAGAGAGGCAGGCAGAGAGAGAGGAGGAAGCAGGCTCCCCGCTGAGCAGAGAGCCCGATGCGGGGCTCGATCCCAGCACCCTGGGATTATGACCTGAGCCGAAGGCAGAGGCTTAACCCACTGAGCCACCCAGGCGCCCCTATTATGGTTATTTTAATAGTTCATCTCGATTTGCAGCATGTAATAGTGGCTTTCGATGTATGCTAGTGAGATGACATTTCCTTTAATACATTAAGTTTGTTTATTTATAATACATTAAGTTTAAAAAGTACTTGACTTTGGGCACCTGGTGGCTCAGTTGGTTAAGCGTCTGCCTTCGGCTGAGGTCATGATCTCGGGGTCCTGGGATTCAGCCCAGGATACTAGGATTCCTGCTTGCTCGGTAGGAAAACTTTTCTCTCTCTCGCTCTCTCTGCCCCTCCTTCCTGCTAATTCTCTCTCTCTTTCTCTCAAATAAATTAACTCTTAAAAAAACAAAGTACTTGATTTATAGGAAAAATGCTAAGTAAATCACGTCTCGGTGATATGCAGGCATGGTTCAATCTCTGAAGGTGTTAAGAGGAGGACCCATGCTTGGGAAACATGGAAATGAAGAGAGCCTAGTTGCCCACCAGCTTTCTACCTGCAGGGGACAAACCCAGCAGGCCCCTCAGGCACCCTGGAGCAGTGAGGGAAGACAGCAGTGCCGGCCTCTGTCCCGACCCTGGGTACAGGGGAGAATCTCACCTTTGTCACTGCGGAAGTGGATGTTCTGGAGCTCCTCAAAGCCATTGGTGTCTGCAAAGGTGAAAGGTCAGAGGCCCAGGCCCCACAGGGGTCTCCCCCGGGGTGCAGGGTGCACAGTGCAGGCCTCCCCCACCCTGGCCCACCGCCCCTCCCTCTCCTAGGCCTCACATTTCTCACAGGTGGCCTCGTCGGAGGCATCGGGGCAGTCGGGAGTGTCGTCACACTCCAGGAAGCTGTCAATGCAACAGCCGTTGCGGCAGCGGAACTCGGCAGGGTGACAGGTGCCAGAGCACACTGGGTGGGGCAGGATGGCAATAAGGGTGAGGTCAGGCTCAAGCACAGGTCACTAGGTACCAAGAGTCCATCATCGACCTGGCCTCCTCTACCCCAACATGGTATTATGACATGTCCCCTGCTCCCCGACTGGCACCCCCGCCCCCCACAAGCCCTCCCGCACACAAACTGGGCAGATCCTGACAGGGTGCTGGGCAGCAAGGGGTGGGACACTTGTGGTCCTTCCACATCCTATGAGGGCAGGAATGGGCTGGGCAAAGGGAGCTGGGGCGGTGACAAAGCCATGACCTAGCCAAGGTGAGGGGAATAGGGAAAGGAGCAAAGCTCACCCGGACCGTGCCTTTCCAGTGAGGGGCCTAGAAGAAAGAAAACAGATGAGTGAGAGGAGTCAGTGCCAGGTCCTGGCAAGGATGAGCTGACAGGGGTGCCTGGAAATAGAGGACTCCCCCGCCTGTTGCCCTGAACTTCGGAGAGACCACCCATGGGGAAAGTCACCTGAGCCCCAAAGCTACCCCATAAAGGCCCACCTTGCACATCCCTGCAGGCTAGCTTGCACTCCTCTTCCCGAAGATAGTTGTTCTTATTGCCCAAGCAACCTCCGTAAACGAAACTCTTGCAAATCTGTTCTTTGGGGTCGTAGTACCAGCGCGGGAAGGAACCGCGGCAGCGGCCCACCTTGCTGGATGCGAGGCAATATTCTGGGGGTAAGGGAAATCTTGTGAGGGGCCCCATCAACAGAGAGGGCTGGCTCCACGAACGGCCTCCCTACCCCCTCCCTCACCTTCTGTCTGCTTGGGGGATAGCACAGTAACTGTGATATTGGTCATGCTCTCTGGCTGGTTGGAATGGGCCGCTGTCAGCTGGAACACGTAGGTGCCTTCCTTGAGTCCCCACAGCTTCACCTGGTCCGGCTCATTCTTCTACACACAGGAAGAGCCATGAGGCTTGGACCCCCGGATGCCGTTGGGCTGCCCCAGGTCCTCCCTGCCACACAGCCACCCCCACAGGGAGGGCACAGGGGCTTGGTATTAAAGGGATCCTTGGCTTCTATCCACCCCACCCATCTGGAATCTCAGATTGGCCTGTGGCCCTGGAAAGGGGGCCCTGGAGAGCTGAAGTGGGAGTCAGGGAGCCAGTCCAGTGTCTCACCTCTACTCTGACATCCGTGTCACCCTGTAGTAGGTACCAATCTGTGTTCTCCATGTCCTTCAGCACCAAGGGTTCCTGGGGCTGCACCTTCAAGTCTATGCCTGCCCGGACCTTGGGGATCCGGGGCGCTGAAGAGGAAGGTTAAGGTCAGGTCAACTCTCACAGAATGGACCAGAGCTCTCCTGAAGTGGGGGAACAATACGGAGCCACACAGGGGCTCAGCAGCATGCATAGGGCCCAGGCAGGGGCTCACAACTAAATCAGCATCCTGCCCTCTATTTAGATGTGTCTTTCGTATACTGAAGGCATTTTTGTTTTTAAGGATTTTATTTACTTATTTGAGAGAGTGAGAGAGAGAACATGAGCAGGGGAGAAGGGGCAGAGGGAGAGGAGAAGCAGGCTCCCTGTTGAGCAAGGAACCCAACATGGGGCTCAATCCCAGGACCCCGGGATCATGACCTGAGCTCAAGGCAGATGCTTAACTGACTGAGCCACCCAGGCGCCCCCTGAAGGCATTTTTAGGGTAAAACCTGCTTCTGGAAGCAAAATACGGAACAGCATGTGCCATCTGATCCCAAATAAGGAAAAAATATACATGAGAGAGGAGCTTATTCCCATTTTCTGTAACAACCAGGTACTTCTGCTAACCGCTTTAAAAAGTTAAAGTAAGGGGCGCCTGGGTGGCTCAGTGGGTTAAAGCCTCTGCCTTCGGCTCAGGTCATGATCCCAGGATCCTGGGATCGAGCCCCGCATCAGGCTCTCTGCTTGGCAGGGAGCCTGCTTCCTCCTCTCTCTCTGCCTGCCTCTCTGCCTGCTTGTGATCTCTGTCAAATAAATAAATAAAAATCTTAAAAAAAAAAAAAGTTAAAGTAACAATATTTTTTGAAAATCCAAGTAAGTAACACTACTACCCCTCATTCTGTTGGTCTGGATTGCTGGCTGGGAAGGCCAGCCTGGTAGAGGACTGAAGCACAGAGTCCTTGGGCAGCAACGTGGCAAGCCTTGGTGTCCCAGAGCTCGCAGACATGGGAGGAGAGTGCCTGCCTCTGGCACCGCAGACGGACTTTGCCTCCCCTTACAAGGGGTCTCCAGGGAGTCACACCCTCCCTCAGTCTGACAATGCGTGTGCCTGCGGCTTCCCCCAGTCTCAAGTTAGAGGTTTCGGAGAAACAAGATCAAAGCAGGATTCCTGCCTATACTAGGATGAATGCTGGGACCCAAACTACATATCTATGTCTAACTCCAGAACTTGTCAATGTGACCTTCTCTGGAAAAAGGGTCTTGGCAGAAGCAACAAAGTTAAGCATCTCCATATGAGATCATTCGGGTTTAGCTGCCTAGGCCGATCCGATGACACGTCTTTATAGAAGACAGAAGAGGAGAAAACAGAGGGAAGGGAAGCCGTGTGAAGATGGAGATAGAGACGAGAGTGATGCAGCCGCAGCCGCAGCCGCGGAACACTTGGAGCCTCCAGGAGCTGGAAGCGGCCAGGAAGGCTCCTCCCCGAAGCTTCAGGGAGACCTGGGCCCTGCCAACACCTGGATTCCAGACTGCTGGCCTCCCGAACTGTACGACAATACAATTCTGTGGTTTGGGGACACCTGAGTGGCTCAGTTGGTTGGTGGACTGCCTTGAGCTCAGGTCATGATCCTGGAGTCCCGGGATCGAGTCCCGCATCGGGCTCCCAGCTCCACGGGGAGTCTGCTTCTCTCTCTGACCTTCTCCTCGCTCATGCTCTCTCCCACTGTCTCTCTCTCTCAAATAAATAAATAAAATCTTAAAAAAAAAATTCTGTGGTTTGGTTTGTAGTACTTGGTTTCAGCAGCTACAGGAAGGGAGATGCTGCCTTTGAGGGGACTCCGGTCCTGATGGGCAGATGACACTGAGCACCAGGAAGCAACATGGGAGAAAAGACCAGTCAAGATGAAGCAATGTGTGGTGCGTGTCCCAGACAAGGAAGCGGACAGGCCGAGCAGGAAGAGGCCACAGGAAGTCAGAGCCCCAGTGGACAGCGGAGTAATGAGTTTCTAATTTTTTAATTTTTGTCTTTTTTTTTTTGGTTTGGCTGTGGGGAAGAATGTGCTGTGCTATTGATAACAGCAGAAAACGTGAGCCAAAAAAAGGAGCTGGGGTTTTGCAAGGCAGGTCTGGAGGACAAGAAAAGGCCAGCGTGGTGAGACATACCTCAAAGGGCTCTCAATGCGGAGCCAGAGCACGCGGACACAGCAGAAATGACATTCAAACATTTAAGAACTGGCGCTACAGGAAGGGAACAGCCATGGCCATGAGCAGTGGCAGGGTCCTGGAGCCCAGGGCTGCACCAGACACGGACTTCCTAGATGCATGATCGAGGTCCAGGAGTCTAGAGGAAGGGGCCCTCCTGAGCTCCAGGATACAGCAAGTGATCCCTCTGTCCTGAATTACTCCCCCCCCCCCTTTTTTTTTAATTTATTCATTATTTGACAGGGAGTGAAAGTACAAGCAGGGAGATAGAGGGAGAGGGAGAAGCAGGATCCCCACTAAGCTGGGAGCCCGATGTGGGGCTCGACCCAGGACCCTGGGATCATGACCTGAGCTGAAGGCAGCAGACACTTAAACAACTTAAACAACTGAGCCACGCAGGTGCTTCCCCCCTCTTTAAAGATTTTATTTATTTGTCAGAGAGAAGGAACACACCCAGGGGGAGCGGCAGAGGGAGAAGCAGGCCCCCCCACTGAGCAGGGAGCCCAATGCAGGAATGGATCCTAGGACCCTGGGATCGTGACCTGAGCTGAAGGCAAATGCCCGACTGACTGAGCCACCCAGGCTCCCCATCTTGAATTACTTCTCTGAAGCGAGGAGGCCAGTGAGGGGACCAGCACAGCAGTTCAGGGCACATGCGAAGGGAGTACTCGGAATTAGAGGGAATGGAAAGGAGGATGTGGTCAGAATGTCGGACAGATGCTTCCATTATGTGACAGGCACTGGCAGGTGGAAAAGAAGTCAGGACGCAGACAGAAAGGAAACCCAATCTAGAGGGAACCTGGGGGGTTCAATCAGAGAAGCTGAACTTGAGGGAGGGAAGACCACTAAGAGGAGTGACCAGCGGGCAGCAGAAGTGTGCATGCGAGCTCCAGAGAGGCCAGAGATGGAGAGAGACATGGAGCTGGGTTTACTGACAAAGCTTCCAAGAGTTTAACTTAGTCTGCTGGCGACCGTATCATCTACAGTAGGAACTGACAAACTTTGGCCTGCAGGCCAAATCTGGCCCACTACCCGTTATACTTCTAGATGGTTGAAAAAAATCAGAAGATTAGTATTTTTTTTTAAAGAATTTATTTATTTATTTGACAGAGAGAGAGAGAGAGAGATCACAAGTAGGCAGGGAGGCAGGCAGAGAGAGAGGGGGAAGCAGCCTCCCCACTGAGCAGGGAGCCTGATGCAGGGCTCGATCCCAGGACCCCGAGACCATGACCTGAGCTGAAGGCAGAGGCTTTAACCCACTGAGCCACCCAGGCGCCCCAGAAGATTAGTATTTTGTGACACGGGAAAGCACCTAAATTTCAAATGTGCATCCATGAATTGGAATACAGCTTTACCTGTTCGGTTACATATCGTCAACGGCTGCTTTCGCGTTACAAGAGAGTGGAGTGGCTGGAACAAAGATTATACGGGCCACAAAGCGTAACATAATTCCTATTTGAACCTTAACAGGAAGTTTGCTGACCCTTGATCTAAGTCACCTACGTTCCTAACTATCATGCCACAACTGCATTCTTGCCCCTTTCCAGATCAGAAAACTGACACTAGAGAGGTTCAATGACTTGCCCGGGGTCACTCAGTTTTTGAACAGAAGAGTTGGGATCTGGACCCTGGTCTATCTGACTCCATAGCTCTTTCTTTTTTTTAATTTTTATTTATTTATTTTTTTAAGATTTTATTTATTTATTTGACAGAGAGA
>NW_019154088.1:9641724-9703106 GCF_002288905.1 Enhydra lutris kenyoni | reverse complement strand
AAAAAAAAAAAAAAAAGAAATGTGATTGTGACTACTTTTTATAATCTCAGGGTTGTTTTTAACTTAGGCAGTACATATATAGGATAAAAAAATTCAAAAAGTACAAAAGAGGGGCACCTGGGTGGCTCAGTGGGTTAAGCATCTGCCCTTGGCTCAGGTCATGATCTCAGGGTCCTGGGATGGAGCCCCGCACCCAGCTCCCTGCTCAAAGCGGAGTCGGCTTATCCCTCTGCCCCTCCCCTCCTGCTCATACTCTCTCAGATAAATAAAATCTTATTTTTTTTTAAAGATTTTATTTATTTGACAGAGAGAGACAGCCCAAGAGGGAACACAAGCAGGGGGAGTGGGAGATCCACTCGTACTATTTTGTGTATGTGTTTGTGAGTATCAAGAGAGATAGTACTGAATTCAGAAGCATGCGAGATCTCTTTCATGGTTTTCCCACAGTATGTTTTGGAAATCATTCCATAGCAACATGGAAACAATTTCCTTTTATTTCTGGCTGCACAGTACTCAGTATATGAATGCACCATAACTTACAACTTAATTAACAAGTACACCGGTCTCCTCGTGATTTAGATTCTTTCTTTTTTTTCTTTCTTCTTCTCTCCCTTCCCTACTAAGAACTAAACCATACTGCCTCAGGTTTATTATTATTATTAAAACAGCATTACCATATCCAATTATAGGCTGTGTTGATGGACATTTAGATGGTTTCCAATTCTTCACTGTTATAAACAGTGAGTAACTGGCTGGTAAGTTGGTTTACACACATGTAAGTATGACCACAAGATGAATTCCTGCAAGTGGAACGTGTTGGGGGCTATGTGCATTTACTGGGGTTGGTTGTTGTTGTTGTTGTTTTAAAGGGTTTTTTTTTTTAAGATTTTATTTATTCATTTGACAGACAGAGATCACAAGTGGGCAGAGAAGCAGGCAGAGAGAGAGGAGGAAGCAGGCTCCCCCCTGAGCAGAGAGCCCGATGTGGGGCTTGATCCCAGGACCCTGAGATCATGACCTGAGCCGAAGGCAGAGGCTTTAACCCACTGAGCCACCCAGGCGCCCCTGTTTTTTTTTTAATATTTTATTTTTTGACAGATCACAAGGAGGCAGAGAGGCGGGGCGGGGTGGGGGGAGCAGGCTCCCCTGCTGAGCAGAGAGCCAGATGCGGGGCTCCATCCCAGGACCCTGAGATCATGACCTGAGCCAAAGGCAGAGGCTTAACCCACTGAGCAACCCAGGTGCCCCCATTTACCAGGTTTTAAAAAAGTTTTTGTTTATTTATTAAGTAATCTTCACACCTAACATGGGGCCTGAACTCACCATCCTGAGATCAAGAGTCGCACACTGTTCCGACGTAGTCAGCCAAGCGCCCCCTTTTACAGTTTGGATGGATATTGTTGAACTACCCTCTAGTAAGGCTTTACCGAGAGTTATGTCAAGCGTTGAGAGTGAATTCAAAGGAAGAAGAGAAGGTAAGAGATAAGAACGCTAGTGGGAGGCTGAGTCACAGAGATTCCTCTTTGATGAGGCAGACTCACACAGGGTGGACCCAAGGGGGAAGACGAGGACACACAGGGCCAGTGAAGGGATGGGAGGAGAGAGCTTCCACAGAAAAGCATATCAGACACAGGTGTGGAGGCCTAGAAGAATGAGAAAAGGAGGCCCTGGCTTCCCGGGGATGTGGGGAAACAGAACCAGAAGAGCAGGAAAGAAAAAACCCTGTCTGGACCGAACCCACACTCTGGGGGCCTGGCTGGCAATCAGTAAAGGGTCCAAGAGGAACAGATTCTGGGGTGACCTCTGAGAGACAAGGCCACGGGGGTGCCTCCCTCGTTACATTCTTCAGAAAGCTGAAGACATGCGCCAGTCTCCCTAGCAGACAGACAGGCTAGCCCCAGTGGACAGCGGAGTGATGCGCCAGGTCTTGGGCCAAACCAGCCACATCCACCCAGCCCCAGGCCCTGGGAGCAAGGGGCAGATGCTCCGCCCTTCCACTCCCTACTTTCTACCCCCTCAAGAGGACAAAGGGCCAGAGTGGCCATAAAGCCAGCCCCTCCCCCTGCTGCCAGGCCTCAGGACGTCTCCAGGAAACAGACTCCTCCTCCTAAGCCACTCCTCCAACAGAAAGAGGGGGAGGGCAAAAGAGGGGAGTGAAGGAAAGACCAGGGTGCTCAGGAGGCCAAAGGAATCTGGACTGGACTGGCCACAGACAGGGAAAGGGGAACAAGCTAACCCACCCTGTTGAGGATTTCTCTACCCTGTGCAAGAATCAAAGGTTTAGATGCCCCGAGCCTCTGTCCACCTTGCCTGTCTTGATCCATCTGAGCCTCCAGGATGGCTTTGTCCAGCTTTTTCCCACCTCCAACCTCTAGCGAGGCTCATCTGAGAATGGACTCCTTGATACCAAATAGCTCCCCTCCACCCCCCAGAGCACTGCAGTGCCCTTAAAAATGGCCTGGAGCTCACACTCCGTTCACACCCTACCCAGCTTCCTCAGTGACCCAGGAAATCCCTACTCCACCCTGTGTTGTGCAAACAGGCCAGTCTGGGGCGGCGGGATGGGGGGTTTCCAAATGAGGAAGGTTGGTCTCAAGACCAGGGAGCCCCAACCAGCTCATCTCCCTGACCAGAACCCAGAGGTTTAGGTTCGGGTTCTGGAGTGGGGCTCCCATGGACCCTCTATCAGAGCAGGAAGGCACAAGCAGCTCAGGTCAATTAGTGTCATCTCCACCTACACTCTGTGCCACTTCCTTGTGGAACAGGCTCAGGCTCTGGGCCAGTGGGATTCAGGTGGCCCAGCCTGGCCCAGAGATGGTACCCACTCTCCACCTCCCCCACCCGGAATTCTCATCCCACCGTTTCTCAGAGAGCCAGGAGAGCTACTGGAAGGACAAGGAGAAGAGCAGGTCCTTAACCTGAGAGAGAGAGACACTGGCCCAGGAAAAAGCTAGACAGTCTCTTTTTCCACTTTCCAGAACTGAGACCATCCCCAGACTGAGTACCAGCCCAGTCCTAGCCCCCAAATTGCCCAGCCTCTGCTTCTGTTATCTCCTGAGCTATTTTGGGTCAGAGTGCTGGGTTTCTACCAGAAAAGGTGGTCTTATGCAGGAAAAACAGCACGGGACTTTTGAAGATCCTGCCTGGGTTGAGTCCCACATCTCCCATATATAAGCAGTGCTATCCTGGGCTAATTATTTAACACGGGAGTCAGTTTCCTAATCTAAAAAGTGGGCTGCCGACTAATAGCACCCTTTTCAGAAGTGGCTGTCATGAGGCTGAAGTTAGAGGCTGAGTGGTACAGCCATCAGTCAACTATCAAGTGCTAACAGAGGTTATCAGCTGTGACCCATCCCTGCCCTGGAGCCCCACCTGGCCAGAGCAGCGGAAGAAAAAATGGGGAACGAGGGTCTCTGGAGGGGCCCTGATTCCCAGTGCACTGCTCAGTCCCAGGAGGAAGGAAGAGCCCCCACCTTGCTCTTATCCCTGGAAGTAAACAAGGCTACCACATCCTCAGCTGGGAGAGCCCTGCCTGGCTCACCGCGTCCACACACACCTGCCTGGACAGCTGACATCCCTCCCCTACCAGGTACACATACCAGTGGGCTGACTCACAGGGCAACCCTCGTCACCCCCACCCCAGAGCCTCTGGGTACTGTGCCCACAACACCATCCCTTCCCCTTTTAGGTCAACCCCTGACCAGGCTTGTCTTTTAGCTTCTGGGGTCTGGCCCTTTCTTCCAGACCACCAAAAGGCCAACAGATGGGGACAGGGGTGCAGACAGAAGCCAACCTGTCCCTGCCTGGCAGCAGAGCAGACATCTTCCCCCAGGCTCACTCAACAGGGCCTCAAGGTGCCTAGAACGGTGCTTGGCAGGGGGTGCTTACCTAGTCACCCTGCGGCCCCCAGGCAACTCACTCCCTGACTGCGCGTATCACAGTCAGGAACCAGGACTGGCAAGGAGCTGCCTCCTCTCTCCCAAACACACATCCAGGAGCACCAGCCCATTCAACATCCTGAATTCTGGACCCAGAGTCTGGGCTCTAGAATGTTTCCCCTCCCCACTCAGGTAGCCTGGCCTTTGTTTACTGCTTGTACTGCCTACTTCTAAGGAGCAGTCGGGGCAGAAAGAGACCGTCCTCCTTACTGCTTTCTGATGCTCGCCTTCCCCAGGACTCCGTGACCAACCCCCTTTCTAAGTTTCCCCAAATCCATCCCACCCGTTTCCCTCGTCCTTACCGCCAAAACCCTGGGTCCGCAGCTCGCGGTAGGACTGGTAAACTTCCCGCGTGAGGTAGTTGATGAAGCCCTCCCTGGGCGCGAACTTGCACACGAAGTTCTGCTCGTAGAGGCAGTTCATTAGGAAGCAGGCTGCAATGGCGTCCTCCCCGCCGTCGGGCTGCAGCTCCACCAGCGCCAGGTTGCAGTTCTGGGTGGTGCAGCAGGCGCGCACGCAGTCCCAGCCGCGGCGCACGGTGGGGGAGCCCAGGAAGGTGGCCCCGTTGCTGACCGAGGCCTCGGTATCGAGCACGAAGGCAGGCACCCCGGCGGTAAAGCGCTCCAGACAGGGGGCTCCCGTGGGCAGCCCGGGGGGCGCGGGCGGCGGCCCTGCCTCGGTGCCCAGGAGGTCGAGCGCGCACAGGAGCCACACGACGACTGCTGGGACGCGGGCCTGGGAGAGGCGGGCGCAGGCCATCATCCTCCCCTGGGCCGTCGCCATCCTCCCCACGGGGGTCACCTTTACTGAGCGGGCCTGTGGGCTCCGAGGGTGCTAGCGATCTGAAAGAGGGTAGGAGACGGGGAAGGAGACACACGGGATCAGCCCGACGCTTCAAGAGAGGCGAGCCTGCCCGGAGTTAAGTCGGGCGGAGGGCCGGGGAGCACCCCGCGCCCGGGGGGTGAGGAAGGGGACGCGGACCACGTCAAGCACACTCCGGGTGAGCCCGCAGCCCGACGGACGGTCAGATGGACGGCTAAGGAGCCCACGTACCCGGACACACGCAGCAGCGCGGAACAAAGGACCGAACATGCTCCGAGCCCGCTCCGTCCCCGCCTCGCGCTCTGGGGCCCGGGTTACCTGCGCAGGTGAGTGGGGTGGGGCCCGGCCTGCCGAGGTTCCGGTCCCGGCTTCCTGCGCGGCTCCGGCCGCCGCTTCCGCCCCGGTGGCGGGTGCGCTGGGGCTCGGCCTCCTCCTCTTCAGGTTTCTGGTGAAACTGAGTCAGTGCGGCCGGGGCGGGGCGGACATTAACCCCGGCTCCGCCGGCCCCGCCCACGCCCGGTGCGCTCCGCCAGCCCAGCCCCGCCGAGCCCCGCGGAACCGCCGCCCCGCGGCCCCCGACTCTCCTGCGCGGACTGCTCCCCGCGGGGGCTCTGAGCGGCGCCCCTCCGGCCTGCTCTACGTCCGCTCCGCCGAATCCAGGCTCGAGGCGGGGTCCCGCGCCCCAGAAGTGCAGCCGGATCCCCGGGGGCCCGGACGCCGCCGAGACGCTGCAGCGAGGTCGCCCACTCGGGGGTCGGGCGCTCCGCGGCGGCTGCCTCTGGCCTCCCTTTCCGGTCGGGGCCGTCAATCCTAATCAGGCCTGAGGCGCTGGTGAAGGGACTGGGGGAGGAGAAACCAGGGAAAGCCCGATGCAGACGATTTGGCGGGCGTCGCCAGCCCTCGGGAAATCATTTCCATCTCGTGGCAGGAAGAGATCCCCCGAAGCTGTGGGGTTGCACCTTAGATAACTGGAATCCGGGATGCCTGTTCCAGCGTCACCGCCCTAGCCAGCTCCGGGAAGCCCTCCTTTCTGCCAGAGTGAGCAACTGAGGCAATTCCCTCTTCCACTCTTCCCTGTGGGACCTGCTGTGGCTCCATTGCGTTTGAGGCCCTTCCATACAGTGTATCAAGGCTTACGTTCAGGTCTCCGTTGGAGCTGAGTCCCTGTTAGCTCACTGGTCTGCTGCCTCGTCCCCTGGAGCACAGGTTCCCTCTTCTCTCCCACGAAGAAGCTGTTCCTGGTCAAGAGCTGGCCATTCTCTTCCAGCGGAATGCCATCCTTGAAAGCTAGAGATTCCAGCTCACCAAAGTAGTTTAGATAATGACCTTCACAGAACCGTGAGCTCCTTGAAGCCGAGAGTGAAGAACTCCTCTTAAAGACTATTCCTGCAGAGCAAGACGGGTCCTATTAATGCTCTCCCAAAAAAGAGATTCCACACCTTTTCACAATGACTTAACAAACCCCACCCAGTGGAACATTCTTCCTAATTTCTCATGTAGAGCAGCTTTACCTACTAAGTCCTGTAGCCAACCTGTTAATCATTTTCCTGGCTGAACTGCAACATCCCCCAGTTGCCTACCTTCTGGGTGTTGGGGTGGGAATCTGGGGTCTGTCCCCCTTCTTTGGATTTTCTGCTTTTCTCCCACTGCCCCCAGCACAGTGGACATAGGGCAAGGATGTTATGCTGGGAGTGAAGCAAATGATTGTGCAGTTACTGGGAAGAAAGGATTTTGTTGTGAGTTGATTTTTGCCTTCCCCAGTACACTATACACACAAGAATCCTAACACAGGAGACTATTACCTATGGTAACATTACATAACCATAGATTGATCATTACATCCATCCACACCATTATGAAAACCTGTATTCATCAAGCACTGACAGTGCCCAGACCCTTAGGTTCCTAAGCACTTCCCAACATTGCCCCATATACTCAGACCAAGAAAGCAGGTATTATTTTTATCCCCAATATACAGATGAACAGGCAGGTTGTGTCAGGTAATGTGGCATGTGGCAGAGTGAGGATTGACATCTAGGTAAGCCAATTCCATTGCTTTAGTGCCTAAACCATGGGCTTTATAGCACTTGCAGCTTTGACTTCAGCTGGCCCTTCTGCCCTCACCACAGAATTTAACTTGCCTGAAGCAAAAAATTCATTTTCAAGTGGTGAGCAAATCACCTTGAGGTAAGACACTAACCAGCACACTTGACAGAGATGATTACTAATGCTCACAGGAAGTCTGAGAACAGTTTCCACTTTGCAGAGAAGTTCGCTAGCTCCACTGAGGTCACAGAGTAAAGAGTGGGAGGCAAGGCTGGATAGGGGTTGAGTTGGTGGGCTTATATCTCAGGCCCCTGGGTTTAGTTATCATCTGCCATTTATTCTCTGTGTGGCCTTTGGTAAGTTAGTTAGCCTCTCTGTGCTTTGGTTTCCTTGCATACAATGTGGGGCTTCATAGGTTATTATGAGGCTTAAATGAGTTAACACAGATTAAACATTTGCTAC
Source organism: Enhydra lutris kenyoni (assembly GCF_002288905.1). Lineage (NCBI taxonomy): Eukaryota > Metazoa > Chordata > Mammalia > Carnivora > Mustelidae > Enhydra > Enhydra lutris. The sequence continues at coordinate 9,695,838 of NW_019154088.1, read as the reverse complement.
CATGAATGCCCAGTAAATGTTACCTGCAAAAAGTAACAGAGCCAGAATTTTATTCCAAGTCTCTATGACATCAAAAACTACACTTTCCCACTACTAGGAGTGCAGCCATCTCCCAGCTCCCCGCCCCTACTGAGTAGCTGTGTGAAGCCATCTTCCATCCTCATCTCCAGTTGAGCTGGCTGGCAGAGACCGACTGCACCTGCCAAGCCCCGCCCAAGATGCAGAATGGTAAGTAAATTTACAGGCTGTGTTTGTTTTACACCTTTACATTTTGGGGCGGTTCGTTATGTGACAATAATAATTGAAATAGAGGGGTAATACATTTATAGACTAAATTTTAGTTCTAATTAATGATCCATAAGCAATACATTTTATAAATTTCAGTTTGGTTTTTTGTAAAGACTTACTTATTTGAGAGAGACAGAGAGGAAGTTTGTGAGTGGGGCGGTGGGGAGGTGCTGAGGGAGAGACTCTTTAAGCTGACTGACTCCCCGCAGAGCTCAGAGCCTGATGTGTGGCAGGATCCCAGGACCCTGAGATCATGACCTGAGCTGAAACCAAGAGTCAGATGCTTAACCGCCTGAGCCACTCAGGCGACCCTAAATAAAATTCCAGTTTTAATGATCTAAGTCAAAGCCCATGACTTCTCTTGATAATGCAGAACCAACAAATTTTCATCAGGAATTTTGGGGAAAGTAATGTAATTCTTTAAAAAAAAAAAGATTTTATTTATTTATTTGACAATCAGAGATCACAGCTAGGCAGAGAGGCAGGCAGAGAGAGAGAGAGAGAGAGGAGGAAGCAGGCTTCCCGCTGAGCAAAGAGCCTAATGTAGGGCTCAATCCCAGGACCCTGAGATCATGACCCGAGCCGAAGGCAGAGGCTTTAACTCACTGAACAACCCAGGAGCCCCAGTAATGTAACTCTTTTCAAGGTGAGGCCGCTGTCATTGGTTCAGTCTTTATTTAAAGGAGACAGGTTCTCTCAGATGATGCCTAAAAGGGGCATTTTTAAAGAATTCTACTAGTGTCAGAAATGCTCCCACAATATTCCAGTGTGATAGGGGGCCTCTAAATAGCCAGCAGTGGTCCAGACCTACAGTATTCATGCCTTTAGGTAACCCCCTCCCCTTGAGTGTGGCTGGGCCTAGCGACTGGCTTCTGGTGAGTAGAATACAGCAAAAGTCTCGGGATGTCACTTCCTGGTTTAGACTGCAGAAAGACTGTGACTTCTTGTCTTGCTTGCCGCCATTTTCCTCTCAGTGCCCTGGCTCTAGTGGAAGCTAGCTGTCATGTGGCGAGTAGTTCTCTAGAGAGGTCTTTGTGGCAAGGAACTAATGTCTCTGACCAACAGCCCTGACCAGCAGCTGACTTGCAGCCTTCTGAGAATCCCTGACCTAGGCGAGCCAGTTAAGCCACCTGTTACAACGGTGATAGAGTAAATACTTACTGTTGTAAGCTGCAAAATTTGGGGGTAATTTGTTACGCAGCAATATATAACTAACATTAATTAACTGAAAAAATTAGGATATCAAACTATAAACAGTTTATTTGGTACAACTTTCCAAGGAGCTAATATGACCATAAATATTAAACTCCCCTAAAATTTTATACATTCTTTGTCCTTATCGTTCCACATCTAGAAATTTCTCTTAAGGAAAAAGAAAAATCATGGAATTCTAACAAAGGAATAGTTACAAGGATGTTTAGAACAGTGTTATTTATAATGGCAAAAAATGGGTAGCAGTCCGTATATCTAATAACAGGGGATTGAGTAACTATATCATGGAATTGCTGCTAATAGAACAGGTTGAAATCCATTAGTGAATCTTAAAAACAAACTGACTTGCTGTCAGCATTTGAAAAAATAAAATGAAATCAATTTGAAAATATCAGAGGGGAAAAAACCAAAAAACAAAACAGACAACAAAAAAGAAAGTATCAGAGGAAAGGTAAGTTTTGCTTCATAAGAAATTTCCATTTCATGTTTGTATATGTGTACATTGTGATAGTAAATGAATTCCTTACTCTGAGTCATGGTCCAAACTTTTAAACTCTGTAGTGTCAAAAAAAGATACATATAGGGGCACCTGGGCGGCTGAGTCCCTTAAGCATAGGACTTTTGATTTTGGCTCAGGTCGTGATCTCATGTGGTAGGATTGAGTCCCATATCAGGCTCCATGCTCAGTGGGGAGTCTGCTTGAGATTCTCTCCCTCTCCCTTTGCCTACCCCCGCCCCCCGCTCACATGCACACATGTACACTTTTTCTCTCTCAAATAAATAAATCTTGAAAAGAAAAAAGCTATGTACAAAACTACTTAGTGGTACAAAAAAGTATGCAAAAGATATTAAATTATCAAACAGCATGCTTATGTTACAAAATAATCTAACTTCATTAAAATTTAAAACAAGCAAAGCTCTATGAAAAATGGAAAATAAATACACCAAACATATCATTTATACTTTTCTTTTTAAATCTATATTTTAAAATTTTCTACAACAAACATGTCTTCTTTAAACTTATTTCCTGAATAATAATAATAATGGTTTTTAAAGTTTCCCTAATAACTATATATTATGTATTAGTATTTTCTCAACTATGTTATATTTGCGTAGAAAAAAGACTGAAAGGAAATTTGCCAGAATGTCAGTTAGAAGTGGTGGTTTTTATGTGGTGGGATTGTGGGGAATTTTTAATGTTTTAGAAAACTTAGAAATATTTCTAAAATGAACATGTTTTTCTTTTATAATAAAAAATTTAAAAAATAATTTAAAGTAATCTCTACATCCAACATTGAGCTTGAACTCATGATCCTAAAATCAAGAGTTGCATGCTCTGCTGACTAAGCCATCCAGGCTCCCCTATAAATAAACATTTTTAATAAGAGAAGGAAAAGAAGAGGCATTTTTTTTTAAAGATTTTTTTTAAATTTATTTATTTGACAGACAGAGATCACAAGCAGGCAGAGAGGCAGACAGAGAGAGAGAGAGGAGGAAGCAGGCTCCCTGCTGAGCAGAGAGCCCAATGTGGGACTCAATCCCAGGACCCCGAGATCATGACCCGAGCCGAAGGCAGCGGCCCAATCCACTGAGCCACCCAGGCGCCCCCAAGAGGCATTTTTTTTTTTAAAGATTTTATTTATTTATTTGACACGGAGAGAGAGATCACAAGCAGGTAGAGAGGCAGGCAGAGAGAGAGGGGGAAGCAGGCTCCCTGCTGAACAGAGAAGAGAGCCCAATGCGGGGCTCGATCCCAGGACCCTGAGACCATGACCTGAGCTGAAGGCAGAGGCTTAACCCACTGAGCTACCCAGGCACCCCAAGAAGAGGCATTTTTATTTTTTTTTTAATTTTTTTATTTTTAAAGATTTTATTTATTTATTTGACAGACAGAGATCACAAGCAGGCAGAGGCAGGCAGAGAGAGAGGAAGGGAAACAGGCTCCCCGTGGAGCAGAGAGCCCGATGTGGGGCTCGATTCCAGGACCCTGGGATCACGACCCGATCTGAAGGCAGAGGCTTTAACCCACCGAGCCACACAGGTGCCCCCAGAAGAGGCATTTTTAAAAAAGACTTTATTTATTTGAGAGAGAGCACACAAGCAGGGGGAGCAGCAGAGGCAAAGGGAGAAGGAGGCCCAAGGAAGCTCCTTGCGGAGCAGGGAGCCCAATGCCAGGGCTCGATCCCAGGACCCTGGGATCATGACCTGAGTCAAAGACAGATGTTTAACCAACTGAGCCACCCAGGCGCCCCAAGGAAGATGCATTTAAGAGCAGTGTAGTTCTGATGGTGTCTGCCTGTGGCCTATTTTATCCCACCACTGGACCTAGGTCAAGCAAGGAGCAGGGCAGACACCCTTACCTCTGCCCAGGCCGGCACCCTCTTTGTTTGCCCATCCTGACGTGGCCCTGCGGTCTTGGTGCTTTTTTCTTTCCATGTTATCTTGGGGCATGATTCCCTTATCTTGGGCAAACTAATTGACTAATGGTGACATGCATAGGCCAGTGAGACGTGTGTGAGTGCAGAAATGGAAGAATGTTAATAAAGAGCCTTACACATACATAATGGGCATAACTCATTTGTGTGCCATTGAGGTTCACGGGGGCCATTCTGTATGCTCTTGCAAAATCTCCCCAGCCTTCAGTTTACAGATGAGGAAACAGGCTCACAAAAGCTCCATGCGTGAACCTGTGTCCCTGTATGGGCGTCTATGAAGTTTGCCTATGTTGTGTCCCCATTCCATTACCAAGTTCTATTAAATAGTACCCCCTAAGTAGTTCTGCACTGTCCCCTTCTCACTACTGACAATACTACCTCCACCAGTCAAGCCCTACAGCAGTGGTCTCCTAACTGATCTCCTTCAGACTTTCTGTACCCTCTGATTCTCTATTTAACAGGCAGGGTGAGATTTTGAAAATTTAAATCTGAACATGTCAGCCTATCCCACCACTGTTGCTCAAGATTTTGCTCCCAATGTGCTTAGGAGAGAGACAGAATTCCTTAATGTGGATCACAGGGCCCTGTGTAGATACCTCCACCCCTTCTGCCTCATGACTGTGTTTCCCTCCCTCCTCTCTGTTATAGTCCCATTGACCTTTTAATCCTTGTATTCAACATCTCCCTCCTGCCACAGGGCCTTTGCATTTGCTCTGACTTCTGCCAGATCCACTCCTGCTGGTCCCTGTGCCTAGTTAACTCCTATTCATCCTTTAGAACTCAGTTCAAACTGTTACCACTTGCTAAGTCACATCCTCAGTAGACATTCTTATAGCACCTTTTACCTTTTTTTTTTTTTCAGATTACTAAATACAGTTGCAGCTTTACATTTCTTTGCTTAGTTGATTAACATTGGTTTATTTTTACACTCCACTATAAGTTCCATGAAGGTGAGGACAGAGTTTCTTTTGGATCGCCAATCCCCAGGCCCGAGCATAATGCTTTGCCTACTATAGGACCTCCTAAAATCTTTGTTATTAAGTGAATGAGTTAATGAATGAACAAAATCCATTCAGTCTTCCAATCTGGTTCCTTTTCCTGAAAGTGTTCCTGAACTCTTCACAAGACAGGAAACAGAAGACGGAGGGAATGAGAATAATAATACCTGCCCCTCACAGAGTGTAATGGTCATCAAAGTAACACCTGAGTCTACAGGCTACATTTTATCATTTATTTATTTATTTATCTATCAAAGATTTTATTTATTTATTTATTTATTTAAAAAAATATTTTATTTATTTATTTGACAGAGAGATCACAAGTAGGCAGAGAGGCAGGCAGAGAGAGAGAGAAGCAGGCTCCCTGCTGAGCAGAGAGCACAATGCGGCCCTCTATCCCAGGACCCTGAGATCATGACCCGAGCCAAAGGCAGAGTTTTAACCCACTGAGCCACCCAGGGGCCCCACAGATTTTATTTATTTATTTGACAGAGACACGACGAGAGAGGGAACACAAGCAGAGGGAGTGGGAGAGGGAGAAGCGGGCTTCCCAGTGGAGCAGGGAGCCCCATGTGGGGCTTGATCCTAGGACCATGGGATATTGACCTGAGCAGAAGGCAGATGCTTAATAACTGAGGCTACATTTTAGAGGCCTCCTCACTGCTGCTCATTTCCACTCTCTTCCACAGAGGCCCAGGAACGAAACCGCTGTAGAGAAATCCCTCAGCAAGCCTTTGGCAGACAGAGCCTTACCAGGAAGGCAGAGAGCGAGAAGGCAAAGAAAGGAAGGGAATGGGGGCGCCTGGGTGGCTCACTCAGTTAAGTGTCTGCCTTCGGCTCAGGTCATGATCTCAGGGTCCTGGGATGGAGCCCGGCATCAGGCTCCCTACTCTGTGGGGAGCCTGCTTCTCCGGCTCCCTCTGCCCTGCCGCTCCCCCTGCTTGTGCTCTCTCTGTCAAATAAATAAATAAAATCTTAAAACAAATTAGAAAAAAAAGGGGGAGCCTGCTTCCCCCTCTCTCTCTGTCTGCCTCTCTGCCTGCTTGTGATCTCTCGTCCTCTGTGTCAAATAAACAAATAAAATCTTTTTTTTTTTTAAAGGAAGGGAATGGATGTCTCTTGAGAAGGAACTCTGTTTTGGACATCATATTTACATATATTAACTCATTTAATCTTCCCCCAAAACCCTATGTGGCAGATGAGAAAATGGACTCAAAGAGGTTGTGAAATGTGAAGGTTATAAAACTTTGCAGAACAGGGTAAAAAGCTGAGTTTGAACTCAGATCTGTCAGCCTTCCTCCAAAGTCTGGGCTTTTCCAGGCTGCTTTCCTGGGGTGCAGCCCTCAAACATCTCCCCGCCTCTGTTAACTTAGAGCCCCAAAGTTTTTCATCGTTAAAGACTCATCTATTAGAGGCGCCTGAGTGGCTCAGTCAGTTAAGCGTCTGACTCTTGGTTTCGGCTCATGTCATGATCTCATAGAGTGTTCACCCTCTCTCTCAAATAAATAAATCTTAAAAAGAAAAAGGCTCATCTATTGGCTATTATCTAAAGCTCTCTTTCAGGAGTCAGTGTATGATGGTTTTAGTCGATACATTGGAAACAGAAACTCAATATTTTATTTGATTTTTAAAGATTTTATTTATTTATTTGAGAGAGAGAGAAATAGCCAGAGAGAGAGCACAAGTGGTTGGGGGGAGGGAGAAGCAGGCTCCCCACAGAGCTGGGGGCCCCACATGGGGCTCAATCCCAGGACTCCAGGACCATGACCTGAGCCAAAGGAAAACACTTAACTGACTGAGCCACCAGGTACCCTGAAACTCAGCATTTTAAAGGCAACTACTGCAAGACCTAAAGAGAAATTTATAAACAAATATTGGAATGTAGAAAGTAAAGGGGGATGACAAAGTTAATTTCCCATTCTTCATAGGGAGAAGACAAGAGATACTGTCTAGAATGGACAAATATATTATACAAAGGGATAAATGGTGATTACTGGAGAATTAAAAACAGAAGCTGTTGGTGGGGTTGCTTCTGGGGAGTGGGGCTGGGGAGAGCAGAGAAACTTCCATTTTTCATTTGTCCTTCTGAACTGTTTATCTCTTTAAAAAATGACAGTGTTTCTTCTGTAACTTTTGTAAAAAGCTTTTAGAAATTTTTGTTACAGGGCACCTGGGTAGTGCAGTCAGTTGAGTGTCTGACTCTTGATTTTGACTGGGTGTGATCTCAAGGTCCTAGGATGGAGCCCCGCATCAGGCTCCACAGTCAGCAGGGATTCTGTCGATTCTGTCTTCCTTTCCCTCTGCCCCTCCTGCTCGGGCTCTCATTCTCTCTCTCTCTCTCTCTAAAAAAAAAAAAAAAAAAAAAAAAAAAATTGTTACAAAAGACTGAACAAACAAACATACGCTTCCTTTAGAATGCAAGTACTGTATGTTTAGAGCTATTAGTCTCATTACCAGGGTAAAAGTTAGGTCTGCAGGTTTCCTTTGTGTCAAGAAGGACCTGAGTCAGGGGAGGTTCATGTGATGATAAACATGGCTTCCCAAGCAGTTGCCTCTGGGGAACTCGCATGGGGGACAAGCTTGATTAATTTATCTTTGCAAGCACAGAGCCAGGCTGACAGAGGAGCACCTCTTTCCTTCCATATCCATAAGGCAGCTCACAATCAGACACACACAGACACAAGAAGGTCCTGACCTGATGAGGGCCAGAGAGAACCATTCCTCTAACTACCTCTGGTGAGACTCTGCCCCCTGCCAGTGCTCCACTCTGAGCAAGAGCGCCTACCAGTCGGGGACCCTGCTCCTGCAGGATCCATCTGACTGCAGCTCCTCAAGGCCCAGGTGGATCTAGTCCTAGGAAGATGGGATGCTGAGGGCTCTCAGGTGAGTGTGACTCTGGTCCTGTTCTACAACTGGCCATAGAGCACCGATCAGAGCCCTGTACCCCTCAGGACCAGAGGGTCCCTTCTTCCTCCCAAGGCATGGCACGTTCTTGACCATTGCTTATCTGAGGTTGAAATAACTTTGGGCTCCAGTAGCTGCAAAAAGGAGGGCTGGGGCACAGCTCAGGTATGCCACTCAGTGGCAGCAAGGAGCCAGGAGATGGGCATTCCCAGCACCAGAGAAAGTCCTATTGATCTTTGACCCTCCGCCCTTCCTGGAGCCTTGGCCCTCCCTCTTTCCCCCTTCCTTTCTTCCCTGCTGGCCTCTCCCTCTGTTCAGCTCCTCACTTCCCTGGCACCCCTGCTCTGACCGGCAGTTTTTCCCAGGTCCTGGCTCACGCCAGTCCTTCCATGCTGTCCTCAAGCCCTGCTTCCTGCACATCTCCCAACCCCGATGGGGAGAACTTGAGTAAGAAGGTCCACTGGACTTCTGGGAGGAGGAGGATGTCATCCACAGACTCAGAGTCAAAGTCCTACGCCGACCCCTCCAAAGTGTCCAGGTCCCGGAGACCCAGCCGGCTGACGGTGAAGTATGACCGGGGGCAGCTCCAGCGCTGGCTGGAGATGGAGCAGTGGGTGGACTCGAAAGTTCAGGAGCTCTTCCAGGTGAGAGACACGATGCCGGGGGTGGGGGGAGGACACTGGGTGTCGGGGAGAGAGCCTGCCGGGATACCGCAGGAGGAGCTGGAGGGCCAATGTGAGATGCTCCCATAGAGAGAAAGCGTCTCCCAACAGCTGACAATAGATTTGCAGTCCGGAAATCTGCCTCCCTCTGGTCTGGGCTTTGCCTCTAATGCTCTTCAAAAAATCTTTGCCAGGTTGTTTTAATATCCCTGAGACTAAGTTTCCTAATCTATAAAATGAGCCTGTCAATGCCTGTTGTATCTTCTTTGTGGGACGTTTTGAAGCTCCAGTGAAACAGAAGAGCTATTTTTATTTATTTTCTGTCTTCCTCTCATCCTCAAAACATCTACATGTCAAGAGCTGCATTGTCTAGCACTCTAGCTATCAGCCATGTGTGGCCATTGGCCTTCAAATTAATAAAATTAAATAAAATACCAAGTTCAGTCTCTCATTCACACTGGCCACATTTCAAGTGCCCCATAGTCCCACGTGGCTAGTGGCTGCCATCTTGTCAGCACAGATAGAGAAACATTTCCGTCCTCTCAAAGTGAACAGCACTAGACTAGAATAAGTCCTCAGCCCTGGCTCTGACTGACTCCCCTCAACTCCCCCTGAGGAAAGGACAGGTCTCTGCCCCTTGTCACGAGACAGTGGCACTTTCTTCCTTAGGTAACTAAAACTCAGGACCCTAGAGTAGTCACCACTGCTGTTTCAACAACGACAGTAACATTCTGAACACTGAACTCTGTTAGATACAGTGCCTCATATAGGTCCTCCCTATTCCTCCCTCAGGTAGACAGGCTTTACCGTGGAGGAAATGGAAGCTTAGAGATGTTGAGTAACAAAGGAGCCCAAGGTCACACGACTAGGAAACCAAGAGACCAGGAGCTGCAGCTGGGGCTCTGCCTATAGAGCCCGGGCACTTAGGGGAGCAGCTTAGTGGTTCTCCACCCATGAAGTACTTCAGAAAAAACCTTATGACCTGACTGCGCTCCAACTGACTAAATCTATTAGGGTGGGGCCCAGACACTTGCCTTTCTTTTCTTTTCTTTTTCTTTTTTTTTTTTTTGGCTCCAGTTAATTCTAGTATGTGGCTTGCTGAGAACCACTGCACCAAACCAGAGCCCAGGAGTCTTCCTCTACATACCCTGGTCTTTCTTTCTCCTCCTTCTTGACTCTGTTCCTATCTTTTCCTTTCGGGGCAGGGGCTCGTCATTCTTCCAGATAAGGGCTGTGCTGCGGTTGGGGTGGAGAAGAATGATCCACATAGCCCAGGCTGTCTTGGGAAGCTCACTGGGTCATGTGTTGGTGTGGTCCACGTGTCCACCATGTCCCCTGCAGCATCCTGGGCTCCCTCGTGCAGGGGAGGGAGATGCTCTGGAGCTGGGAGCAGGAGAGGCACACTTTCTCCACATGCTTCTGCTCAACCTCCACTGCCCTTCTATCCTGCGAGCACCCTCCCTCCTTGGATCAGTTTCAGTTTCAGATTGTTATGCACTTGCATAAAAAGGCTCATATTTCAGACACCTCAGAGCAAATTTTTCTAGGCATCAGAGAAAGATACTAGACAAAGAATCTCATTTTGTAAGATCAATGGGCAGGGGGAGGGCTGCACAATAATGAGCTCATAACGCTGGAAAACAGGATATGTGGGAGGACCACTCCCAGGCAATGACCGAAATAAAATACCTGGCCTGCGGTTGCCATGGCAATTGTCCAAAGGTGCTAGGTGGCAGTTCCTCTCCCAGTCCCTGCTGTTTTCAGCAGGAAGCAGCCAAGTGGCTGTGGAAGCCCCAGGTGGCTGGTCATCTTGGGACAGATTGAGGCAACTGTGTGTCCGTCACAGAGTGACCATCACAGAGCCTGTCTCCGTGCAGCGGGCTCTCCTCAACATACCCACCTTGGAGAGCCCTGTGGGTTCCAGGCATGCATTACTGCTTGTTCACTTTGATTTAATGAGATCCAACTTTACTTTGATGGAGGCCCCCCCTTCTCACTGAGTTTAAAAGCTGCTTTGGAGTCTTCAGAGGAACCAAGTCTGGGTTCAACAAAACAGACTTGGGGCTCTAGTGCTCTTATTGTCCAGAGGTGGAGTGTGGATTTGGCTTCTAAGCAAGGCTATAAACACTCATAAGTTTCTCCTATTTTAAGGAGACTCTTTTTTTTTTTTAATTTTTAAATTTTATTTTAAAGTTTTTTTTTTGTTTATTCATTTGACAGAGATCACAAGTAGGCAGAGAGGCAGGCAGAGAGAGAGGGGAAAGCAGGCTTCCCGCTGAGAAGAGAGCCCGATGCTATGCAGGGCTCGATCCCAGGATCCTGAGATCATGACCTGAGCTGAAGGCAGAGGCTTAACCCACTAAGCCAAACAGGTGCCCCTATTTTAAGGAGACTCTTGCTCAACAATGCACCCCCTCCTCAGTTCCTACCCCTAATTTCATGTCTCTTTTAGGACAAGACTTCTTAAAGGATTTGTCCACACTCCCACTTACCTTTCCCTTTCCTATCACTATTCAAACCACTGGAACCTGTCTTCTGTTCCAACCATTCTATTGAGAGCTCTTGCCAAGGTCACCGATCACTGTCTTGGGGCCAAATCTAATGTACACATCAGCACAGTACACTGTTGACCACCCCAGAGTTTTGAAAACATTCCTATAGCTTCTATGACACTATCTTTTTCTGGTGGCAGCTGGCATTTTGATGTAGCCCTTCTGATGCGGTGACATCTTAAGAAACAATCTATTAGACTTCCGACCTTAAAAAAGTATTGTTAACAAATATGTGAAATGACACTTGTGAGCTCCTTCCTGGGCCTTACTCCACTGCTGGTTCCCATGGCAGAGAGGTCAGGAGGAAGGGGACTGAGGATGGAGTGAAGGTGAGAATGGAGTCAAGTCTGGCAGCATCTGGCAGGAAACCCCTTCATGAAACATCAAGTCACAGGTTTGCCACACTTGTTCAGCCCAGCAAGTGTTGTTTGACATTTAGGGAAGGAATATTTGGATCATGATATCAGCCCATATTCTCAACTCCAGAGACTCTCAGTAATATATACTACCTTATATTCAAAATACGTGTGGATAATATCACAGGTGGTATGAAAAGGTTTTTTGGGGGTCCAGACTTGTACTCTTTTAGAGGTAGAATTCTAGTAATTGGAAGGCAACTTTACTATTCAGCCTCCCCCCTCCCCACCACGTTCTGGGATTCCAGCTGCATATATGTGAGACCACTCAATATCACACCACAGGTCATCAAGGCTCTGTTCTCTTCTTCCTCCCCAACCTCTCAAGGTTTTTTTCTTTCTGTGTTTCTTTTTTTTAAGATTTTGTTTATTTGTTTGTTTGTTTGTTTTGCTAAAGAGAGAGCACAAGTAGGCAGAGCAGCAGGGAGAGGGAGAGGTAGGCTTCCCACTGAGCAGAGAGCCCGATGTGGGGCTCAGTCCCAGGACCCTGAGATCATGACCTGAGCCAAAGGCAGCCACTTAATCAACTGAGCCACCGCAGGCACCCCATCTTTCTGTGTTTCATCTTGGCTAGTTTCTATCACTGTATCTTTAGGTTGAACTGATTCTTTTTTTGGCAACGTCCAAATATGCTGTTAACTCCATTCAGTAAATTTTTTCATTGAAAATATTTTATCTTTCAGGGCACCTGGCTGGCTCAGTCGGTAGAGCATGTGACTCTTGATCTCCAGGTTATGAGTTCAAGGCCCACACTGCATGTAGAGATTACTTAAAAATAAAATCTTTACAAAAATATTGTATTTTTCATCTCTGGATATTCCATTTGGCTTTTTTCTCATATATTTCATTTTTCTCATTACTGTGTTTGTGTTTTCCTCATCTGCTAATTCCACCATCTGTCATTTCTGGGTCAGCTTCTATTAACTGATTTATCTCCTCTTTATAGGTCACATTTCCTGCTTCTGGTATGACTAGTGATTTTTGTTTGTATACTGGACATTTTATGAGTTTTATGTTACTGGGTAACTAGATTTTTTTTTTCTTCCTTTAAAGCATTGGCCCTTGTTCTAATAGGTGGTTTAGTTACTTGTGGCTCAGTTTGATCCTTCTGAAGCTTGTTTTTAAGTTATGTTGAGTCTAGAGTAGCCTTTAATCTAGAGAATAATTTAACCCCCAGTAAGGGCTCTACCGAATTCCTGCACAATCAGTGATGACCATCCACTCTGGCTGGGTGGAACTTGATTTGCCTCCCAGTCCTGTGTGAGATCTGTTTGTCTCTGGACCTTCGGTGCCTCACACTGCCTGGCCTCTTGAGGGTTTACATTATGAATGTGCATCTTGTGTTCAGGAAAGACTTAAGAGGACCCTTATGCAGATTTCTGGAGGTCTCTTTCTTCATAACTCCCTCCTCTCCACGGCTGTGTCTAGCAACCTCCAGCCACCTCAACCCTGAGCTCTGATCTCCGTCACATTAATATAGCAAGACCACTGTGCTCTGCTTGAGGCCTCCCTCTCTGCTCTGTGGTCAGGAAATTGCCTCTAGGAATAAATATAGGGCAGTTACAGAGTTTGCCTCTTCTGTTTCCTTTCTCTCTCAGGTAGCCGTGAAGAACCTGTTGTCCAATGACTGAAAACACTGTTCATATATTTTTGTCTAGTTTAGTGGTTACTTATGTTGGGAGAATAAATATAGCCTCTGTTACTCCATCATTTCCAGAAATATAAATAATCTGGTTAACTCTTATTCAGCTTTCAGGTCTCGGATTAGAAGTTACTTCCTCCAGGAAGTCTTCCCGAACCCTAGGCTTGGTTATGTTCCCCTTCTGTGTGTTCTTGAAGTATCTCATCAGAGTGCCTATCTCTCTGTATTATTATTATTTTTGAAAGATTTTGTTTATTTATTTATTTTTAAAAGATTTTATTTATTTATTTGACAGAGATCACAAGTAGGCAGAGAGGCAGGCAGAGAGAGGAGGAAGCAGTCTCCCCGCTGAGCAGAGAGCCCGATGTGGGGCTAGATCCCAGGACCCTGAGATCAAGACCTGAGCCGAAGGCAGAGGCTTTAACCCACTGAGCCACCCAGGCGCCCTGAAAGATTTTGTTTATTTATTTGACAGACAGAGATCACAAGTAGCCGGAGAGGCAGGCAGAGAGAGAGAGAGAGAAAGAGAGAGAGAGAGCAGGGAAGCAGGCTCCCTGCTGAGCAGAGGACCCGATGTGGGGCTCAATCCCAAGACCGTGAGATCATGACCTGAGCCGAAGGCAGAGGCTTAACCTACTGAACCACCCAGGCACCCCTATCACTCTGTATTATAACTGCCATTTCACTTGTCTGTATCCTTCAGGAGACTGTAAGCTTTTCAAGGGCTTGTGTCTGTCTTGCATTATGGCCTTAGTACTTATTACAATACATGGAGGATAGCATGCACTCAGTAAATATGCATTAAATGAATGAAGGCTGAACCAGATGAGCTAGAAACTAAGAAAGCAAAAAGGAAAGTCAAGAGCTTAGGGTGAAAGAGCTAACTTAGAACCCTAGCACTATTTATTTTAAAAAGGCATGGAAGGACCGAAACTGTTCACCACGGTTACCTGTTGGCAGTTGGAGGAATGAGAGGACAGGTGAGGCTTCTTTTTCTTTTTTCTTTCCTTTTTAAAAAAATCAACTTTCTTGAGGTGTAACTGACAGAGAATAAAATCTGAAGTGTACATTGGGATGCACTTTGCCATACATAGCACTACCCCAATCAAGATATGGAAATTTCCATCATCCAAAGAGTTACCCCTAATAACCATTTTTTTAAAAAAGGATTTTATTTATTTATTTGAGAGAGAGAGTGAAAGAGATCACAAGCAGGGAGAGAGGCAGAGGGAGAAGCAGACTCCCCACTGAGTAAGGAGCCAGCCCTACATGGGACTCGATCCTAGGACCCGGGGATCATGGCCTGAGCGGAAGGCAAAACTGACTAAGCTACCCAGGTTGCTGCTCTCCCAAATAACCTTTAAACAAATTATACACATTAGTTACATTTTGTATCTATTTCTGTTGTATCTCTTCCACTGCCTCTAACATGTGGACCTTTGGAGGATAGGATCTTTGTTTTGTTCACTGAAGTTCCCAAGTTCATGGTACCATGTTAATAGTAGTCAAAAAAGATTTTAAATGATTAAGTAATCAAGAGGAAAAGGTGAAATTATAAAACCTTTAGAAAACATAAAGGTGAATATCAAATATTTATTCAAATCAGTGTGAGAAGAACTCGCTAAGTATTAAGAGAAGAAGAAGCTGGGGAGGAGGTGGAAAAGGAGCAGCAAAATTTCTTTTCAGTGGAAAAGACCATTAGTTACATTCAGCTATATAAACATGTATTTCCCCAACTCCTTCTCCACACATAAATTGTATTTCCAGGGGCACCTGGGTAGCTCAGGCAGTTAAACTTTAGATTCTTTTTTTTTTTTTTAAGATTTTATTTATTTATTTGACAGAGCGATCACAAGTAGGCAGAGAAGCAGGCAGAGAGAGAGGAGGAAGCAGGCTCCCTGCTGAGCAGACAGCCCGACGCAGAACTCTGTCCCAGGACCCTGGGATCATGACCTGAGCTGAAGGCAGAGGCTTTAACCCACTGAGCCACCCAGGCGCCCCAAGCCTTAGATTCTTGATTTTGGTTTAGGTCATGATCTTAGGGTTGTGAGATCGAGCGCCTTGTTGGACTCTGCACTCACCAGGGAGTTTGCTTGAGATTCTGTCTCTCCCCTTGCTCCTCCCTCTGCCTGTACTCTCTCTCTCTCAATAAGTAAATAAAGAAATAAATAAACATTTTAAAAATTCTTAAAAACAACAAATGGTATTTCCATCATATGTGAAATGAATCCTAGGGCTAATCTGAATTTAATTTTATTTTTATTATTTTTTAAGATTTTATTTATTTACTTGACAGAGATCTCAAGTAGGCAGAGGGGCAGGCAGAGAGAGAGAAGGGGGAAGCAGGCTCCCTGCTGAGCAGAGAGCCCGATGCGGGGCTCCATGTGGGGCTCGATGCGGGGCTCGATCCCAGGACCCTGGTATCATGACCTGAGCCAAAGGCAGAGGCTTTAACCCACTGAGCCACCCAGGTGCCCCGCTAATCTGAATTAAAAAAAAAAAAAGACTTCTTGGGGCACCTGAGTGGCTCAGTCAGTTGTTGGGCATCTGCCTTCAGCTCTTGTCATGGTCCTGGTGTCCTAGGACACCTGTCCCCTGCTTTGGGCTCCCTGCTCCATGGGAAGCCTGCTTCTCCCTCTCCCAGCCCCTGCTTGTGTTCCCTCTCTCACTGTCTGTCAATTATATAAATAAAATCTTAAAAAAAAATAATTAAAAATAATAATTAAAGGGGCACCTTCGTGGCTCAGTGAGTTAAGGCCTCTGCCTTCGACTCAGGTCATGATTCCAGGGTCCTGGCATTGAGCCCCACATCAGGCTCTCTGTTCATCAGGGAGTCTGCTTCCCCCCACCTCTCTGCCTGCCTCTCTGCCTACTTGTGGTCTCTGTCTGTCAAATAAACAAATGAAATCTTAAAAAAAATAATAAGAAGAATTAAAAAAGACTCCTTAGTGAGAAAAAATGAATGACCTATTAGAAAATGAATAAGGCAGCAGTTCTTGAAGCATATTCTGGTGACCCTTTCAGACGGTTCATGGTTATTTTTGTAATAACGCTGAGGTGTCAGTTGCCTTTTTCACGATGTTGACATTTGCACTGATACTGCAAAAACAGTGGTGGCCCTTAGCGTGAATTCAGAAAGTGGCAGTGGGGCAACTGGCTGGTTCTGTTGGAGGAGCACGTGACTTTTGATCTTGGGGTTGTGCGTTTGAGCCCCACATTGGGTGGAGAGATTACCTAAATAAATACACTTCAAAATAAGAAGGAAAGTGGCACCCACCTGTAGTAATGTTACAGGAATTTTTATTCCCTTACTGCCCACAGTTCTTGGTCATGGTGCTTCGAAGAATGAAGACAAAGATCAAAGAGTGGTGGGCAGCAAGGCAAAGTTTATTGAGCAATAATAGTACAAAGCTCCCAAACAGGGAGGGGACCCAAGAGGGTTGCTGTTTTGGCATTCACACCTGGGAGGTTTTTTTTTTTTTTTTTTTAAGATTTTTTTTTTTTTTAATTTATTTGACAGATCACAAGTAGGCAGAGAGGCAGGCAGAGAGAGACAGGAGGAGGCAGGCTCCCTGCTGAGCAGAGAGCCCGACGCGGGACTCGATCCCAGGACCCCGAGATCATGGCCTGAGCTGAAGGCAGAGGCTTTAACCACTGAGCCACCCAGGCGCCCCCAAACCTGGGAGTTTTTATAAGCTCTTTGCAGAACTTTCTGGAACCTCCTGAGTGTGGGGCCTCTGTGGACTGACTGCTGAGGTGTGCCAGTGAGGGCTTTGATCATGCTCCCATCTAACTATTGGGTTATTGTTCATGTGTTGATGGTCTTTTTGGGCTAACCTTTGGAAACTAATTGCCTCAACTTGTGACAGTGACAAATGTCTTATGGTTGTTTTGCTTCAGGATGTTTTGCAAATGTCACTTCTGCAGAGGCTGCTAGACAGGATGCTATTGTGGTCTTGTCTAAGTGGTAAAACAGGAGACTAGTGCAGTTCTGTCTTAGCTGTCCCGGCACCCTAATTGTCCAACTAACCCCTAACACTAGTGTCACATTCTTTACTACTGTGTCACTTTCACTTAAGAAAATCCTTGACGAAGCAGTAAATCACTAAGTTTATTAGAACTTGGCCATTGAATTCACATCTTTTTTTTTTATTTTTTTTTTTAAGATTTTATTTATTTATTTGTCAGAGAGAGAGAGAGAGAGCACGAGAGTGAGCACAAGCAGATGGAGTGGCAGGCAGAGGCAGAGGGAGAAGCAGGCTCCCCGCTGAGCAAGGAGCCCGATGTGGGACTCGATCCCAGGACGCTGGGATCATGACCTGAGCCGAAGGCAGCGGCTTAACCCATTGAGCCACCCAGGCGTCCCACATCTTTTTTTTTTTTTTTAATAGACTTAATTTTTAGTGCAGTTTTAGGTTCACAGGGAGATTGAGCAGAAAGTATAGAGTTCCCATATTCCCTGGGCCTCCACATATGCACAGCCTCCCCCACTATCAACATCCCCACTAGAGCAGTACACTGATAAAATCAGTGAAGCTACATTGACACATCAAAATCACCCAAAGTCCATAGCTTATATTAGGGTTCACTTTTGGTGGTGTACATTCAAGGGTTTGGACAAATTTGTAAGGGCATGTATCTACCATTGATAGTATCATACAGAGTATTTTCTCTGCTCTAAAAATCCTCTGTGCTCCGCCTATTCATCCCACTTTCCCCCTTAATCCTCCTGATCTTTTTACTGTCTTGACAGTTTTGCATTTTCCAGAATGTTGTATAGTTGGAATCATATAGTATGTATGACTGGCCAATTTCAGATTGGCTTCTTTCACTTATTCTGTGTGTTTATGGTTCATTTAGGTCTTTTCATTGCTTGACAGCTCATTTCTTTTAGTGCTGGACAATACTCCATTGTCTGGGATGTGCACAGTTGATTTATCCGTTTACCGACTGAGGGACAGATTGGTTTCTTCCAAGTTTTGGCAATTATAAGTAAGCACCTTTTTGTGCAGATATGTTTCCAGCTCACTTGGGTAGATATTAAGGAGTTTGATCACTAGATCATATAGTAAGAGTATATTTAGTTTTGTAAGAAACTGCCAAAATGTCTTCCAAAGTGGCTGCACCATTTGGCGTTACCACCAGTAACAAATGAAGTTTCCTGTCATTCCATATCTTCACCAGCATTCGGATTTGGACTTTTTGCCAATTTGGTAGGTATATAGTATCTCTCATTGTTGTCTTAATTTGCAATTTCCTAATCACATAGGATGTTGAGCAATTCTTATGCGATTTGCCATCCATCCACATATCTTCTTTGGTGAGGTATCTGTTCAGATCTTTGGCCCACTTTTCAACTGGGTGGTTTCTTTCTTATTGTTGAGTTTCAAGAATTCTTTGTCTTTTTTTTTTTTTTTCCAAAGATTTTATTTATTTGACACAGAGAGAGAGATTGCAAGTAGGCAGAGAGGCAGAGAGAGAGAGGGGAAAGCAGGCTCCCCACTGAGCAGAGAGCCTGATGTGGGGCTTGATCCCAGGACCCTGAGATCATGACCTGAGCCGAAGGCAGAGGCTTAACCCACTGAGCCACCCAGGCGCCCCTCTTTGTCTCTTGAACAGTAGTCCTTTATCAGATACATCCTCTGCGAATATTTTCTCCCAGTCTATGGATTGTCATCTCATTTTTTTTTTAATTTTTAAGGTTTTATTTATTTGACTGAGAGAGAGATCACAAGTAGGCAGAGAGGCAGGCAGAGTGGGGCGGGCGGGGGGTGGGGAAGCAGGCTCCCCGCTGAGCAGAGAGCCCGATGCGGGGCTCGATGCCAGGACCCTGAGATCACGACCTGACCTGCCAGCAGAGGCTTAACCCACTGAGCCACCCAGGTGCCCCTGTCATCTCATTTTCTTAAGCTTCTTTCATTTTTAATTTTATAAACTCTATATTGATTCAATTATTTCACTGATTGTAATAATTTTAAAGATAGCTTTATTGAGATAGGATTCACAGGCCATACAGTTCACCCACTGAAAGTGTGTACTTCCAGTAGTTTTAAGTTATCTTCAGGGTTATACAACCACAATTGAATTTTGGGACATTTTATCACCCCAGAAAGAAACCCTGTGCCAATTAGCAGCCACACTTCCTTCCTTACCATCACCACTCCCAGCCCAAGGCAACCACTAATCTACTTTGTGTCTCCATGGATTTACCTATTCTGGACATTTTATACAAATTATGTCCATATAACATATGGACTTTCGTAACTGGCTACTTTCACTAACAAAATGTTTTCAAGATTCATCTATGTTGTAGCATGAATCCATGCTTTGTTCCTTTTATTGCTGAGTAACTTTGTATGGCTACATGATATTTTATTTATCCATTCATTGGTTGATGGAGATATGTGTTGTTTTCACCTTTTGGCTATTATGAATAACAGTGCTATGAATATTCACGTGCAGACATTTGTGTGGACAAGTAATTTCTCTCGGGGGTAGATCTAGGAATGGGATTGCCGGGTCAGATGATAACTCTATATTTAACATTTTAAAGACCTGCCAAACTGTTTGCCAAGGCAGCTGTACCATTTTATATCCTTACCAATGATATGCATAACTTTTGAAATTAAACAGGCGTTTTTATTTTTTTTAATTTTTTTAATTTTTAATTTTTTGAAAGATTTTATTTATTTATTTATTTATTTATTTATTTTTTATTTTTTTTATTTTTAATTATTTGTCAGAGAGAGAGAGGGAGAGAGAGCAAGCACAAGCAGACAGAATGGCAGGCAGAGGCAGAGGGAGAAGCAGGCTCCCTGATGAGCAAGGAGCCCGATGTGGGACTCGATCCCAGGACGCTGGGATCATGACCTGAGCCGAAGGCAGCTGCCCAACCAACTGAGCCACCCAGGCGTCCCAAAAGATTTTATTTATTTATTTGCCAGAGAGAAATATCACAAGCAGGCATAGAGGCAGGCAGAGAGAGAGAAAGCAGGCTCCCTGCTGTGCAGAGAGCCTGATGCGGGGCTCAATCCCAGGACGTGAGATCATGACCTGAGCCAAAGGCAGAGGCTTAACCCACTGAGCCACCCAGGCATCCCTAAACAGACGGTGTTAAAATATTTTATTTATTTGAGAGAGAGAGAGAGAGAGAGAAAAAACGCACAGAGGGAGAGTGATAGCCAGAAGCAGACTCCCTGTCGAGCAGAGCCCAATGTGGGACTCGATCCCAGGACCCTGAGATCGTGAGCTGAGCTAATGGCAGATGCTTAACTTACTGAGCCACCCAGGTGCCCAAACAGGCACTCTTTTTAAAGAACCCTAGCTCTGTTTCAGATGGAAGATAGTAGGACCTCAGTAAGTGTTGAATGGAAGAATGAATGGGTGGTTTGAGGAAGGTGAGGAAATGGACTGAAAATGGGAAGCAGAGTAGGAGATGGAGGAACCCCTGACAGTGACTTTCACTCCAACATCAGCCGGCCAGGCCCCTCTGAACTCTGTGTGATTCCCAAACAGGATCAACCCACTCCTTCTGAACCTGAGATTGACCTGGAGGCTCTCTTGGAACTATCCACAGAGGAACAGAAGACTCACTTGGAGGTAGAAAGTGGGGCTGGGCTTAGAGCGGGAGGAACCCAGGAAGCCAGGTTTTGCCTTCTTGAGTGGTGTGGGGAGAACCAATTCAGAGGGGAGGATTCCTGGGAGGGATGAGTGGAGGCCTGTGGGAAAGTGCTATGGTCGGGGACCCACTCTTTGCTCTCTTCCACCCAGGCTATTCTCCGAAACTGCCCCCGCCCCACAGAGGTAAGGGATGTTCTGCAGGTCTGGGGTAAGAGGGACCCAGAGGGGAGGCAGCTAATGAAGAGGAGTGTTTGAAAGCCCTATGTCCTTTTCCTCTTCCCCTGCTCTGGAGACCCCCTCTGGGGTCGGGGGAGATTATGGAGGGCAGTGTGTTGGGTGGGTGTGACCCCATGCTTTGATCTTAACCGTGTTTCTCTCTTAGCCTTTTATCTCTGAGCTGCTCAGTGAACTCAAGAAATTCCGGAGACTCAGTCGGCCTCAGAAATAAGCCTTGTGAGACTACCTTCAGCAGCCTCAGCATGCCAAGCTGTCCCTGAACCTTTGAATCCTGGGCTGAGAGGACACAGGTGATAGCCCTGTTGGACAGGCAAGGAACGTGGAAGATGAGGAGGGACATTTGGATATTCCTAGTGTATGTGCAGTCATAGCTGGGCTTTCTGGAAGCCGTTCATGGCTGTTGCCTGGTACTTTCCTTGGCAGCCAAGTGGATAAAACTTTTGGGAGTCCCAGCTGAATGGAGTGTGCAGCATATCTTTCCTGAGGGGCAGGGAGGGGAGGGTAAAGTGATATACCAGGGGGCCAGCATCCTGAGCCACCAGGCTCTATCCACACCTCCTCCGTCCATCTACCCAAGTTGGCCTTGAGCATTCAGAGAAGATCACAGTTCTGCTTTAGAGCCCATGATCTAGCAAGGGCTGGAAGCCAAAGAGGGCACGAGACTAGGACACACAGCATCCTGCATCACTGACAACAGGAGCCCAAGTGGCAAATACTAGTTCTGAATCCCAGAGGAGAGGTAACAGGTAAAACCTAGCAGGGTCTGGGGACATCAGGGTAGGCTTAACCTTCCTGTCCCCCTAAATGAGTCAGGAGGCATCAGGCCGAGGACTATCTTGAGCGGGCTCCAGCCAGCAGCAGAAAGAGAAAAAGCAGGAATTAAGCAGACAGGTATAAAGAGTTACAGGCTGAGAGGCCAGGAGTCAGCTCAAGAGCATGTTGCTGGAAAGCTACTGGGTCTGAATAGCTGGCAGGTTGGGACAGGAGCCCGGGGAGGTGGCATCATTTGGGAGTAAGGCAGAAAGCAGGGTAGGCATTCATTGTCTGTGCCTGCACCACCTGAGTACAAGGGAGGTTGAGAGATCCAAGATATTGGGGCTTGGGGGCTACTCTGGGGTGCCCAGAGCAAGATGCACAGTTCAGATCAGTTGAACGAGTATCCATTGCCTACTTCATATGCGGCCTCCAGGGTAGATGGGACTGTTTCTGCCTGGAGAAGCCTGCAGGATGGTCCCACCTTTTTCCGTACTCCATAGGACTGCATTTTTTTTTTAAAATATTTTATTTATTTATTTGACAGAGAGAGAAATCATAAGTAGGCAGAGCAGTAGGCAGAGAGAGAGGGGGAAGCAGGATCCCCGCTGAGCAGAGAGCCTGATGCAGGGCTCGATCCCAGGACCCTGAGATCATGACCTGAGCCGAAGGCAGAGGCTTAACCCGCTGAGCCACCCAGGCGCCTCCAGGACTGCACTTTGAGTGGAAATCTTGCTCTTGCCACCTCTCCAGGGGCTGAGGCTCAGAACCCACAGGGTTCTAAAGAGAAGAGGTGCTGGGCCTAAGACATCAACATTTTTTATTAGATCCACTAAGTACCAGGGAAGGGTCCTGGGCCCTTGAGCAAGTTTCAGAGCTCATTGCCCTTAGATTCAGTCTCGTCTTTTCCCTACCACGCCTCACTCCCAGTCCAGGCCCAGCTGGTGGCGGGCTCCTGACTTCTGCCTTCCTTCTGGCTCCCCCCAGTTACCATCTTGAATGGAGAATGCTTCCTTCTTCCGGGGACACTGAGGTTCAGGAAGGGGCGTATCCAGGAACAGGCTAGCCTGACTCACTCTCCCATGGGGCACCCCGAGGCTGGGCCCAGGGGTGGGCGCACCAGCCTGCACCACTGCCGGTGGGCTTGCCTGCCTGGTTTCCTCAGTGCTCTCGGCCTGTGCAAGGTGGGCAGTAGGGAGATGTCTGGTGCTCTTTAATTTCAAAGGCATCGTGGCCTTCCCTGCGGAGCAGAGAGAGACAGGTCAGGGATCACGGGTGGCCCTCGACGTCTCCCAGTGCAACAGAACATTCCAGCCGTACTCACCGGAAGCAGTGGGCGCAGTAGAGGTCCCCATCACAGCCAGCGCAGCGCAAGGTGGCATCCTCATTGCAGATGCAGCACCAGGGGAGCTCCTCATCCTCAGCTTCGGGCCGGGCGGCCATGGCCTGGGCCTGCCAGGACCAAAGAGGGATGGGGGAAAGAAGGAAGGTGTGTGGGAGACTGCTGCAGAAGCGGCTGGCCAGTCAGGGAGGGAGGCTGTGGTGGCGGCCGGGGTGGGGGTGCTTTTCTCACCTCAGGCTCTGCCCTGCAGGACTGGGCCGGGGCTCGGAGAGTGGGCTCCACAGGGATGTTAAAGCCACTTGCCTCATCCAGGGCAGCTTCTTCGGTGAGCTGTGGGCAGAGCGAATAGGTACAGCTCCCTGTTCCAGGACTAGACCTGACTTTCTTCCACAAGAGGATTTCTGTGCTCTGTGGCCTCAGCTTCTCAACCCATCTCCCTTTATCTTTTGCCGGTGGCGGTTGATATCCTATATCCAGGGGCCAGTAGGCAGGTCTGGGTCACAGAGACAGAGGGGGCCCCAGCGAGAACGGGAGCTGCAGACTGGCCACTCAGCAGAGAGCAGAGGCAGGGTGAATGGGGCCAGGCGGGGGGCTGGGGCAGTGAGACAGGGACAGGACAAGGGCTGGTCAGGTGGGTCAAGCAGGGCCCACCTGCTGCAGTACTCTCCGGATGGCCATCTCCTCATCCTCCTCATCGTCACTGTCTGGGAGGTGATAGTCCTGGAGGGTCACTTGAAGAAGGAATGACAGGAGCAGGAGAGGACGAGTAACATGGAGAGTTCCCCTGAGGAGCTGTACTTTTGCCCCCCAGGAGCTGGTTTGCTTTCCAGTGGCGCTTGTTCCAGAGCTAGGCAGCCTCTGTCGCCACTGATCAGATCCTGCCCTTCCATGCCCCACCCTGCAGGGCTGGGGGACGGGAACAGAAAACTTTGCATCTGAAGGGACTGGGGATTCCAGGCCCCTGATGGCTCCTATGTACTCCTTTTCTACTCTTTCTCCCCATTACTTTCCTTGAGGCTCTGGGCAGAGCTCAATAGACCCCTGGGCGCAGGAATTCCCAGCATCTCACCCAGCATGGCCAGTAGTCACCATTTTGTAGAGGGTGGCTTGGGGGTGTGTGTGTCGGGGTGGGGGGGCCTGCTTGATGGACATGAGTGAGCTGCTGCTTCCCAGCCTCTACCTTTATCAGGGTCCTCGCCCCGCAGCACAGCCAGGCGCTTGGCGAGGGCCAGGATCCTCTCCTGCCTCGTGTTCTCTTCCCGCAGCTCGACTGCTGCCTCAGCCAGCAGCCTGCTCTTCTCCTCTTCCAGGGACCAGGTGGTCTCCCCCTTGGAATTAGTGCTCTGGCCCCCTGGGCCACGTTGGTTGAGGTCATTCTGGACAGAGGCAGCTGGGAGGAGAGAAGCGGTCAGGGAGGCAGAGTCATTCCAAGATCTCTCATCAGAAGCCAATGAGCCTGTTTCTCAACTTCTTTTTTTAAAAACCATAGATTACCAGCTTTTTGCTCAGTATTAGCTCCTGCGGTTTATATTACCAATAAAATCAATCTTTCCTCCATTTTTCCAAATGTAAAATACCAGTAATCCTCGAAATGTTTTTTTTCCAACTATATCCATCCCCACTCCTGCTATTTTTACATGTTGGCCAAAAAGATGAGGATATGGAAACGCTAAGCTACTCAGCCAGTTTCCTGACTTACAGGCTGGCATGAGTATTTCCAGAGGGCAGCAGAGAGGACATGAGAGGATGCGCTTTTCTGTGGTAGGAGGCAGTAAGAATTCTAACCGAGTGGGTGTGGCCCTGGCACTGTCCCCTTGAGCTCAGCGATTCAGAGCAAGAGGTTCAAAATCAGAGAGCTTTGAGCTCAAGTCCCAGCGCTGCCACGTAATACCTGGGACCTCGGTCAAGTTCCTTAAGCTCACCAGGCCTTCGTTTTGTTTATAAAATATGGATAATAAGAGTACGTATAAGATTGTGGAGGCTATTCAATGAGATTATGTCTCTAAAGCAGAGCTTCTCAATCTTGGTTCACTGCTATTTTGGACAGGACAATTCTGTTGTGGGGCCTGGCCCAGGCACTTTACGGATGTTGGGCAGTATCCCTAGCCTTTGCTTGCTAGGTGCCAGTGGCACCCTCTAAGCTGTGACCAGAGGGTCTCCAGATAATCATCCCTGGGAAATCATCCCTGGTTAAGAACTCTTGCTCTGAAGCATTTGGAATTTTTTCCAATAGGATTTTTTTTTTTTAAAGATTTTATTTATTTATTTCACAGACAGAGATCACAAGTAGGCAGAGACAGAGAGAGGGGGAAGCAGGCTCCCCGCCGAGCACAGAGCCCAATGTGGGGCTCGATCCCAGGACTCTGGGATCATGATCTGAGCCGAAGGCAGAGGCTTTAACCCACTGAGCCACCCAGGCGCCCCTCCAATAGGATTTTTTATAATAACAGAAACGTTCCATATCATTGTATTTGTGCTGCCCAAGATTGTCACTCAATAGCATTTGAAATGTGGCTGGTACCACGGAGGAACTGAGTTTTAAATTTCATTTAATTATTATTAGTGTTTTTTGTTTTTAAAGATTTTATTTATTTATTTGACAGACAAAGATCACAAGCAGGCAGAGAGAGAGAGAGAGAGAGGAGGAGGCAGGCTTCCCACTGAGCAGAGAGCCCGATATGGGGCTCGATCCCAGGACCCTGGGATCATGACCCAAGCCGAAGGCAGAGGCTTTAACCCACTGAGCCACCCAGGTGCCCCTGTTTGTTTTTTTTTAAAGGTAGGCTTCATGTGCAGTGTGGAGCCTGATGCAGGGTTCAAACTCACAACCCTGAGATCAAGATCTAAACTGAGATCAAGAGTCAGATGCTTAACTGACTGAGCCACCCAGGTGCCCCAAATTTCACTGAATTTTAATTAAATTTAAGTAGACTATTCCTCATCCTTATCATCATAATCTTCATTGCAGAGAACATTTGCTGACCACTTATTATGAACCAGGAGGGCTGTTAAGTGCTTATTAGGTTAGCTCACTTAATTCTTGTGATTTCCCCATGAGGTGGGTTTTACTACATATACTTCCATTTTATAGACGAGGCTAGTGAGACTTAGGTCATATAACTTTCCCAGGGTCACAGAGCTAGTTTAAGTGGTAGAATAAGAAATCACCCTCTGATTCGAAAGCCCACACACTCATCTGCGAGGCTTACACTGGCTCCTGTTCGAATAAACCATAATTTACAATGTTGATTGTTCTCTGATTTATATGTGTGTCCCAGAGGGTGGGCAGCAGAGCCCATCCTACTTGGGGAAAGAGTGGGGGGCAGGTCCCTGGGGGACCCAGGTGGAGAAGTTACCTGGGCCTCCTTGTTGACAGCTCTCATCAATAGCCACTTGTGCTGCCAGCTCTGTCAGCAGATCCTGTGCCTGCTGGGCTTGGGTTCTGGTGTCTGGTGGCTGATGTGCCTGCTCAGAGGAAGTAACTTCAGTGGGGAGCAGGGCAGGGGGAAAAGTAACGCCGTAAGGCACAGAACAGTCTAGGTTAGGGGTGGATGCTGACATTTCCAAAGCTCAGGGAAAGGGGACTAATCCAGGGCCCACATAATTGAGTAGATCTGGCCATTCTTTCCTGTCCCACCCCATCATGCTGCTTGTCCCTGGTTCCTTGGCCTCGACGCAGGCCTGAGGATCATGAGGTTGGGGTGGGTAGGTTTTGTCAATTTCTACGAAGTACATAAGCATACATGTGTCTGGGCTTCTGCAAGGTCCTTATCCTAGGACCCCTGTACCCCCCAAGAACTCACAAGCTGGGGGATCTGAGAAGGTGGAACTCTGCCCTGCAGTGCAGCAAGCCGTGCCTCCATTTCTTGGGTGGAAGGGATGGAACCCCGGGGTTCATCCCTCAGCGCAGCTAGCCTGGCTTCTATCTCCGCCTGTGAGGCCACTGACTCTGAAAGTGGTAGGGAGAAGCCCTGTAAGATCCCAAGGAATCCTAGTCCCAGGAGGTCTGGATGGTTCTTTTAGGTCACCCGGTCTGCCCCCACTCACTGGGCTTGTTCTGTTGGCGGAGCCGTGCTAGGCGCTCAGCGATAACTTGGTCTTGATGGATCAGTCCCTGGCTCTGGGGAGTGCTGGGCTTCTGCTTGGCTTCCAAGGCAGCCACACGCCTGGTAGGGTATGAGATATGAGAACTGAAGATTGAAGAATGAGATTGAAGAATGCAGAAGGGAGGGGTGAAGGCACCCACTCACCATTTCCCATTCAAATCACTTCTAGGCATCCAGGGAGGACTCCAGTGGACAATATTCTGTGGGCCTCATTCATGTCACCCTGCAGCCCAATCCAGCTGACCAATCGGAGGGTCTGACTGAGAGGACAAGGTCTACCAAGAAGTGTTTTTGGGGCGAGGGCTGAGAAGCTACTGTCTGAGCCCAAAAGGGCATCAGGAGGCTGAGATATGACATTCTCTTGACCCTGTGCTCATTTGATCTAGAGGGTGGGAAGAGAGTCCTGCCCTATGGCTCCTTTGTCTTTTTCCCATCCCTATTTGTCTCTGTCCGTTCAGCACTTACTTCTTATAGTTCTGAGGTGGTGACCACTTGGAAGCATTGGCAGAAGATGACCCTCTATAGGGAAGAAATCTGGTATCAGAAGTCCCGCCATCTGCCAGTCAATGCCTCCCACCCAAACACTTCTGGAGCTGATTTCTAGCCACAGAGCACAAAGCTGTGTGGGCTGGCCAGCTGATTGGTACCATGCTTGGCTAAACCCTTGCCCATGTCAACTTCTCACCTGGTCAGGACCTCATGGCACTGCTTGCAGACTTTCTGTTGGGTATTCCCAGTCCGAGGCACCACTGCACTGAAGCTAAGGCAGCCAGAACAGAAGGCCCGGCCACAGTTCTTACAGCCATACTACAAGAAACACGAAGTAGGAGGTTCCATCTCTCACCCTCCCCTGCAGGCTCCTCCCTGTGACTCTCCAAGCACACAGAGAGGGAAGGCATGAAGTTGTGACAACTGCTGGGAGGAGGATGAGCAGTGGGGCCCCTAAGGCCTAGGGAGAGAGAGGGGTGGATTTATTCAAATCAAATAAAGCTTTATGCAAAATTCCCATGCTTTCTACTCTTGTCTTCAATTCCCTGATGCTGGGGTGTAGAAAACAAACAGGAAAAACTTCATGCTGCAAGTCACTAACTCTTCAACAAAGGAGTATCAGAGAGTATAGAGTCCCTGCCTTCTCTGCCTCAGCAGAGATGAAGGGTGGCTTGGCTTCAGTATGGGATAACAATAGCCTCTATTTATTAAGCACTTACTGTGTGCCAGGCACTAAATTCAGTACTTAATATTCATCATCTGATATGATCCATATAATTTATAGACACTACTTTACTTAATCCTGATGACCACCATTATTATTCCTATCTTAGATGGGGTCAGAGGGGTTACATGACTTGTCCAAACCAAGCTCATTTCACGAATGAGACAGCAGAGCTCAAATCTGAACCCTGACCACCCTGATTCCAAAACCCAGATTTCTAAGTGTTACACAGATCTGCATTCCTACTGCTATTCATTCATCCAATCTGGTTTCTATCTCCTGGTCACAAGTGGGCAGAGAAAGCCTATAGTTTACCTGGAGAACTTAGGGGCCGGTGCAGAGAACGAGACTTTGCCATGGTGCTCCGGGAGCAGAAGGAAGGGCAGTAATTTAACTCAAGAAACCTGGGAAGGGCAGGCTGCATGACGGTGAAGGTTTCAGAACAAAGGGAGTAACGGGCATAGTGTGATGGGTGGTCACAGGATAGTAACTAAGACTGGGCTGCGGAGGAGCAGGGTGGAGGGAAGGAAACAGCTGCATATTACACTTGGTGGACAGGAAAGCCTACCTTTCTAGAAAGGACAGAAGCGTGCTCTACAGTTTATAGGGCACTTTCACCTCCAGCACCTCTCTGGACCTTCATGTCAACCCCGAAAGCGAGGGAGCGTTAAGCCCATTTTATAGAAATGGAAACTGAAGTTGAGTGACTTCATCAAAACCACAGAGCTGGAAAAGGGCCATAAAACCAAGTCTACGGACTTCAAGTCCTGTGCTTTTCCTCCACTCCACATCCTCCCTGGCCCTCTAGCCCGCGGGGAGAAGACTCGCCTCCTTCTTGAAGAGGGTAAACTTGACAGCGCATCCGTAGCACCTACTCTCCATTCAGATGGCCGGCGAAGCACCACAGGTTCCACAGAGCTGAGAGATCGCTCCCGCGAAGTCCCGAGACCCTCCGAGTTTCACTAAGCTCCGCCCCCGTCCCACGCCCCCTCGCGCGGGCTTGCTGCGGCCTCTCGCAGCAAAATCGCGTTCGGCCACTCTAGCCGGAGAGTGGCCGCGGCAGGCGCGGTGGCTGCTGGGAGGCGTAGTTCATTCGCGGCTCCTCCCTTCCCTCAGAGACAGTCAAGCCTGATCCAGAACACATTTCCCAGGGGGCTAAGCGCCACTCAGCCCGTTTCCCGGTGACGGTCCTGGGGAATCCCTACGCACGCTTAGGCTCTTGGGAGTTGTAGTACGAATCCAGTCAGGGTTGGAACCATGGCGGTGGCCAAGGAGCTCTTACAGATGGACCTGTATGCGCTGCTAGGTATCGAGGAGAAAGCGGCGGACAAAGAGGTGAGAACTGTGGCGAGGAGGGCCGAATCCGACCGCCCTGGTGGCCCTTTCTCTCCTGGCGCCTCGCCATCGCTGGCAGCCGCTTTACAGATTCCGGCGGGCCCTAGGCGGGGAATGAGGGACGGCCCGACAGCCTCAGAAGGTGGTTTCCCAGACGTTTCCTGGATGGTCTGACAGCCTCACGAGGAGTTGGGGTACCCAGAAGGGAGGCTTCTAGCGCTGGGTACGGTGCTCTCCCTCTGGCCTTTGCCTAGGAGAGGTAGCTGGGTGAGCCTGAGAGGGAACCCTAGTCCCCTCCCTGCGCCTGCGCAGTGTCAGCCTCTGAGTCCGCTTTTGTCTTTTCTCCCTTGAGCTACTTCTTACGGTCACCCCCTGAAGGCTGACTTAACTCCGCTTAAGCCTAGGGCGGAAAAAAGTCCTGTCTCAAGGCTCCTGCCCTCCCTTGCCATCCCTTTCTTGGCAATGTGACCTGTGATTCTGCCATCTGTTTTCCAGCCCAGCCCATTGTTGCCCTCTGAAAATGTGCTAGTGAGCTCAAAGCGGGAGGATCAGAAGAGTAAAGCGAGAGGGCCTGAAGTTCCACGGGAAGGTGTTGATAAAGGTGCCAGGGAGTGGGATTCTAACTGATCAAGCTGTAATTAGGGTTTGTGTTATCATCCCCTGGATAACGGTGGAGGTTGTAGCAATGTAGGAAAGGGAGGCGAATAATTCATCAGATGAAAGTTAATGCCTTCGAATGTCCCTATACTTCATGAGCTGTGTGAGCTTGTGAGAAGAGGAAGCTCTGGGCAAGATCAGTAGGGTTCTGGGGGAAGAGATGCTGTCAGCCTGCACATCACTGTCTCCTGCAGCTGCAGCTGAAATCAGAAGTTGGCTATTGATGTGTACAGAGCACCAAAAGCATCTGCTAGACCTGTCTCATAACTCTTAAAATTTAATATTAATAATGCCTAACATCTATATAGTGCTTCCTATGTGATGGGCACTATTCTGAATGCTCTGCATTTGTAAACTGTTTAATATGTACTTCATTAATAGTGAGAAATTATTTTGGACATTTTGCATCAAATCCTGCCTGTGTGTTGGAACCCTGAAATCGAGAACTCGGAGGAAGGAGGTTGGGAGCTGTTGATATGTCTATCACTCAGAGGTGGGGGTGGGTAGATGAGCTGCTACTAAGGGAGTTGGGTGAGGCCATTGTCTAGACAAGAGACCAAGGTCTAAGCAGCCCAGTATCCAGTTTTCACTCAGATGAGATAAGGAATATGTGAGAAGGCGGTTTATAAAGGGTAAAAGGTGCTGTTCCTACTTGTCAGTAGGCGAGGCACAACTATAAAATAATGGAGAACATAGTAAATTCCTTAAGAGGATATATAAATGGCCAGTAAGTACTTGAAAAGATGTTTAGTACCGCTAATCATTAGGTAAATACAAGGCAAAACCACAATAAGATACCACTTTACACCCATTACGATGGCTATTACTAAAAAAAACAACCAACCAAACACAGAAAGTTATAGGTGTGGACAAAGATGTGGAGAAATTGGAATGCTTGTGCATTGTTGGTGGTGGATGCATCTGCTGTGGAAAAGTGTGTTGAGTCCTCAAAAAAATTAAACACAGAATTATCATACGATTCAGCAGTTTCGCGTCTGTGTATATACCCACAAGAATTGAAAGAGACTTAAATAGATATTTGTACACCCATGTTCATAGTGGCGTTATTCATAATAGCTAAAAGGTGGAAGCAACCCATTGTCCACCATTTCTTTTTTTTTTTTTTTTTAAGAATTTTTTTTTTTTTTTTTTTTAACAGACAGATCACAAGTAGGCAGAGAGGCAGGCAGAGAGAGAGAGGAGGAGGAGGCAGGCTCCCTGCTGAGCAGAGAGCCCAAATGCAGAACTCTATCCCAGAACCCTGGGATCATGACCTGAGCCGAAGGCAGAGGCTTTAACCACTGAGCCACCCAGGCGCCCCTGTCCACCATTTCTTATGTGAGTTTCCTTTTATATGAGGTTCTTTGAGTAGTCAGATTCTTGAGATAGAAAGTAGAATGGTGGTTGCCACAGGCTGGAAGGTGGAGGTGGAATGAGGAATTAATGTTTAACTGCTACAGAGTTTCGGTTTTACAGGATGTAAAAAGTTCTGGAGACTAATTGCAGTGTTGGTTACATGCTAATGTGAATGTGCTTAATGCCACAGAACTGTACACTTAAAAGTGGTTAAAATGGTGGAGGGCCTGGGTGGCTCAGTTGGTTAAACATGTGACTCTTGATTTCCGCTCAGGTTGTGATCTCAGGGTTGTGAGATGGAGCCCCACATCGGGGCTTTGCGCTGGTCGTGGAGCTTGCTTAAGATTCTCTCTCCCCCTCTCCCTCCAACCTCACCCTTCTGCTCTTGAGTCCTCTCTCACTACAAAAAAAAAGAAAGAAAATTTAAAAATGGCTAAAATCGTAACTTTTATGTTATGTATATTTTATTTTTTTTAAGATTTTTTTTTTTAGCTTTTATTTATCTATTTGACAGACAGAGATCATAAGTAGGCAGAGAGGCAGGCAGAGAGAGAGAGGAAGGGAAGCAGGCTCCCTGCTGAGCAGAGAGCCCGATGTGGGGCTCGTTCCCAGGACCCTGGGATCATGACCTGAGCTGAAGGCAGAGGCTTTAATTCACTGAGCCACCCAGGCACCCCATATTTTATTTTTTTAATTAAAAAATTTTAAATTAAAAAATTAAAATATTTTATTTTTTAAATTAAAACATTTATATATGTGTGTGCACACACACTTTTTTTTTTTTTTTTTTTTTTTAGAGAGAGAGAGAAGGAGAGGATGAGCTGCGGGGGGAGGGGCAGAAAGAAGGAGAGAGAGAATCCCAAGCATGCTCTATGCTTGCCTGACGCAGGGCTCAGTGTCATGACCCTGAGATCATGACCTGAGCCAAAGTCAAGAGTCAGAGGCTCAACTGACTGAGCCACCCAGGTACCCCTGTTATATATATTTTATGATGAAAACAACCAACTAATCAAACCAAACCAAAACCAGCACAAAGAAGATTGTTTGACAAAGACCATATTTGGCCTCCTAAAATTTTTGGCCTTTTATGGAAAAAGTTTGCCTACCCCTATTAGAGGTAGGGGCAAGGTCAGCGCCACCTTTCTGCACATGAAACTTCCCCCTCTGCCATCGTTCTGGTGTAACAAACCTAGGAGGTCCAGAAGTGGGCTAAACACCACCATTGGTGGAAATTTAGAGGCTCAGCAATTCCTAGGTAGAGATTTTTGTTCCCATTCCAGCCTCAGAGGAGATAGGCAGGCATTATCTCCTATATAATAATATCTTCTTCTAGAAAAGCCTTGAATTAAAGACCTAGATTTGGTGTGGAAGTGCTCCTGGGGAGAGGATCATGCCCTGGGAATTCACTTCCTTGCTAGAACCTGAAGCAGTGAGCCCCTTATTCTTACCTGCGCATGGGCACGTGCCTGTGTGTGTGCCTGTGTGCATGCGTGCTCCCCCTATCCACTCACGCACTAACTCAGTCTCTGTTGGAGCAGGGCTCTGTCCTGGGAAAGGCCCCCATCTTCTCTGCCAAGATGAAGAGTACATCATGATTAATGCCATTTGGAAACCTTCAAGAGATTCTGAATTAATCTCAGGAATTACCTGGGTGACTGCAGTGGCCTTCTGGCCCTTTTTCTAGTTCTGTCTTGCCACCTTAAGCCTCTTCACACAGCAGCCAGAGTGAGCCTTTAAAAATGTGAATCAGGGGCGTCTGGGTGGCTCAGTCAGTTAGCGTCTGCCTTCCACTCAGGTCATGATTCCCGGGGTCCTGGGATCGAGCCCCAGCAGGGAGCCTACTTCTCTCTTTCCCTCCCGCCTACGCCGTACTTGTGCTCCTTCTATGTCTCCCTTTCTCTCAAATAAATCTTAAAAAAAAGAAAGAAAGAAAACCTGAAGGCCTTCCCTGGCCTGTAGGGCTCATGTTACCTTTCCTTCATGTTCCCTGTCATCCTTCCCTTGCTCACTAAGCTCTTGCCATCTCAGTCCTCCTGTGACTTTTTTAAAATTGTGCTGAAATATGCATAACATAAAATTTATCATCTTAACCCTTTTTGAGTGCACAATTCCAGTGGCATTAAGTACATACCCATTGTTGTACAACAGTCACCACTGTCCATCTCCAGAACTTTTCCATCATCCCACACTGAAATACCATGGCATTAAACATTAACTCCCCATTCCCTTCTCTACTATTCTACTTCTTTTCTCTGTGAACTTGACTATTCTATGTACCTCATGTAAGTGAATTTACAAATATCATATCTTTGTTCTTTTGTGTCTGGCTTTTTTTGCTTAACAGTTTTCTCAAGTTTCAAGCATGTGGTTGCATTTATCAGTATTTCCTTCCTTTTTATTTTTTATTTAAATATGTACATATTTTTAAAATTTTATTTATTTATTTTTAAGATTTTATTTATGTATTTGTCAGAGAGAGAGAGAGCACAAATAGGGGAACGGCAGGCCGAAGGAGAGAAGCAGGTTCTCCACTGAGCAAGGAGCCCGATGTCGGACATACCAAGATTTTATTTTTTTAAGTAATCTCTACACCGAGCATGGGGCTGGAACTCAACAACCCTGAGATCAAGAGATGCATGCTCTGCTGACTGAGCCAGCCAGGCGTCCCCCCATTTTTCTAAGTTTGAATAATATTTCAATGAATGTATATACCACATCACCACATTTCGTTTATCCATTCATCTGTTGACAGACATTGGATGATTTCTACCTTTTGACTATTGTGAATGACGCTCCTGTGAACATAAGTATGTAAATATTAAAGTCTTGCTTTCAGGGCATCTGGGTGGCTCAGTGGGTTAAGCATCTGCCTTCGGCTCAGGTCATGATCCCAGGGTCCTGGAAAAGAGCCCCACATTGGGCTCCCTGCTCAGTGGAGAGCCTGCTTCTCCCTCTGCCTCTGCCTCTCTCTCTGTCTCTCATGAGTTAATAAATAAGATCTTTAAAAAAAAAAAAAGTCTTGGGGCGCCTGGGTGGCTCAGTGGGTTAAGCCTCTGCCTTTGGCTCGGATCATGATCTCAGGGTCCTGGGATCAAGCCCCGCATCGGGCTCTCTGCTCAGCAGGGAGCCTGCTTCCCTCTCTCTCTCTGCCTGCCTCTCTGCCTACTTGTGATCTCTCTCTCTGTCAAATAAATAAATAAAATCTTAAAAAAAAAAAAAGTCTTGCTTTCAATTCTTTTGGATCTATACCCATAAGTGGAATTGCTGGATCATATGATAACTCGATGTATAATGTTTTGGGGAAACTCCATACTGCCTTCCACAGCAGCCACACTATTGCACATTCCCACCAGCGGTGCACAAGGGCTCCAATTTCTCTACATCCTCCACAACACTTGTTATTGTTTCTTTTTTTGGGGGTAATACCTTTCCTACTGGGTGTGAAATGGGCCTCCAGGGATTTTTTTTCAAACTCCCTTAACACAGTCTTACTTTAGGGCCTTTATACCTGTAAATCCTTCTGCTTAGAACATTCTCTGACAGTTGTATATCTGTATCTCACGTGTGCACCTTATTCAGATCGCTCTTCAAATATAACACCCTCAGAGAGCCTTTCCTGACCACCAATTTAAATTAGGTATCCCACACCCTTACTTTGCTATATATATTTATTTTTTTTTTCTTTAAAGATTTTATTTATTTATCTGACAGACAGAGATCACAAGTAGGCAGAGAGGCAGACAGAGAGGAGAAAGCAGGCTCCCCACGGAGCAGAGAGCCAGATGCGAGGCTCGATCCCAGGACCCTGGGACCATGACCTGAGCTGAAGGCAGAGGCTTTAACCCACTGAGCCACCCAGGCGCCCCTCAAATAAATAAATCTTCTAAAAAAATAAAAATAAATACAACTTTAAAAACTCTGGAAAAAAATTCTTTTTTAGAAATAATTTTTTTCCTTTTTTTAAAGATTTATTTATTTATTTGATAGAGAGAGAGACACACACACACAGTGAGAGAAAGAACATAAGCAGGGGGACTGGGAGAGGGAGAAGCAGGCTTCCTGCTGAGCAGGGAGCCCGATGTGGGGCTCAATCCCATGACGCTGGGATCGTGACCTGAGCTGAAGGCAGATGCTTAACGCCTAAGCCACTGAGGCACCCCTGAAAAAAAATTTTTTAAAGTAATCTGTACATCCAACATGGAGCTCAAACCGACAACCCTGAGATCCAGAGCTGAATGCTCTACCGACTGGCCAGCTAGGCACTCCTGAAATCTTTTCCAAGGTTGTCTTTCAGAGAGGTAGTACCAACTTATACTCTCACCACTTGGGAGAATTGCCCGTCTCTCTGCTTGCAGCCCTCGCCCCATTCTTCCGTGCTATGTGCTCCATGCCCTGCCCAGAACATTGGACCTTTATCAAATAAACCTTTACAGTGTTCTCCCTGTTTCTTTTTGGTTTCCTTTCTTGTTCTCCACGTGTGTTTCTGAGGAGCGTGGAAACATTCCCCACAAACATCTGATTCCACACACTTTTATGAAGTGCCTACCGTATGTCAGCCTGAGTCTGGTGCTAGGGATACAGATGTGAAGAGAGCAGTCCCTGTAGCGTTGGCCCATCTTGCCTGTTTCCACCTTCTCCATCCCTTGTTCCTAAGGCCCAT
Source organism: Enhydra lutris kenyoni (assembly GCF_002288905.1). Lineage (NCBI taxonomy): Eukaryota > Metazoa > Chordata > Mammalia > Carnivora > Mustelidae > Enhydra > Enhydra lutris. The sequence goes on along the minus strand of NW_019154088.1, from coordinate 9,659,450 downwards.
CATTTTGGAACTCAGAGGTTAAAGTTGATGATTCTAGAAGTTGATGCTTTCTAATCAGATGATGATTCCTTAGAGAGTGTAACTTGATATAGAAAGTAACAATTTTTCTAACCAATCTTAACAAGGAAGGTCAAGAATTATTGTTTGTTACATCTACCATGTGTCGAAGGTGGATGGAAATTATAATACAGAGCATCAAGCAATGTTGAGAATTGTAAATGTGCTTTAATCACCACCTTTGTACTTACTGGCAGTGATAGTTAGGAAAGTGGACTTTGACTCCAAAGTCATTATAAGTCATTGACTCCATGACTTACCTAGTTGTGACCTTGATCAAATATTTTACCTCTGTGTGCCTTGGCTTCCCTGTCTGCAAAATGGGAATGATGGCAATCCCTCCCTGCCAGCGTTATTATGAAGCTTGATCCAGGTCAAGCATTTAACATGGCACCTGGCCAGAGGGAACACTCACTATATGTTAGCTCTTGCTGTTAACATTGCCCTTCCACCTTCCTTACACTGTAAGCACTAAAGTCAAATACACATTTACCACAACTCATGTGTAAGGGTGCCCTCTACCCCCAGCCCTTCCGCTCATTCCAGTCCTGACAGGCCAGTGCTGGCTCAGTGATTCTTGCAGCAGTCCGGGTAGAAAGGACGTGGGGAATCAGGTAAAACAAAACTGAGGATCAGCAGAGTCCACTATTCAGTTCAGATCTAGAGGAGAGTGGAATATATCACCAAGGACAAGGTATCATGTGGCATCCTGGGGTTTAGAGCTGAATAAGACATCAGTTTGCTTTCTGCCGGCTCACTTAGCATAGTGAACAATGGATGTTGAGGTAGAATGAAAGAGGTTCCATTAAAGTATTTAAGGAAAATGCTGTGGGAATCAAGAAGGTATGAGTAATACAATGGCAGGATCAGGGAAGATTTCCCTGAAGAGGTGTTTTTGTGCAAGACCTTGAGGAGAGAAAAGAATATATCGCAGCAGGGATCTTCACAGTCATTGACTCTCTTCGTTTTGTAGATGGGAGGATTCAGGTCCAAAGAGGTTATGGAACTTGCTTGACATCACCCAGAGAGTAAGCATCAGACCCAGACTGGTGCCCCAGTTTAATATTCTTCCCATTTCCGTACAGCTGGCACATGTCTTTGTTGTCTGTTATAGCCTTACCTTTCATTTGAAGCCCTTTGAAGGGTATGTAACTCACTGTATCTTGGCAAGTAGTACTTGATGAAGCCAGGTGCTTGAAAATGCATTTTGATGAACTCTTTCAAAACTCAGATTTTAAGTCTGTTTACCAGGAAAACTACCGAGGACACTTAATATCGACATTTTCAGGAAAAGATGTTAAATTATAGCATATAAGTTATTTTAAGGAAAAGACTATTTTTCTTGTATGCTAGCTAATACCTTTATTTAAACTCCATATTTCTGTTGTACTCTATATACTCTATTCCAGAGTTAAGAGGAGTCTTTGAGAACAGAGGATAGAGAAGGGCTTCAGGGAACAGGAGCATGTAGGTATAGAAGTCAAAATGCCTGGCATGACAGGAAATGGGGCAATTGCCTAGGGAGTGTTGAAGATATGGCAGGAGATCAATCTGAAAAATGTGGTATCCTTGGACCTCTAGGCGTCACAGTGGTTAGATTTGATTCTGTGGGCATCTGGGAACCATTTCTGGATTTGAGGTGTTCCTGACTCAGTCTACTGTCTTCAACAGGAGGCTTTCCCAAAGCCTCTTACTTCCAGACCAAGGCTTTGAGGCCTTGAGGTTGGGCACTGAGCCTGGTTTCTCTTGATGGCAGTCACTCGTTCACTAATGACTAGCACTGGGCCATCCCGGGAGTAGATCCCAAGTCTTCCCAGGATCTCTCTGATGGTTAACTGACCCCTGGGTTTTGTTGTCTGGCTGGAGCTCTGGATTTTTGAAGTTACTTGGCTGCCTGTTAAGTCAAAAGGAATGATTCATACATGTTTATAAGCTGCAAGTTACTCATTAGCATTCAAGATAATACCTCACATTCATATGACACCAGAGTGCTTTCACATAAATTACCTCATTTGATGTGATCTTCAAGACAGGCCTGTGAGATAGGCAAGGACTATTAGGTCCAATTTATAGATGAGAAAACTAAGACTCAAAAGTTTAATTGATTTGCCCAGCATAAGGTAGCTAATAAATGCAGAGTGCTTGCCCAAACCCCAGTTTACCACTTCTCTTTCAGAACTTTCTTCATGACCCACACTTCAGGAGTGATTAGGGCAATAAGAGATGGGTCTGTGAGCCCTAGAGAACCTCATGACTCCGTCTGTGACACAAGGAGGTTTGCCTCTGAGAAAAGCTGCCCAGCCCGGGTAAACTTGTCCGTAAATACTGGCAAGTATTAAGCTGATCTAGACAGCCTGAGGGAGTACTTTAAAATGTGTGTTCAAACTACCACAGTGCAGTTTTCATTTCAGCTAAGGCAGCATTCAAAATACGCTGCATCCAGGGATGCCTGGCTGGCTCAGTTCATAGAGCGTGGGACTCTTGATCTCGGGGTCATAAGTTCGAGCCCCACATTGGGTGTAGAGATTATTTAAAAGTAAATCTTAAACAAAAAGAGGTGCCTGGGTGGCCCAGTGGGGAGTCTGCTTCAAATTCTCTGTCTCTGCCCCTCCTGAGAGAAAGAGAGAGAGAGAGGGCAAGCTGGGAGAAAGGCAGAGGAAGGGGAGAGAATCTCAAGCAGACTCTCCGCCGAGTGTGGAGCCTGACTTGGGCTTGATCCTGGGACTCTGAGATCATGGTCTGAGCCGCAACCAAGAATCGGATGCTGAGCTTACCCAGGCACCCTGATAAATAAATCTTAAAAAACAAAATCAAAGTAGTCTCCATCTCTGTAGTTGCTTTCCCAATTTTTGTTCTTCCTGAGTACTGTTATCTAGTTATTATTATTTTCTTTAAATTGACTCACTTATTTCTACTAAGATAAATTTGTTTTTATGGGGAAAAAAGAAATGAATGAGATGTTGGAAATACCAAGGCCTAGAGAGGAGGAGTTCTTACCCTGAAAAATGGCAGAGATGGGGCAGAGAGAACAGCTTTGGGGCTGGGGACCCAAGTCTCCAGGGGTTGAGGGTGACTGCAGGCAGCGGGGAAAAGTGTAGAGCAGCCAGATCCAAGACATCTGGCAGATGTGAGGGGCTAAGAGTCTACAACACAAAGATTTTGGAGTCTGAGCCTGACACAGGGATGCTTAGGGTAAGGATGGGAGGGTGTTGGTGGGGCTGCTGTAGATGGGGCTCCAGGTGGGTGGCTGGTTTGGGGAAGTGGGCTGAGAAGAATGGCAAGGCAGGGGTTGAGGCCCAGGAGGGAGTGCTGGGAGGGCTAAAGAAATGGGGGAACCCATAGACAAGAGCCTGAGGGATGTAAGGAGCTGAAGAGTGACCACAGGGATGCTTCAAGAACCTAGATCCAAAGGTGGCATAAGGGCACCATTTGGGGAGAGAAGCAAGTCAGGCCCTGTGCCCAGTCCCAGTTGTTCTAGGCTGTATAGGTCACTGAGTCTGGGTGATGGGCCATGGTTAGCAACCTGAGAAAGATATTGGCATGAGGTCTGGGTTTCCCCAGAATCATCTCAGTACCACTAGCTGGCTCACATTTGGGAGCATAGACCTGAGAGGGCTGGTGTTGGGGGGCAGCTGGCACCCTGCTGGTAATGAGCCTTAGGAGCAGGGCAGTTTCTGTAGTGAGCAGGAACTTGGGGATTCCTCTGCAGTGCTGTCGCAGGGTGGGCCACAGGCTGTCAGGAAGGAAAATGCTCAGTATGTTAGGCAGAGGAGACTTCTCCATAAGTGCCCAGGACTCTATGGATTACTTCCTGCTTGTGACACCAGGCAGTCGCTTAACCTCTGGTGTTCCAGCTGGGGCAGGGATGCGGAGATGACGTCTGCCTCGCCGAGTCCTGGGGAGAATTACTGCCTGGGCCGTGATCACTGACTGTTCTCCTTCCTGCACCCAGACGTGATAATGGTCTTCTAGCTGATTCACCCGTATGGTTTGTTCTTTTAGTACCTGTTGTCACACAGAGTGGTCTCCTTATCTGTCTTCTGGATCTGAGTCTGGCCTCTGAGTCTGGCTTTTGAGAACTGGGCTTAATTACCTGTACCACTTACTTACCTGGTTCCAGGTTTTATTATAAGAAGGGACAGCAGCCTTTAAAAGAAAGTAATGATCTCTTCTTTGTAGGGCACCTTTCTTTTAAGTTAATGATGACTATTTTACATTTATGGGACCCCTTAGCGCCTTGCTTTTTTTGAGTGAGTCAGGAGTTCATTCCCCTCAAGAGGCGAAACTGGAGTCCGGTGGATTGTCAGAGGCCCTGCTGTGTCCCTGGCACAAAGCCCAGTGGAGATGGCGGGAATCCCACGTCCCAACCCACTCCCCTGCTCTGGGCTCAGGTTGCTACAAGTGGCAGAACCAGTTTTGGAGCCTCTGGGAAAGGCTGGGTGGCGGGTAATTCATGATTCATTCTTCCCCTCTGTGATGTGATTTCTGGGGGATAACCTTTAGTTCCCATTGTGGTTCTGACAGTCTACTCTAGTGATTTTTTTCCCCTTTTTCAGACTTGGTTTCTCAAGAGTCGGGGTTCGCAAGGTGGAAGGGAAAATTGTAAATAGTAGTACGGTGTCCCAGGGTCAGGACAGCACTCACTTCTACTCCTCCAAGGCCCTGAAGTAACTGACAGAGTTGAGGCTTTCTCCTCGTGTTTTGGTTGAGAGCAAATGGATGTTTGGCCCTTTCATTCAATAGGTATTTATTGTGTGCCTACTGAGTGCCAGGTCCTGTTCAGTGCACTGTTCTAGGCCTTGGGGATAAACAAAACTCCCTGCCCCATAAAGCACATTCCCTTTTCTGTAAGGGAAACCCCCATCCTTTCCTATCCCTGTGGGCTCTCATTTGTGGATAAATATAACAATTGTAAAATGAAAAAAAAATTTTAAGATTTTATTAATTTATTTAAGAGAAAGCGTGCATGAGCAGGGGGGAGGGGCAGGGGGAGAGGGACAAGCAGATTCCCTGCTGATCATGGAGTCCATCGCAGGGCTGGATCCCAGGACCCTGAGATCATGACCTGAGCCAAAATCAGACATTTAACCAACTAAGCCGCCCAGGCACCCCTGAAAAAATAAGTGCTTTTAATTAAAAAAAAATTTTTTAATTTAAAAAATTGTAAAATTATTTTAAAAGGACCAAAACAGTTGGGGCACCTGCCTGGTTCATTCAGTATAGCATGCAGCTCTCCATCTTAGGGTTGTGAGTTCGAGTTCCACATGGAGAGATTACTTAAAAATTAAAAATCTTAAAAAAAAGAAAGAAAAGAAAAGAACCAAAACAGTTTATCTGTTTTTCCAGACCAAACCAGAAAAGAAACAGTGGATTAGAGGCATTTTGAGGGAAGTGCTGGCATTTGGCACTGACTAGTAGAGACTGACTAGGGAAGAGATGGGAAAACTATAGAAAGAGTGGAGTGATCTTAATCATTGCCTCTTAGGGAAGCATAGGACAAGCCTGACTCTTTGCGTTCAGTGGTGCCTGAATGTGTTGCACTATTCAGTAGTTTATGTTCTGGGTGATCATCTAGAGACATGGAAGTCAGACTAAACTCAAGTAGTGTCCTAGGATGGAGAAAGGGAGTGACGAGGCAATAGCTTCTTAGAAAGATGTCAGGAGAAAGACTACACTTGTGCAAATTGGAATTTAAAGTCCTCCTGGAGCTTCTATTCATCTGAGATCTTTGTCTTTCTGGAATTGGGCTTTGGAGACAACCTGGTCTTCTGAAAAACTATGGTCTGTGCAGGGGACACTGGGTAGGAAATCTTTAAAAAAATCTTTAGGGGCGCCTGGGTGGCTCAGTGGGTTAAGCCGCTGCCTTCGGCTCAGGTCATGATCTCGGAGTCCTGGGATCGAGCCCCGCATCGGGCTCTCTGCTCTCTAGGGGAGCCTGCTTCCTCCTCTCTCTCTGCCTGCCTCTCTGCCTGCTTGTGATCTCTCTGTCAAATAAATAAATTAAAAAAAATCTTTAAAAAAATAAAAATCTTTAAAAAAAATATTTTATTTTCTTAGAGCGAGTGTAGGGCAGAAGGAGAGAGGGAGAGAGAAAATCCTAAGCAGGCTCCATGCCCAGCACCGTGCCCAACTGGGGGCTCCATCTCACCACCCTGAGATCATCACCTGAGCTGAAATCAAGAGTCAGAAGCTTAACTGTGTGAGCCACCCAGGTGCCCCTAAAGATTTTATTTTATTTTATTTTATTATTTTTTTTTAAAGATTTTTATTTATTTATTTGACAGAGAGATCACAAGCAGACAGAGAGGCAGGCAGAGAGAGAGGAGGAAGCAGGCTCCCTGCTGAGCAGAGAGCCCGATGCGGGGCTCGATCCCAGGACTCTGAGATCACGACCTGAGCTGAAGGCAGCGGCTTAACCCACTGAGCCACCCAGGCGCCCCTAAAGATTTTATTTTTAAGTACTCTCTACACCCAGCATGGGGCTCAAACCCACAACCCTGAGATGAAAAGTCACACTCTCCACAGGCTGAGCCAGCCAGGTGCCCCAGCCTTTGGCAACATCCTGAGGTGGCTTCAGCCCTGCCTGAGTGATCCGGGACTTGCAGACTCAGTTTCGTGGAGGTTGGGTGGGATTAGAGTCCCAGCTTTACCCCATACCATTGCAAATAGGGTCTCTTGTTTCTTCTGAAAGCCCTTCTTCCTTCCCAACTTTATCATAGTTAAGGAACATATTTGCATCTTTCTGCCCTGAATCCAGCCTCCTGAGCTGCTAACAAGGCAGGATTATTTCATAAACAATATTGACACCGGACACTTTTTCAAAGTCCTGCTTCAGGATAGTTGTGTTTATATGATGAGAAATTCTTTAGGCAGCAGTCACTTTGGAAAGCTGGGCAAAGCTGGGAATCCAGTTTGTAACACAAAACACCAAACTACAGGCCAGCTGGTTCAAAGTAAAAACTGGCCTTCCAGGCTAAAACCTAGGAATGGGCCCTGCCCAGAGTAGGCTTAACAACTAAAAATAGTAATAACTAGTTAATCAGGACAGACACACTTGACTAGCATTCCTAGGCCAGCTGGGTTTTGGTTCATAGCTACTCTTAGAAGATCTCAGGCTACCTGCTCTGCCCTCTACTCTTTGAATGAGACAATTTCAGAGCCTCTGGGGGCTAACCAGGGATTGTGCTTTAGAACCACACCCCCAGCAGACTTGAAGCCAGCTCTCTCCATCTTGAGAATTCAAATTGGGCTGACCTGGCCCACCATGGACTCACATCCATCCCTGGAATTGCTGTCAGCTTGGCATCATTCTGGGCCGGTGTCACAATTTATCTCCCTCCCAGAATTGGATAGGCAAGAGGTTTGGGACTTATATCAAGTGCTGAGTTTTTGGCAGGTACTTCATGTGGACTATTTTTTGTTTGGGGTTTTTTTTTTAAATTCTCACAACTATCCGTGTATAGGGATACTTTCCTCATACTGTAGATGAAGAAGCTAAGGCTGAGTGAGGTTCAGCAATTTGTCCAAAGTCATGCTAGTAGTATACAGAAGATTCAAAATTTAAAAATACATCTGTTGGATTCCAGAACTTTCTCTCTTTCAGTGAACTATGCTGCTTTCTAGCTTAGAATAGTAGAAAGAAGCAGAACATCCCTGCTCTTTTTTAATTGAGATATAATTGACATATAATGTTACATTAACATAATGACTTGATACATGTGTACATTGTAAGATGTACAACACATCTACATTGATCTAGTTAACATCCATCACCACACATAGTTACACATTTTTTTTTCTTATGTAAGAACTTTTAAGATCTCTTTAGCAAATTTCAGGTATACAATACAGTATTATTAAATACTGTCAGCACACTATACTTTACATCCCCATGACTTATTTATTTTATAACTGGAAATTTGCACCTTTTGAGCCCCTTTACCCATTTCACCCACCTCCCACCTCTGGCAACCACGGATCTGTTCTCCGAATTTATGAGTTTGTGTTTTTTGTTTGTCTTTAGATCCACACTTAAGGGAGATCACACAGTATTTGTCTGTCTGACTTATTTCACTCAGCATGATGCCCTCAAGGTCCATCCATGTTGTCACATTGGCAAACTTCCCTTATTTATGGATGAATAATATTCCCGTGTGTGTGTGTGTGCACACGCATGCACGTGCGTGTGTGTGTGTGTGTGTGTGTGTGTACACACCACATTTTCTTTTTCTATCCATCAGGTTGTTTCCATGTCTTGGTTATTGTAAGTAATGCTGCAGTGTTTCTATGTCCTTTGGAGAAATACCCAAAAGCAGGATTGCTATATCATGTGGTAGTTGCATTTTCAACTTTTTGAGGAACTTCCATACTGTTTTCCACAGGGACTACACCAGTTTGCATTCACACCGACAGAGCATGAGGGTTCCCTTTCTCCACATCCTCTCCAATACTTGTTATTTTTAGTCTTTTTGAGAACAGCCATTCTAACAGGTGTGAGGTGATATCTTATTGTGATTTCGATTTGCATTTCCCTGACGATAAGTGATGTTGAGCAGCCCTTGGCCATCAGTGTGTCTTTTTTGGGAAAATGTTATTCCAGTCCTCTGCCTGCTCATGACCTGAGCGGAAGGCAGATGCATAACCGACTGAGTCACCCAGGCACCCCCTTAATTTCTCCTTCTGAGAGTTCATTTTTAGTGTATAGAAGTGCATACATTTTTGTATATTGATTTTGTGTCCTGCAACTTTACCTAGTTCATTTATTCCAACAGGTTTTTGGTGGGATCTTTAGGGTTTCTTGTTTCTTTCTTTCTTCTTTATTTTTTTTTTAAGATTTTTAAAATTTATTTGACAGAGATCACAAGTAGATAGAGAGGAGGAAGCAGGCTCCCCACCAAGCAGAGAGCCCGATGCGGGGCTCGATCCCAGGACCCTGGGACCCGATCAAAGGCAGAGGCTTTAACCCACTGAGCACCCACGCGCCCCTCTTTTTTTTTTTCCCCAAGATTTTATTTATTTGACGAGAGAGAGACAGCCAGAGAGGGAACACAAGCAGGGGGACTGGGAGAGGGAGAAGCAGGTTCCCTACAGAGCAGCCCGATGTGGGGCTCGATCCCAGGACCCCGGGATCATGACCTGAGCCAAAGGCAGATGCTTAACTGACTAGGCCACCCAGGTGCTCTGGGTTTCCTGTTTCTTAAAGTAGGTACTTATCACTATGATCCTCCTCCTCCTTCTTCTTTGTCTTCTTCTTCTTCATCTAGGAGTTTTATTTTGCTTTTGTTTTTGGAAGGTAGTTTTGCAGGATAGAAGATTTTTAGTTGACTTTTTGTGTTTTCTTCTTCTTCTTTTTTTTTTTTTTAAGATTTTATTCATTTACTTGACAGAGAGAGATCACAAGTAGGTAGACAGGCAGGCAGAGAGAGAGAGGAGAAAGCAGGCTCCCTGCCAAGCAGAGAGGCTGATGCGGGACTCGATCCCAGGACCCTGAGATCATGACTTGAGCCGAAGGCAGAGGCTTAACCCACTTAGCCACCCAGGCGCCCCGACTTTTTGTGTTTTCTGTTCAGCACTTTGAATATATCATCCCACTATCTCTGGACTCCTTTTTAATTTTTTTTCCTAATAAGACATCTGCTGTTAATCTTAATGGGTTTACCTTGTAAGTTATGATTTCTCTTGCTGCTCTCAAGATTTTCTTTCTGATGTAGGCCCTCAGCATTTTTACTATGATGTGTCAGGGTATGGATCTCTTCCTATGTATAGTACTTGGAATTCTTTGATCTTCCTGGATGTGTAGATTAACATTTTTAGAAAATTTTAGTCATGATTTCTTTGAGTATATTTTCTACTCCCTTTTTTGGCCTCATCTATTAGTCTTATTATTACTTGTAGGTTGGTGTCTTTAAAGGTATCTCACATTTTTCAGACACTGTTCATTTTACGTCATTCTTTTTTCTCTCTGTTCTTAGCATTGCATAATCTCTGTTTTCTTTTTTTTTTTAATTATCTGCAATGATTTTTTTGTTAACATATAATGTATTATTTGTTTCAGGGGTACAGGTCTGTGATTCATCAGTCTTACACAATTCATAGGGCTTACCATAGCACATACCCTCCCCAATGTCTATCATCCAGCCACCCCATCCCTCCCACCCGTCTCCACTCCAGCAACCCTCAGTTCGTTTTCTGACATTAAGAGTCTCTTATGGTTTGGGGCACCTGGGTGGCTCAGTGGGTTAAAGCCTCTGCCTTCAGCTCAGGTCATGATCTCAGGGTCCTGGGATCGAGCCCCGCGTTGGGCTCTCTGCTTGGCGGGGAGCCTGCTTCCCTCTCTCTCTCTCTCTCTCTCTCTCTCTCTGCCTACTTGTGATCTCTCTCTCTGTCAAATAAATAAATAAAATCTTTAAAAAAAAAAAAAATGGTTTGTCCATTATGGTTTGTCCCTTATGGTTTGTCCCTCTTTCTGGTTTCATCTTGTTTCATCCCCCCCTTCTCTTATGATCCTCTGTCTTGTTTCTCAAATTCCTCACATCAGTGAGATCATATGATAATTGTCTTTCTCTGATTGACTTATTTTGCTAAGCATAATATCCTCTAGTTCCATCCACATTGTTGTAAATGACAGGATTTTTTGATGGCTGCTTAATATTCCATTATGTGTGTGTGTGTGTGTTTGTGTGTACACCACATTTTCTTTAGCCATTCATCTGTTGATGGACATCTAGCTGTGAGCTTCCTTCTTATAACTGCTTTTTCTGCATCCCATTGGTTTCGGTATATTGTATTTCCATTGTCATTTGTCTGAAGGTATTTTTTTATTTCTATTTTTTTAAAAGATTTTATTTATTTATTTGACAGAGAGAGACTGATCACAAGTAGGCAGAGGCTGGCAGATCGAGAGGGAGAAGCAGGCTCCCCACTGAGCAGAGAGCCTGATGTGGGGCTTGATCCCAGGACCCTGAGATCATGACATGAGCTGAAGGCGGAGGCTTAATCCACTGAGCCACCCAGGGGCCCCTATTTCTTTCTTTTTTTAAATTTTATTTTATTTTATTTATGTATTTGACAGAGAGATCACAAGTAGGCAGAGAGGCAGGCAGAGGGAGAGGGGGAATCAGGCTCCCTGCTGACCAGAGAGCCCGATGTGGGGCTCGATCCCAGGACCCCGAGATCATGACCTGAACGGAAGGCAGAGGCTTTAACCCACTGAGCCACCCAGGCGCCCCAGGCGCCCCTATTTCTATTTTGATTTCTACTTTGACCCATTTGTTGTTCAGTGGCATGTCTTTTTTTTTTTTTTTTTTTAAAGATTTTTATTTATTTATTTAACAGAGAGCTAGAGAGCGAGCACAAGTGGGCAGAGCAGCAGGCAGAGGAAGGAGGGAAGCAGGCTCTCTGCCGAGCAGGGAGCCCAATGCGGGGCTCTATCCTAGGACCCTGGGATCATGATCTGAGATGAGGACAGCTGCTTAACTGGCTGGGCCACCTAGGCTCCTCAGTAGCGTGTCATTTAATCTCCACATATTTGTGGATTTTCCAGTTTTCTTCTTCTAGTTGATTTCCAGTTTTATACCACTATGGTCAGAAAAGATACTTGATGTGATTTCAGTCTTTAAAAAAATTTTTTTTTAATTTGAGAGAGAGTGTGTGAGTGAGGGGAGGGGCAGATGAAAAGGGATAAGGGAAGCAGACTCCTTTTTGAGTCCGGAGCCCCACACAGGGCTTGATCCCACGACCTGAGATCATGACCTGAGTTGAAACCAAGTCAGACTCTACCACCTGAGCCACCCTCAGTCTCTTAAAATTTATTAAGACTTGTTTTGGGGTCTAACATATAATCTATCCTGGAGAATGTTCTATGTGTGCTAGAGAAGAATGTATATTCTATTGCTTTGGATGGAATATTCTGTATATCTGTTAAACCCATCTGGTCTAGGGTGCCTGGGTGGCTCAGTTGGTTAAGACACTGCTTTCGGCTCAGGTCATGATCCTGGAGTCTTGAGATGGAGTCCCATATGATGCTTCCCCTGCTCTGCAGGGAGGCTGTTTCTCCCTCTCCCTCTGCCTCTCCCCCTGCTTGTGCTCTCTCTCTCTGTCAAATAAATAAAATCTTTTAAAAAATCCATCTGGTCTAATGTGTCATTTAAGGTTGATACTTCCTTTTTTAAAAATTTTTTTTGAAGATTTTATTTATTTATTTTACAGAGAGAGAGAGATCACAAGTAGGCAGAGAGGCAGGCAGAGAGAGGAGGAAGCAGGCTCCCTGCCGAGCAGAGAGCCCGATGCGGGGCTCGGTCCCAGGACCCTGAGATCATGACCTGAACGGAAGGCAGAGGCTTTAACCCACTGAGCCACCCAGGCACCCCCCACCTTTTTAAAAGATTTTTATGTATTTATTTGACTGAGAGAGAGAATACAAGCAGGAGTGGGAGATGGAGGAGCAGGCCCCACGCTGAGCAGGGATCTGTATGTGGGGCTCGATCCCAGTACCCTGGAATCATGACCTGAGCCAAAGGCAGACACTTAACAACTGAGCCACCCAGGCACTCCAAGGTTGATGCTTCCTTATTGTTTTTCTGTCTGGGTGATCTCTCAATTGATGAAAATGGGGTCTTAAAGTCCCCTGCTATTATTTTATTTGCTTTACATATTCACATGCTCCTATGTTAGATATGTAATATTTACAAATATATCTTCTTGATGGATTGACTCCTTTATTATTATATAATGACTGTTGCCTCTTATTATAGTCTTTGTTTTTAAGTTTATATTGTCTAAGTATAGCTATCTCAGCTTTGTTTAGCTATCTCAGCTTTGTTTTTTGGTTGTGTGGAATATCTTTTTCCATCCCCCCCCCTTTTTAAAAGATTTTATTTATTCATTTGAGAGAGAGACAGAGCACACAGGCAGGGGGGTGGCAGGGGGAGAGGCAGAGGGAGAGGGAGAAGCAGGCTCCCAGCTGAGCAGGAAGCCCGATTTGATGTGGGGCTTGATCCCAGGACCCCGGGATTATGACCTGAGCCAAAGGCAGACACCTAACTGACTGAGCCACCCAGGTGCCCCAAATCACACATAACTTATGAATCACATTAATTTTCCTATGTTATCATTATCATTCCTGAGTAACTTTATCATTCTTTAACCTTTGTTTTCTCCTGTTCTTGGTCCAGTGTGCATTTTTTACCTGTATGTATGTTCTCACTCCCCAGCATTTCTTCATCCCAGGTCTGTGCATTAAAACTTGTTTGTGTGAGGGGTGTCTGGCTGGCTCAGTCAGTAGAGCATGTGACTCTAGATTTCGAGTCATGAGTTCAAGTCCCATGTTGGGTGAGGAGCCTACTTTAAAAAACAAAAATTTAAAAAAACCCCAACAACCCTGTTTGTATGAATTTATTTGTTTCCTACTCTTCTTCCATTACTCTTCTTTGGTTGAAGTTTCTTTAGGTTTTTTGTTTTTGTTTTTTAAGAGGCATCTGGGTGGCTCAGTCAGTTAAGTGTCTGCCTTTTGGTCCTGGGATCCAGTCCCACATTGGGCTCCCTGCTCTGCAGGGAGTCTGCTTCTCCCTCTGCCTCTGTCTCACTATCTGTATCTCATGAATAAATAAATAAAATCTTTAAAAAAAAAAAAGATTTTATTTTTAAGCAATTCGAGACCCAACAACTCGAACCTACAACTCAGAGATCAAGACTTGCATGCTTCACTGACTGACCCAGCCAGGTCCCCTGGTTGAAGTTTTCTATTGCCCAATATAGCCTTTGATAAAAACATTTTTATTTCCATGCTTTATTGCAACTGTGTCCCTCTTTTTTCATGTCCTTTTCTGTTCTCAGTACCTTTCCCTCATTAAAGCAAATTTTTTTTTAAGATTTCCTTTCCTTTTTTTTTTTTAAGATTTTATTTATTTAGAGAGAGAGAATGAGAGAGAGAGAGCATAAGTGGAGGGTTAGAGGGAGAAGCAGACTCCCTGCACTTATCCTGGGACTTCAGGATCATGACCTGAGCCGAAGGCAGTTGCTTAACCAACTGAGCCACCTGGGTGCCCCAACTGCTTTTTTTTTTAAGATTTTATTTTTAACTCATCTCCGCACCTAACATGGAGTTTAGACTCACAGCCCAAAGATCAAGAGTCTCAGCTCTACGGACTGAGCCAGCCAGGTGCCTCAAAAGCGAAACTCATATTTCTCCTAAGCTGGTCGGGCACTCTAAGAGAAGTCAGGCTCTTTTACACCCTCTGTCTTGAATGTCCTTTCGAGCTCTCTGCTGGGAGAGCTACTCACCTTTCAGAACCAGCTCGCTCTTACCCATCTGGGAGCCTGTAGGGCTAAAATTAGGCACTCCCTTCTCTGTGTTTTCATCCTTTTTTTATTATTATCATTTTATTTTCTTTTATTTTATTTTATTTCATCATGATAAGTGTACTCTTTAATCCCCATCCCCTATTTTCCCTTTCCCCCACTCACCTCCCCCTGGTAACCATCGGTTTGTTCTTTATAGGTAAGAGTCTGTTTCTTGGTTTGTCTCTCTCTTTTTTCTCCCCTTGTTTTTTTTCTTTGCTTGTTTTATTTCTTAAGTACCACATATGAGTGAGATCGGATGGTATTTGTCTTCTCTGACTGACTTATTTTGCTCATCATTATACTCTTTGGCTCTGTCCACATTGTTCCAAATGGCAAAATATAGCTGAAAAATATATATCTATTGCACATCTACTTTATCCATTCATCAGTCAGTGGGCACTTGGGCTGCTTCCATAGTTTGCCTATTGTAAATAATGCTTCAGTAAACATTGGGGTGCACGTATCCCTTTGAATTAGTATTTTTGTATTTTCGGGATAAATACACAGTAGTGAGATTTCTAGATCTAGGGTAATTCTATTTTTAATTTTTGGAGGAAATTCCAATGGCTGCACCAATTTGTATTCTTACCAGCAGTGCATGAGGGTTCCTTTTTAACTGCATCCTTGCCCAACGCTTGTTTCTTGAAGTTTTTTTTTTTCTTTTTAAGTGATCTCTATACCCAGTGTGCGATTGAACTCATGACCCTGAGATCAAGAGTTGCATGCTTGAGCAAGTGGGTGACTCAGTCAGTTAAGTGTCTGCTTTAGGCTCAGGTCATGATCCTAGGGTCCTGGAATTGAGTCCCGGATCAGATTGGGCTCCCCGCTCTGCAGGGAGTCTGCTTCTGCCTCTGCCCCTACCCCCTGCTCATGATCTCTCTCTCATGTGCTCTCCCTCTCTCTCAAATAAATAAATAAATAGAAATTTTAAAAAACAAACAAACAAAATGGAGTTGCATGCTCTATGGATTGAGCCAGCCAGGTACCCTGTTTCTTGTGTTTTTTATTTTAGTCATTCTGACAGGTGTGAGGTGGTGTCTCATTATAGTTTTGATTTGCATTTCCCTGATGAGTGATGTTGAACATCATTTCATGTGTCTCCTTTGGAGATATGTCCATTCGTGTCTTCTGCCCATTTTTTAATTGGATTATTTGTTTTTTGGGTGTTGAGTCGTGTAAGTTCTTTAGTATTTTGGATACTAATCTTTTATCAGATATGTCATTTGCAAATATATTCTCCTGTTCAGTAGATTGTCTTTTAGTTTTGTTGTTTCCTTTACTGTGAAGAAGCTTTTTATTTTGATACAGTCACAATAGTTTATTTTTGCTTTTATTTCCCTTGCCTCAGGAGACATATCTTGAAAAATGCTGCTGCTGCAGCTGATGTCAGAGAAATTATTGCCTGTGCTCTTGAATGATTTTTATGGTTTCAAGTCTCACATTTAGGTCTTCAATCCATTTTGAGCGTTTTGGGTATGGTGAATGAAAGTGCTCCAGTTTCATTCTTTTACATGTGGCCATTTGTTGAAAAGACTGTCTTTTTCCCATTGTGTATTTATCCCTTCTTTGTCAAAGATTAATTGACCAGGTAACTGGATTTATTTCTGGGTTTTCATTCTCATGGACCACTCTTTTTTTTTTTAAGATTTTATTTTTTTTTTGACAGAGGGAGACACAGTGAGAGAGGGAACAGAAGCAGAGGGAGTGGGAGAGGGAGAAGCAGGCTCTCCACTGAGCGGGGAGCCCAATGCGGGGCTCAATCCCAGGATCCTGGGATCATTACCCAAGCTGAAGGCAGACGCTTAACAGCTGAGCCACTCAGGTGCCCCTCATGGACCACCCTTATGGCATCACACACAATAATGTCATTCATTGTTTTCATGACCATCTTTCTTGCTAAGCAGTGTACTTCCTCTTCAATATCAGGGAAATACCTGATTTTTTCTATATCCCGACTCCAGTTCAGCCTCTTTATTCCTAGATATTCCATTAGTGGACCCAGGAGGTGGGGTAGATTCAGTGCTGTACTTAAGGGCTCTCAGAGAGCTCTCCTCCTACCCTTAGATACCCCTCCTTGGGCATGAATACCATCCTGACCTTGACCTTCTGGCCTTACCTCTCTTCTTGCTAATAACCAGCTAGTGCATGAGACTGGCAATTTTTTCCGATAGGATCTTGAAATACAGAATGATCAGTCCCTTATACCTTTGGAGGATGGTTTGGAAATTGAGGTCCAGGCCAGGCCTTGAGGGAGTCGGGGGGCCAGGATACATCAATTTGATTAGGGCAGTTGTATGTATGTATGTATGTATGTAGGTATGTATGTATGTATTTTTAAGATTTTTTTTTATTTGTTTGACAGAGAGAGAGAGAGCACAGCAGGGGTAGTGGTTGACAGAGTGAGAGGGAGAAGCAGGCTTTCAGCTGAGCGGGAGCCCGATATGGGCCTTAATCCCAGAATCTTGGAATCATGACCTTTGGGAAGGCAGATACTCAACCAACAGAGCCACCCAGGCGCCCCAGGGCAGTTGTATTTAGCTGTAAATTTGCGGAGTGTGGAGCTGGAAGGGCAGAGTTAAGACAGGGTCAGGGTCCATGCAGATGGAGGTAACTTAGGTCTAGTTATACTGTTGGTTCAAAAAAAAAAATCTGATGACACTGTTACAGACATTTGTCAAAGGAACACATTCTGGAAAGAGACTTGATAAAGAAGCAAATTGATATATATATATATATAGATTAATTTCATATTATTACATAATTAATTTTTTTCAGTTAGAACAAGTTGTTTTCCTATTTAAGTAAAACAAAAACAAGTTTGTTTGTTTCCATGTCCCCTTTTTTATAGTTTTGCAGCAGAATGCCCAATAGGAAACATAATTACAAATACTCAGCTATGCACAAGAGAATAGTCCCTAAGTACCAATGGAGACATGATTCTTTTTAAATAAATGCCTAAACACAACTCAGGTCCCATAGGCACCTGGACTCTAAGGTCTGTGTAGCAAAACAAAACAAAACAAAACAAAAAACCAGTTTTTTTATATAGAACATCCAAAATGAATTATAAAACACACAACAGTGCTTAATATCTTAATAAATACTTCATTCCTTTAGAATAAAGTCCATAGGGGCGCCTGGGTGGCTCAGTGGGTTAAAGCCTCTGCCTTCGGCTCAGGTCATGATCCCAGGGTGCTGGGATCGAGCCCCGCATCGGGCTCTCTGCTCAGCGGGGAGCCTGCTTCCTCCTCTCTCTCTCTCTCTCTGACTGCCTCTCAGCCTATCTCTAGCTGTCAAATAAATAAATAAAATCTTTAAAAAAAAAAAAA